>NC_135826.1:36296312-36596312 GCF_964213995.1 Mustelus asterias | reverse complement strand
CTATCTCTTCATTCATGTTTTCTTCTATTCTTTCATGGGATGTGAGCGTTGCTAGGCCAGCATTCATTGCCCATCTCTAATTGCCCCTGAGAAGGTGGTGGTGAGCTGACTTCTTGAATCGTTGAAGTCCATGTAGTGTAGGTACATCCACACTGTTGTTAGGGAAGGAGTTTCAGGATTTTGTTCCAGCGACAGTGAATAAATGGTGATTCTAGTATCAAGGCAGGTTAGTGAGTGACTTGGAGGGGAACTTGCAGGTGGTGGTGTTCCCATGCACCTGCTGCCCTTGTCCTTCCAGCTGGCTAAGGTCATAGTTTGCAAGGTGCTGCTGAAGGAGCTTTGGTGAGTTGCTGCGATGCAATGTGAATATGGTACAGATTTCCCCCACTGTGCATCATTAGTGAAAGTTTTAAGTTGGTGCCTTGAGTGCTGATCAAGCAGTTTGCTTTGTCCTGGATGGTATTGGAGCTACACTCATCCAAGCAATTGGGGAGTATTCCATCACACTCCTGACTTGTGCCTTGTAGATAGACAGGTTTTGCAGAGTCAGGAGGTGAGTTATTCATCGCAGGATTCCTAGCTGAGTTCTGGAATCCAACATTAGTGCTAAGTTCATGGACTGCAGCAGTTCAATGAGGCAACTCACCGCCTCCTTCTCAAGGGCAATTAGGAATGAGCAATAAATGCTGCTGTGGTTTACAACACCCACATCTCAATAATGAGTCGAAAAAAAATGCCTCCCTGGACTCCACTATTATCTGCCTCGCTATCCTCCTTTTAAACTCTTCTTTAAAACCCAACTCTTCAACTGAACCTTTGTTCCTAATAGTTCCATCTTTGGCTCTGTATGCATTGAATTTTTGGTTTAAGTTTCTGTAAAGCATCTTACGTCATTTACCTATATGACATAAATACAAATTAGTGTTGATATTCACCATTCTGGCTCACTGGTGAATACAGTAAGAAGTTTAACAACACCAGGTTAAAGTCCAACAGGTTTATTTGGTAGCAAAAGCCACACAAGCTTTCGAAGCTCTAAGCCCCTTCTTCAGGTGAGTGGGAATTCTGTTCACAAAAAGAGCAATCCCCTGCTACTCCACCAACGGAGAGAGTGGATGGACATCAAAGATCCCAAGTGGTAGATGGGGGGCTCGCAGTTTGACTGATAAATGCAGCACCCTCTCAACATGGCAGTGAAATGTCAATAGATCACAGGTCCTAGTGTAGGTCTTGAATCTATAACCTTCTGATCCTAGAAGCTACAGGGTTACCAATTGAACCAAGGCTAACACTGACTTGAGCTCGTTACCCCTCCTCCAGTTTCCTTTTCTTCTCGCTTTCTGGAATTTTTATAGATGACGTCCCTGAGGACACTTCTGTTTGTGAACAGAATTCCCACTCACCTGAAGAAGGGGCTTAGAGCTTCGAAAGCTTGTGTGGCTTTTGCTACCAAATAAACCTGTTGGACTTTAACCTGGTGTTGTTAAACTTCTTACTGTGTTTACCCCAGTCCAACGCCGGCATCTCCACATCATCACTGGTGAATATACAGTGCTTGAAATGAGGTGTTGGAAGTGTCCTCAGGGACGTCATCTATAAAAATTCCAGAAAGCGAGAAGAAAAGGAAACTGGAGGAGGGGTAACGAGCTCGAGTCAGTGTTAGCCTTGGTTCAATTGGTAACCCTGTAGCTTCTAGGATCAGAAGGTTATAGATTCAAGACCTACACTAGGACCTGTGATCTATTGACATTTCACTGCCATGTTGAGAGGGTGCTGCATTTATCAGTCAAACTGCGAGCCCCCCATCTACCACTTGGGATCTTTGATGTCCATCCACTCTCTCCGTTGGTGGAGTAGCAGGGGATTGCTCTTTGTACCCTGGCCAACGTTTGTCCCTCAACTGACAAGACCTTATTCATTAGTTATCTCGTGCCGCTTGTGGGATCTTCCTGCGGTTAATCTTCAAACCAAAATTCAGGACTTTGGGGCCTCCCAAAGACCTGGCAGGGGCTATCTCACTGCGAATTTTTGACTTGAATCTTTTTCTGTCTGGTTTGCAGTGAAGAGGCTACTGGTGAATTGAAGCTGTTTGTCCCATGCTACAGAAGGATTCCATCGAGTGACGGACAACATCCCAGCTCCAGCTCAGCGCCATCACAAGACACTGTGAGTATCGCCAGCAGCTGATGAGTGGAGAGTTCAACATCTGTACAAAATGATAAATAATGGCAGCAATTTGGTCGCCGCAGTTGCCTACATTACAAAAGTTGCTACATTTCATCAACAGTGGAATGCTTTGGAACATCCTGCAGTACTATTTAAATGACCTTCTTTCTCCCTAACCGCTATCACCTATGTGTTTTTTTTCAGCCACTTAGATTTGACCCTGTGGAGCCCTCAGACTTTGAGGCTCATGTAGCCAATCAGATGGCGAATCTTGAGCTGGGACCACTACAGGATCTGGTGGATTTCCCTAAGGATGACGTTGAGGTGATATTATCTCCTAGAGAGTACCGGACAGTTAACCCCGCTGTCCCAGACAATTGGTAAGTGGATCGATTCAAAATAAAATGCAACATCTAGTCGTGCTAAGATCCACTCACTTCACTATCCTTTTTAATTGTTGGATTAAATGCAAGTTAATGAAGTGTTGGAGTGGGCACAGATGTGAACTTATCTTCTAAGATGGAAGCAAAATACTGTGGATGCTGGAATCTGAAACAAAAACAGAAAATGCTGGAAAACATCAGCAGGTCTGACAGCGTCAGTTCGTCAGAGATCAGACGAAGGGTCATCTAGACTCGAAACGCTGGCTCTATTCTCTCCCAGTAAGAAGTTTAACAACACCAGGTTAAAGTCCAACAGGTTTATTTGGTAGCAAAAGCCACACAAGCTTTCGAGGCTCTGAGCCCCTTCTACAGGTGAGTGGGAATTCTGTTCACAAACAGAACTTATAAAGACACAGACTCAATTTACATGAATAATGGTTGGAATGCGAATACTTACAACTAATCCAGTCTTTAAGAAACAAAACAATGGGAGTGGAGAGAGCATCAAGACAGGCTAAAAAGATGTGTATTGTCTCCAGACAAGACAGCCAGTGAAACTCTGCAGGTCCACGCAACTGTGGGAGTTACAAATAGTGTGACATAAACCCAATATCCCGGTTGAGGCCGTCCTTGTGTGTGCGGAACTTGGCTATCAGTTTCTGCTCAGCGACTCTGCGCTGTCGTGTGTCGCGAAGGCCGCCTTGGAGAACGCTTACCCGAATATCAGAGGCCGAATGCCCGTGACCGCTGAAGTGCTCCCCAACAGGAAGGGAACAGTCTTGCCTGGTGATTGTCGAGCGGTGTTCATTCATCCGTTGTCGCAGCGTCTGCATAGTTTCCCCAATGTACCATGCCTCGGGACATCCTTTCTTGCAGCGTATCAGGTAGACAACAGGATGGTGTTCTCACGTGAGAACACCATCTACCAGGTACACGGTACATACTCTTGCAACTCGGCCAACATTGTCTACCTGATACGCTGCAAGAAAGGATGTCCCGAGGCATGGTACATTGGGGAAACAATGCAGACGCTGCGACAACGGATGAATGAACACCGCTCGACAATTACCAGGCAAGACTGTTCTCTTCCTGTTGGGGAGCACTTCAGCGGTCACGGGCATTCGGCCTCTGATATTCGGGTAAGCGTTCTCCAAGGCGGCCTTCGCGACACACGACAGCGCAGAGTCGCTGAGCAGAAACTGATAGCCAAGTTCCGCACACACAAGGACGGCCTCAACCGGGATATTGGGTTTATGTCACACTATTTGTAACTCCCACAGTTGCGTGGACCTGCAGAGTTTCACTGGCTGTCTTGTCTGGAGACAATACACATCTTTTTAGCCTGTCTTGATGCTCTCTCCACTCCCATTGTTTTGTTTCTTAAAGACTGGATTAGTTGTAAGTATTCGCATTCCAACCATTATTCATGTAAATTGAGTCTGTGCCTTTATAAGTTCTGTTTGTGAACAGAATTCCCACTCACCTGAAGAAGGGGCTCAGAGCCTCGAAAGCTTGTGTGGCTTTTGCTACCAAATAAACCTGTTGGACTTTAACCTGGTGTTGTTAAACTTCTTACTGTGTTTACCCCAGTCCAACGCCGGCATCTCCACATCATGACTATTCTCTCCCCACAGATGCTGTCAGACCTGCTGAGAATTGCCTGCATTTTCTGTTTTTGTTGTGAACTTATCTTCTGCTGGCTGCAGGCAAGTATGTGCTGTAATCATTTCTAATGTACTGCTGTATACAGCAGTATTTTGCTCTTATACATGTAGTAAATTGACATGTATTTGTGTAATCTGCCACGTTTCTTTATATCGATCCCCTACATCTCAGTATCTCTCCCTGTACACTTTGCTGCCATGTCTTATAACTCACTGCCTCACCTTTGCAATGTGTACACCACCAAACCTGCCTTTGCTGAGACTAATTCATTTAAACCACTCTCGCCCTTGGCAGAAGCATCACTTGTTCGTTAATAGCAGCCCACCTTGTCTTTCAAAGCTCAGACCTGATCTTCATCATTTGAAGTTAAATTAAAATTTAGCTCCTTAGGAGCACTAACTGCAAGCGTTTGTGTCAAATGGAGAAAGTGGAAACTGTGGTTTCTTAGTTTCTACTAAGCTGATGACCTGGTTTCCAAAGAGATGTGCCACAGGCTGAACTTCCCTTCCCCATGTTGTGTGAAAGTAGAGATTAGTAATGAGCTGATACCACTTTATTCCCTGAGGGATGAAGAGGGGTTTCGACTGACTGGCTCGATTGTCCATTAAATTTTAATTTATAACATTAAAAGATTTTCATCAACTTGAAAAAAACATCAGCCAATAGGATAATTTATTTATTACAGGCCTAATCATAGAATAGAATCCCTACGGTGCAGAAGGAGGCTATTCAGCCCATCGAGTCTGCATCGACTCTCTGACAGATTATTCTACCCAGGACCTCTCCCCTGGCCTACCCCTGTAACCCCACACATTCTTCTCCCCCCCCCCCCCTCCTAATTTACACATCTTGGGACACTAAGGGGCAATTTTACTTTGAACAATTCACCTACCTGCACATTTTATGACTGTGGGAGGAAATCAGAGCACCCGGAGGAAACCCACGCAGACGCTGCGAGAATGTGCAAACTCCACATGGACAGTCACCCAAGCGCGCAATTGAACCTGGGACCCTGGCGCTGTGAGGCAGCAGTGCTAACCACTGTGCCACTGGTTAAACATTTCTACCATCGATGTTTTGTGTCAGTCTTGTCTCAATGATAACATTTACACCTCAGAGTCAAAAAGACTTGGGTTCAAGCCTGACGCCAAGATTTGGACAGATAATCTGGCAGGACACAATCATGCCGGGGGCGTGTTGCATTGTCAAAGGTGTGGTTGTTCAGATTAAATGTTAAATTGAGTACTCATTTACCTGTTCATGTAGGAGACCCCATGGTTAAGCAGAGTTCTCTTCATTTTCTTCAAGCACTAGCGCCAAAAGAAGATTAATCTCTTCATTGCAAGTACAAAATGGCTGCCATAGTTGCCTTTAACAATGCATTTGGAAAAGTATGGCCCAATTAGGGAAAATCAGCAATTGTGCTTTGTGCAGGGCAGGTCACGTCTTGCTAACTTGATTGATTTTTTTTGAGGAGGTGACAAAGCTGATTGATGAGGGTAGAGCAGTGGATGTCATCCACATGGATTTCAGTAAGGCTTTTGACAAGGTCCCTCATGGTATGCTCATCCAGAAGATTAAGATGCATTGGATCCATGGTGGCTTGGCTACTTTGATTCAGAATTGGCTTGCCCAAGAAGTCAGAGAGTAGTGGTGGAAGAGTGTTTTTCTGGCTGGAGGTCCGTGATTAGTGGTGTTCCACAGGGATCCATACTGGAACTGCTGTTTGTGATATATATAATGACTTGGATGAAAACATAGATGGGTGGGTTAGTAAGTTTGCAGATGACACAAAGATAGGTGGAGTTGTGGATAGTATAAAAGGTTGTCAAAGGATACAGCGGGTTATAGATCTGTTGCAGATATGGGCGGAAAAATGGCAGATGAAGTTTAATCCGGGCAAGTGTGAGGTGCTGCACTTTGGGAGATCAAATGTTAAGGGTAAGTATCCAGTTAATGGCGGGACCCTGAACAGCATTGATGTACAGTGGGAAATTGGAGTTCGAGTCCATAACTCTCTGAAAGTGGCCACACAAATAGATAGGGTGGTAAAGAAGGTAAATGGCATGCTTGCCTTTTTTGGTCGGGGCATTGCGGACAAGAGTCAGGATGTTATGTTGCAGCTTTATAAAACTTTAATTAGGCCGCATTACGTTCAATTCTGGCAGCCACATTACAGGAAGGATGTGAAGGCTTTGGAGAGAGTGCAGAAGAGGTTTACCAGGATGTTGCCTGAATTAGAGATTATGAGCTATAAGGAGAGGCTGGACAAACTAGGATTGTTTCCTCTGGAACAGCGGAGGCTGAGGGGTGACCTAATAGAAGTCTATAAAATTATGAGAGGCATAAATAGGGTTGACAGTCAGAATCTTTTTCCAGAGTTGAAATACTAGGGGACATACACTTAAGGTGAGAAGGAAAAAGTTCAAAGGAGATGTGAGGAGCAAGTTTTTTACATAGAGTGATAAGTGTCTGGAACGCGCTGCCAGGGATGATGGGGGAGGCAGATATGATAGGGGCATTTAGATAAGGACATGAATATGCAAGGAATAGAGGGATATGGACCAAGGGCAGGCAGAAGGGATCAGTTTAATTTGGTGTCATATTCGGCACAACATTGTGGGCCGAAGGGCCTGTTCCTGCGTTGTACTGTTCTATATCACAGCAGCAAGTGTGCAATGTAATTCACCGGGTGTGAAGCATTTTGGTTGCTCTGGGGATATGCTTTGTACACAAGTTCTTTGACTTGTTTCCTTTCCTTCCTGTAGTACCTCTTTAGGGCAAAGAGTAATCTTCTCCATGTTTTGCCTGACAGGAATAACTTGACCCCACAGGTGAGGTCATGTGTTGAGACTTACACCAGGAACTGGCTGACAGTAACCAGAAGGTAAGTGAAATAGTCTCACTCCAACCCGTGCAGCAAGCCTAATACTGCCTAGGTTATCTATACATTACTATATCTGGCTATGCCATTCAAAATCGGGATTCACTGACTATCCAACGCATCCAAAAAGTGCAGGCGTACAGATTTTCCAATCTCTACACTGGTGGGAGAACAACTAATTAAAGCAACAAAGACTTGTATTACCTCCCAAAGCAGTCCCAGTCGCCTCTCTGAGAATAAAATACAGTTATGTTGGAATGTCCATCATCTGCTTCAGCGTTCTAACATTCATTTTATAATAAATAACAGAAAAATCCACCAACTCTGAAAGGAATTGATAAAACTTATCACCTGTTTACCCATCACACCCGCCGGCACCTCCACCAAGACTGGTTCCTCTCGGCTGGCCTTGCGTTTGCCCTTTCGTGCTCCGTTTTTAGAATCTCAGGGCGATGGATTCTGTTTTCCATCCCAGGCTTAAGTGGAAACCCTGAATCCCTCATTCAGCACATTCTCCACACGGCTGGACTGGGCTTCCCTCATTCTAGTCATCAACACACATCTGAGCAGGGCTCCCTTCTTCCATACATCCATGTATCGCTGAACGACAACAACCACCCCCCCCATGCTCTACACAACCACGCACACCTGAACTGTTTTTAAAAGCCTGAAGCAGTCAAGGGGAACTTGCTGGAGGCATAAAGTTAAGTTGTTGGGGGTCAGACAGAGAGAGGATATGTCCCTTTTCTTCGTGCTCTGCCACTTTTCTTTCGGTTCACGTCCAACGTTCAACGCTTTGGTGGGGGTGGGGGGATTGGGATCATGCCTGACACTCTGGCCAACTTGGCTAGGTTAGCAGTGCTGGCTCAGTGCTGGTTCTCTGCTTCCCTAATGTCAGAGTACCACAGAAGTATACAGCACAGATGGCCAAAGATAAGCCACCCAACTATTCTAATCCCATTTTTCATTATATGCTGTTGTGTGGTGTGCCGGGGGGGGGGAGGGCGGCAGGGGCTGCTTGTTTGCGGTAGCATTGGGCACCCCAATGCTTGTGTGGTCGTGTTACCCTGGTGCTTGAGGGGGGTTGGAGTTGCCCCAGTACTTGTGGAGGGGGTCCCCCATCGTGTCTGTGGGGTCCATGGGAGGGGGTGTCTTTTTTTTAAGCATAGATTGGACGCCCTCTAAAGATGGCACCCTGATCTCTGTGGAGCCGGTCTTGCCAGTTCTATCAGGCCCTGCCCTGCCAGAGTGATGGCAGAAACCACGCCCCCAGATTCTCTGCCCTGAGTGCTGGAGAATCTGGAAAGAAAAGTCGGCGGTGCAGTGGAGAGATGCACACCGGGTTCCTCACTGAAACCGCCACGAGGACAATTTATGGGAAGATTCCGCCCATCATACCACACTGAAACAGTTGTGAATCCATCACCTTTTGTGCAGTGAAAGAACAGCGATATAATTCTAACGTGGATGCTGTGTACTGTCCTTGTCTTTCTGGGTGCTAGATGATGGATTTAGGAGGTGCTCTCGAAGAAGGTTTGGTGATTTGCTGCATTGCATCTTGTACAGACTGTGCACCAATGATGGAAGGAGTGAATATTTACGGTGGTGCCCTGGGAACCAATCCAATGGGCAGCTGGGTTCAGCATAACGCATATTCTTGATTTCTCTCACAGGTACCAGAAGTATTGCAATGGGAGTCGGAGGAAAGGACTGAACCTTCCTCATCAGGTCTTTGAATGTGATGAAAGCTTCAACGTGGAAAAGCAAAGTTTTCAGGTATGCTCCACCAAGAGCCCTCCCTGTGTAGCAAGTGGACTAAATACCATTAATATCAGACAACAAAACATTCCCAACATGAAAAATCAGGACTCTACATTGCTGTTAAAACAGTTAATTTGGGGGGTGGTGTGAAGTGGGAACAAGACCAAGATTTATGTCAAATATAGTGGGATGAAGGCGGGAGTGTGAGCTCCACTGCTGTCCAGACTGTCTGTGTGTACACAGGGCTCCACTGCTGTCCAGACTGTGTCCATGTGTACACAGAGCTCCACTGCTGCCCAGGCTATGTCCATGTGTACACAGAGCTCCACTGCTGCCCAGGCTATGTCCATGTGTACACAGAGCTCCACTGCTACACAGACTGTTTAACAAACGATGAACAAAGAAAAGTGCAGCACAAGAACAGGCCCTTTGGGTCTCCAAGCCTGTGCTGATCATGATGCCCTCGCTAAACTAAAAAAAAACCTTCTGCCCTTCCTCAGTCCATATCCCTCTATTCCCTCCTTATTCATGTACCCACCCAGATGCCTCTTAAATGTTGCTAATGCGTCTGCTTCCACCACCTCCTCTGGCAGCGCATTCCAGGCACCCACCACACTCTGGTTGAAAGACTTGCCCCGCACATCTCCCTTAAACTTTCCCCCTCTCATCTTGAACCTGTGCCCCCTTGTAATTGGCACTTTCAACCTGGGAAAAAACCTCTGACTATCCATCCTCTCTATGCTTCTCATAATTTTGTAGACTTCTATCAGATCTCCCCTCAGCCTCCGTCTTTCCAGTGAAAACAATCCTAGTTTATTCAACCTCTCCTCAGAGCCAACACCCTCAAGACCAGGCAACATCCTGGTGAACTTTCCATGCACTGTTTCTGTGTATATTGTAAGGAGTCTAACAACACCAGGTTAAAGTCCAACAGGTTTATTTGGTAGCAAACGCCACTAGCTTTCGGAGCGCTGCTCCTTCGTCAGGTGAGTGGGAGATCTGCTCATAAACAGCAAACAGGGCATATAAAGACACAAACTCAATTTACAGAATAATGAATAATGATTGGAATGCGAGTCTTTACAGCTAATCAAGTCTTAAAGGTACAGACAATGTGAGTGGAGAGAGCATTAGCACAGGTTAAAGAGATGTGTATTGTCTCCAGATAGGACAGCCAGTGAGATTTTGCAAGTCCAGGCAAGTTGTGGGGGTTACAGATAGTGTGACATGAACCCAAGATCCCGGTTGAGGCCGTCCTCATGTGTGCGGAACCTGGCTATCAGTCTCTGCTCAGCGACTCTGCGCTGTCGTGTGTCGTGAAGGCCGCCTTGGAGAATGCTTACCCGAATATCAGAGGCCGAATGTCCGTGACCGCTGAAGTGCTCCCCAACAGGAAGAGAACAGTCTTGCCTGGTGATTGTCGAGCGGTGTTCATTTATCCATTGTCGTAGCATCTGCATAGTTTCCCCAATGTACCATGCCTCGGGACATCCTTTCCTGCAGCGTATCAACTCTTTAAGCGTAACAACATCTCTTTAACCAGTGCTAATGCTCTGTCCACTCATCTGATGAAGGAGTGAGACTCCGAAAGCTTGTGCTGCCAAATAAACCTGTTGGACTTTAACCTGGTGTTGTGAGACTTCTTACTGTAATTTGGAAGAAGAGCAGGGGAGTTTTGCCCAGTGTCCTCAGCATTTATTCCTCTGCCAACATCTGCCTGGCCATTACTACACGACTGTGGGGTCTTGCTGTGTGCAATTTGGGTTGCTGCGTTTCACACATTAGTGACTACATTTCAAGAATGCTTCCTTGACTGTAAAGTGCTTTGAGGTTGTGAAAGGTGCTATATAAATGCCAATACCTCCTTTATTGCAGAGCTCTGTTGCAACCCAGGCGGATGAGCTACAGACTGAGGCTCCCGAATTCTTCATTCAAAGTCTGCTGCAGCCCACTGATCTCCAGGAGGTTGACCGGAGGAATGAGATAATGCGTAAATCTGGCAGGCTGGCGGATCTGTTTACACTCTACCCCCCGCCTGTTGAGGTGAGCCTGCTTCAGGTAGTGTGTATGAGGTGGTGAACCGTACTGTGCCCGGGATCAGTCAGGGTTGTAATCCCTCAGACATGAATTGCAGAAAATAGCTTTTTAAAATTTTTTTATTGGTCACAAATAGGCTTACATTAACACTGCAATGAAGTTACTGTGAAAATCCCCTAGTCGCCACACTCCGCCACCTGTTCAGGGTCAATGCACCTAACCAGCACATCTTTCAGACTGTGGGAGGAAACCGGAGCACCCGGAGGAAACCCACCCAGACACGGGGAGAACATGCAAACTCCACTCAGACAGTGATCCAAGCCGGGAATCAAACCTGAGTCCTTGGCGCTGTGAGGCAGCAGCGCTAACCACTGTGCTATTGTGCTCCCCACTTTTAAAGTGTTTTTATTTTTATTACTTGCACCACTTCAGGAATGTAGGTGTGTGTTTATTCACAAGAACACAACACTAGCATTAGGAGTAGGAAAAGGCCATTCGGTCCTTTGATGCTTGTGCAGTCTTCGATGAGATCATGTCTGATCTCATTGTGGCCTCAACTCCACTTTCACTTTCCTGCTTACCCCCGTCTCCATAACCCCCCCCCAACCCCCATTGATCATAAACTGGTCTAACTCAGCCTGGGATTAATTTGATGACCTAGCCTCCACTGCTTTCTGGGAATGGGAGTTCCACAGACTAATGACACTCTGAGAGAAAGAAATTCTCCTCATTTCAGTTTAAATGGGAGACTCTCCGAACAGAATTTTCCCGTCCCGTCCGCCATGGGAATCGTAGTGGGTGGGCGCGGACCATGCAAAGGTCCGTTGACTTGGAGTGGGAATTCCCAGCCTTGGGGTGAACGTGGCTGGAAAATCTACCCCCCCCCCACTTCATCTTTCAACTTTGGTCACGGGTTCCAGACCCCCAACGAGGGGAAACATCCTCTCAGCACCCACCTCAAATCCCCTCAAGATGCGTCAATACCATCACCTCTCATCCTTTTAAATTGTGGATGGACTCAAACTGCCCAACCGTTCCTCATTCTGATGATGAACTGACAGTTAGGAGATACACAGCGAGTCCAGCAGCATCTGAGGAATAATTCTGGAGTAATCCATTGGAGCCCAAATATTATCTTGCCCTCTGCTGACCCAACCCTCCACACTTTCTGTTTAAATTCTCCCTCACTCTTCCTGATGGAATTATTCTCCATTTTTAAAATATTCTGATAACTTTCACCTCCTCACAGGAAGAAGCTGTAAACCATCGGGCCCTTCCACAGACACCATGTGAACAGTTGGAGCAGAGATTGCAAATTAATTTTCTGGAGTTCAAGTAAGTCACTTTTGTTCAACCTTTCAAAGTAATAATGAAACAAAATCATGGAGGGAAGTCCTATAACCCGCTTCTCACTGGCAGTTCTGTAACCCCGGTTTGCAATGGCAGTGCTGTTCTGTATAACCCGCATCTCACTGGCAGTGCCAGTGTAACCTATAACCGGTCCCCACTGGCAGTGCTGCTCTGTAACCCCAGTCTTCACTGGCAGTGCTGCTCTGTAACCCGGTCTTCATTGGCAGTGCTGTTCTTTAACCTGGTCCCCAATGGCAGTGGTGCTCTGTATAACCAGCCCTTACTGGCAGAGCTGCTTTGTAACCCTGGACTTCACTGGAGTGCTGTCCTCTAACACAGCCTCTACCATCCAATCCACAGTTGCTGTCAGTAATTTCAGATGTTCACCAGATGCTCCCCTAGATTTGGTAACAGTAGCTCACTTCTAAATATGCAGCCTGCACCCATTATCATCAGGAGTTTACCACTCATTACCTAGGCAAAGATAGTGTGAGCTGAAAGTCTAGGTGTGAACCCTATTGTTGCGTGATGTGGCTATTAGACCCTCTCATGCCCCTTCTTTCTGCACCCTTCCAGATAGCAAACCGATGCTCGCTTTAGTGAGACACAGCCAATTGTAAGAGAACAAGCTAATTTATAATGAGCAGACACTGATTATAAATGCTCCTTTTCAGCTGTACTAATAAATCTGTACCAGATTATCACCGTTAAATAACAATAAATACTTTATCATGCAAGAAAAATACTGAAACATAGAAACACACCATATAGAAGTAGGAATAGGCCATTCAGCCCTCCAAGCCTACTCCGTCATTCAATATGATCATGGCTGATTCTCTGTCTGAACACCACACTCCAGCACTCTCCCTATGGCATCTTGACACCTTTAGAGTCTAGAAACCTGTCTATGCCCTTCTTAAGTATATTCAGTGACTTGGCCTCCACAGCCTTCTATGATAATGAATTCTACCACAGCCTCTAAGCGAAGAATTTCTCCTCATTTCAGTTCGAAATAACCTACCCTATATCTTCAGACTGTGACCCCTTGCTCTACAAGCCCCTCCAGCCAGAAGGAACAACATTCCTGCATCCAGTCTGTCCAGCCCTGTCAGAATTTTATACGTTCCAACAAGATCCCCTCTCATTCTTCTAAATTCCAGTGAATACAGGCCCAGTCGACCCAATCTCCCCTCATAGGGCAATCCTGCCAACCCAGGAATCAGTCTGGTAAATCTTCGCTGCATTCCCTCTATGTGTAAATATGTCCTTTATTAGATTAAGAGACCAAGACATTCCACTACGCTGCCAGATTAAGCTGGTTCATTTAAAATGTTACATTTGTGATTATGCAAATGATTTTTAGTGGAAATTTGAACTGTAACTGAACCAGTGCAGTTTCAGGTGTAATATGTGCCAAATTCAGAAACCTACTCCCTGTCTGTTTAATTGTAAAAGATTTTCTCATTGCCTCACAGAGCACCAACTTTGCGGGCCCTTATCCCGTGTCCTGGCCTGCCTGTCTTTTCCCATCCACAGATTAGATTCCGTGCTCTGTAATCCTGCTCACTGCATTGCACTGACACCCTTTCTTTTAAATGGATAAAGTAATACAAGTGAAACGAGTAATGTGCCTGCAAAGGTTCAGACGTTTTCCAAAGAAGGGTTTTGGATCAGGATAATGTTCTTCAGCTAAATTCACACTCTGTCAACCGGAATTCCCTACCCCACTCTGTCAGCCGGTACCCCCATGTTCCGTAGTGCCGGTTCTGAAAGCTAACAGTCAAGTGGACCAACCTTCCCTCCTCTGATATCCCCTTTTCATAGAATCCCTACAGTGCAGAAGGAGGCCATTCACCCATCAAATCTGCACCGACCACAATCCCACCCAGGCCCTATTCCCGCAGCCCCTCATATTTACCCTGCTAATCCCCTGACACTCAGGGTCAATTTTAGCATGGTCAATCAACCCAACCCAGCACATCTTTGGACTGTGGGAGGAAACCGGAGCACCTGGAGGAAGCCCACGCAGACACGGGGAGAATGTGCAAACTCCCCACAGGCAGTGACCCAAGGCCGAATTGAACCCGGGTCCCTGGCGCTGTGAGGCAGCAGTGCTAACCACTGTGCCACCAGGAATTGAACCCGGGTCCCTGGCGCTGTGAGGCAGCAGTGCTAACCACTGTGCCACCAGGAATCGAACCCGGGTCCCTGGCGCTGTGAGGCAGCAGTGCTAACCACTGTGCCACCAGGAATCGAACCCGGGTCCCTGGCGCTGTGAGGCAGCAGTGCTAACCACTGTGCCACCAGGAATCGAACCCGGGTCCCTGGCGCTGTGAGGCAGCAGTGCTAACCACTGTGCCACCGTGCCGCCCCACTTTAACAGTGACCCTCGGGAAATTCCTCGATGTTTTCCTCGCAGCAATTTGAATTTCCGTACGTCTCGAGAGGCAACACATGATAAATGAAATCCTCCCAATCTCTCCCACCGCAGTTACATTTGGTTTCTTTTCTTGACAGGTTTGAAATTGAAATTGAGCCGTTCTTTCTGATTTTGGCTTTATACGATTTAAAGGAGAGGCGAAAGGTGATTATCAATCATACTCAGTAAACCTCGAGCTTTGCTTGTTACTCCCATAAGATTCCTGGGATCCAGCGGTAGGGTCATGAGCCCGGAATTCTGCTGGCACAGCTGCTGAATTTCTTTATATCTGAATATCTTTGATATGAAATGTGGTCAAGGTGGAAACTGTGAAAAATAAATTGTCTACAATGGATTATTATTTATCCCTGATAACTGTTGCAATGGTATTGATTACAGAAACTGTCTGTTAAAGAAGTCTTTGTAGTCTTCAGCACATTAACAGCAAGTCTTTATGAACTACTTGTAACTATGCACATATATACACTATAAGGTTCAGGCAAGAAGCTATCTCCATCTCTAAGTAAGGGGCGGCACGGTGACACGGTGGTTAGCACTGCTGCCTCACAGCGCCAGGGTCCGGGTTCGATTCCCGGCTTGGGTCACTGTCTGTGTGGAGTCTGCACGTTCTCCCCGCGTCTGCGTGGGTTTCCTCCGGGTTTCCTACAGGTTTCCTCCCACAGTCCGAAAGACGTGCTGGTTAGGTGCATTGGCTGTGCTAAATTCTCCCTCAGTGTAACCCGAACAGGCGCCGGAGTGTGGCGACTAGGGGATTTTCACAGTAACTTCATTGCAGTGTTAATGTAAGCCTACTTGTGACACTAATAATAGAGTTACAAAGCCAGTGCGCAGAGTGAACTGGGCAAGCTCTTAATCCATTTCCTTGCTTGCTGCAAAAACCAATTCAAATTCAAATTGAATCCAGGTCATGGTCCATTAGAGACAGTAAGAAGTTTAACAACACCAGGTTAAAGTCCAACAGGTTTATTTGGTAGCAAAAGCCACACAAGCTTTTGTGTGGCTTTTGCTACCAAATAAACCTGTTGGACTTTAACCTGGTGTTGTTAAACTTCTTACTGTGTTTACCCCAGTCCAACGCCGGCATCTCCACACCATTAGAGACATACAGGCTGCAATACTCCGGCCATTTATGCCCCGCTGCCAGCGAGAGTGGAGAATTTGGCGCTCAGCCAAATCTCCGTTCACTGCAGCGGGACCGGAAAATCCCGACTGCAAATGAGATTGGAGAATTCAGCCCACAAAATCCAATGTGACATAAAAAGGCACTGCATCCCATCTTGGGCTTGATCTGACGCTTGATCTTAGCCAATAGGCTAAGGAGCAAGAAACATTAATACTGTACATGCCAGACCCTCCGACTACAGTAACAGCAGACAGTGAGTTAAAATTGTTTACTGCTAGCTGTTTCTGCAGGCTGCAGACATTACTATTAGGGTCAGACAGAATGCAGCATGGCTGGTCCTGTGGAGTCAAAGATGGTTCAATATAGAGCAGAATTGCAGCATCAGCTGTCCAGCAGCGTCCTGGGTAACCATGGATTTCCTGCAGCTGTTGGAACAAAACGAGTCACTGGGCTTTCAAATACAAGCATTCTGGGAGCGGCTGATCCTATCTGTGTAGTTATAGGAAGATGCTTTTTAATTCCCTTTCTTCTCTCTGTACAAGTTTGAGGCTATTGCAAGCAGACTGATGTCAAAGTGAAGCCAGCTGAGAATGAGTGAGAATCAGCAGCTCCGTGATAGTAGACAGCTGCAAAATGAATAAAAGGGAGGGTGATTGGTCACCAGTCTCTGTTATTTTGGGGAGTTAGACTCACCTGATGAAGGGGCAGCGCTCCGAAAGCTGGTGATTCCAAATAAACCTGTTGGACTTTAACCTGGTGTTGTGAGACTTCTTACTGTGTTTACCCCAGTCCAACGCCGGCATCTCCACATTTTGGGGATTTGAAAGAGATGAGTCAACGTTCTAATTTCCTGTATTTTGTTGAGCATTGTTCATTTATGACAAGGATTTGCATTTATATCACACCCTTAACATGGCAAAAAGCTCAAAGTACATCACAGGAGTGTGATCAGACAAAACAAACATTGGGCAGAGGGGTGGTTAAATGTTTGATCTAAAAGGGTTTTGAGGAACATGGAGGGATAAAGGCTTGGAGAGGCAATCCCACTCCTCAATGCCTAGGTGGCTGAGGTTGCGACTTGTCAAAGGTGGGCTGAGGAATTGAGTAAACGTGTCTGTCTGTTAGTTTACAGCCTTAGCCTCTGTCTGCTTGGGTAAATATTTTTTCACATATCACAAACAGGGAAATCACGTGGCAATACCTGATATACCCAGTAAGCTGGGGCAGAATGACTCTGTCCAACCCCTGGATCTGGATATTTGCCTAGTTACCTAGAAGGTAACCGGACACTGTGGGTGACGGGGAACGTAAGGTTTGCTTCTGGGAAGAGCTGGTAATACTAAAAGTAATATCAAGTGTATAAGAGGAAAGTACAAATAAGCAAATAGGTTCACGTGATTCAGAATGATCTGATTCTGAAATACTGTAACGTGGAAAGAGGAGTGATTGTTTGGATTCTTTTCCTTTTATTTTAAATACTTTTCACGGGATGTGGCTAGGCCAGCATTTATTGCCCATCTCTGATTGCTCTCGACTGAGTGGCCATTTCAGAGTCAAGCACATTGCTGTGGATCTGGAGTCACATGTAGGCCAGACCAGGTAAGGATGACAGATTTCCCTCCATAAAGTGAACCAGATGGGTTTTTACAGCAATGGCTTCACGGTCAGATTTTTATTGAATTCAAATTTCACCACCGGCCGTGGTGGGATTTGAACCTGGAATTACTAGTCTAGTGAGAATGCCACTGCGCCACCACCTCCTCTCCTGTCCTGTGGCTAACTTTGAGTGAATCAATATGGTCGTTCTCTGCTGGTAACGTTTTATAAATGTTCACCATTCTGTGTGTGTCGCAAAGTTCTGTGTGTTTCACTTGCTGCTGCCCAGTTGGAGCTGTCGTGGGGTAAACATTCGTGCCAGAGCTGGCAGCGGGCACTGATGATACCCAAAGAAGTGGTCACCATTGAGGAAGAAAAGCAATTAGTGTGTGCGTGCGTCTGATGTTTTAACTTTCACTCCAAAATATTCTGCTTTGTTTTCATAGATTTCAGAAAATTTCTACTTGGATCTCAACTCGGGAGAATTTCGAGATGTCATGCAGGCAGAGACAGAGTTCCACTGCTATTTCAGGAAAGCCATCTTCTCAATCAGCCAACCCTCTTCTGAAATTTATCTGGTCATTAAGGTAACTGTCTGTACCAGAATCCTGCCAGGTTCCTGGCCAACACTGCAACCTTAAAACCATTAGTTGCCAGCTTTAGTGTAAATATGAATGTCACTGTGTATGGCGAGATAATTATGGATGGAGAAGATGGTTTGGACCATTGTGATTAATTCTAAACTTCCCCCAGCCACCCACTTCTTTACTAGGGACCCCATTTCAAATAGAATGGAATCATACAGTGCAGAAGGAGGCCATTTGGCCCATCAAGTCTGCACTGACTACAATCCCACCCAGGCCCTATTCCCATAACCCCATGCATTTACCTTAGCTAGTCCCCCCCTGACACTACGGGGCAATTTAACATGGCCAATCCACCTAATCTGCACATCTTTGGACAGTGGGAGGAAACCGAGCACCCGGAGGAAACCCACGCGGACACGGGGAGAATGTGCAAGCTCCACGCAGACAGTTACCCAAGCCGGGAATCGAACCCGATTCCCTGGTGCTCTGAGGCAGCAGTGCTAACCACTGCGCCACCGTGTTGCTGATCTCTATTTCTGTGAAGACGTACTTCCTGATCACTGTCCTGCAGTTACATTTTACTAGCTTGAACTTGAATCCCTTTTCCTGCTCTCAAACTTTAACTTTTGCATCTCCTGTGTAAGAGAAAGAAGAAAGAGACAACTTGCGTTCATATAGCACCTTTCATGACTTCAGGACATCACAAACTCCTTTACAACCAATTAAATATTTTAAAAATTGTGGTCCTCGTTTTAATGTAGGGAATCCAGCAGGCAGTTTGTCTTTCTGAGCACTGGTCACTGATGTAAATCAGAGATAGAATTGTTTCCAAGATTGCGCCCTGGGGGTTTCACTTAGTACTTGCTCTCCGCCACACTCTGCCAATACTGACATTATTCATCCAACAAGAAGCTGCTGTCAGTCAGTTTCTCTATTTCAAGCTTTTTTTAAATTATACTTTTCCAATTCAATCAAATCAAATCCAATTCAGAGTCTCAACAAGTTGAGACATTTCAGATCCAGGCTGACAAGACAGGGCGAGCGACCAAACCACCCTGTCCTGGGCCTGATCTACATGAGCCAAGCTGATTGGAGAAGGGGGAGGTTCCTCCTCCAAGACTTGAGCTCATTTGCATCTTAGCCAAAAGGCCGAGATGCCGCTTTAAAAAAAAAATTGCTTCATATGAAACATATGAAGCCTCAGCGTAACCCAATGACCTCAACCAAGTGCGGCCGACAATGGGGTGCCGACCATACACTTGATCTTAGCCAAAAGGCCGAGAAGCTCAAGCTTTACTCTGAATCCCCACAGCTTTGAGTTCAGTCAATAGCGAGATGTGAAGAAATGAGCAGAGGCCGTACAGATCTCGACATCAACACCCTTTAACATAGAACTTTGTCAAATGCCTCCCAGAAGCCGAGATGTAAGATGTCAAAAATGTAACATAGTCCACTTGCGATATCACTTCTTCAGAAAAGGTTAGTCTGGGCTGGATCTTCCCGCTTTAGAACCACGTTGTCTGTAGCTTAGTCATTTATTATCAGGCATCTGATAGTCACTTCCATTATTTTCCACAGGATTGAGTTCGGATCAATGAATCTATAGTTGCCAGTGCATGATCCTAATGTGTACTGCTTCAGCCAGTTTCCGATCCACGAATACCGCTCCAATACTCACTGCCCTGTCATAACAACAAATCCTCCTTATAATCTCTGTGTGTTAAATTGCATCTTAGCAATTTGCCCCTACAAACAGGATTCTCCCAGCCAGGTCAGTTGATGACCTGGGACACTGAAGAGGTCAATCCTTCCACTCTTCAATCTGAAATCTCAGCTGTTGGCACGAGATATTATAAACTGTATCACAATCACACACACACACTTTATTCCATTGTGCCCTAACCTGTTATCGTGTTAGCTATATTGCGAGCCCTTCTTATTATTGGTTTTATTATAAAGTTTTTTTAAAGTTTGAAATTTATTTATTAGTGTCACAGGTAGGCTTACATTAACACTGCAATGAAATTACTGTGAAAATCCCCTAGTTGCCATAGTCCAGCACCTGTTCGGGTACACTGAAGGAGAATTTAGCAAGGCCAGTGCACCTATCCAGCATGTCTTTCGGACATGCTGCACTCCCTATTTGCCATTGGGTTTGTTATAATATTGCCGGTATGCCTCAGTTCCTGGGACTCTGCCTGTGAGCTAGAATGGTAGCCATGTGATCTAAGATCTGTGATCTTCTTACTATGAGTTAGAAGGTTGTGAGTTCACATAATCTAGACTGAAGGAGTCTTTTAGCTGCGATGTTACACTGAGAGCTTGTGTGTTTTTGACAGATGGAAGGAAAGGATCCTGAGGTATTAGTTGAAGAACAAATTGTTCTGATGTCCTGCCTGACATTTACAGATTTACTGTTCTGATTGCTGCTTGTGGGACAGTGTGCTATGCAAATTGGCTGCCCCATTTGCCTACATTGGAGCAGTGATTGGACTTCATTGGTTGTGAAGTGATTTGGGATGTGTAAGACCATGTATAAGTGCAATTTCTTTCTTATAATGAGATGTTCCAACTGTACCTGACTGTAACTGTGGCCAAATCAACTCTTGTTCCAATTTGTCACCTCCTTTCCTTTGTGTTCAAGTCCCATGTGTATAAAACCTAAAATACCACTTGCCCTATTTGTGCATTTTTGGTGATATGGGGAAATGAGCTAAAAAGTAGCAGATGGAACTCAATGTCAACAAAAAATAATTTTTGGTTTAATAACCCGTGATAATGCTCTGACCAGAAGTAAGCTTGATGTGGAATCGATAGCTTTTTGGATACCGAGGGGATTAAAGGACAATGCAGCAAGGTGGACTTCAGGTAGAAAATTAGTAATGATTGTTCTGACTTTCTAGTGGAGTTACCTGACACCCTGATGTCAGCCCCACCTCTCGGGGGCAAGTTGAATTTGATGATCAGCCATGACCAAAATGGATGGCAGAGTAGGCTCGAAGGGCCGAATGGCCTCCTCCTGCTTCGACTTTCTATGCTTTTCTATATTTCGAAACCTCCTGGTTGACTGCACACATCACCAGTCCCAACCTGGTAAGAAACATAGAACATAGAAACATAGAAAAACTACAGCACAAACAGGCCCTTCGGCCCACAAGTTGTGCCGAACACATCCCTACCTTCTAGACCTACCTATAACCCTCCTTCCTATTAAGCTCCATGTACTCATCCAGGAGTCTCTTAAAAGACCCTATTGAGTTCGCCTCCACCACCACTGCCACCAACACTGATGGCAGCTGATTCCACTCGCCCACCACCCTCTGTGTGAAAAACTTACCCCTAACATCTCCCCTGTACCTACCCCCCAGCACCTTAAACCTGTGTTCTCTCGTAGCAGACATTTCCACCCTGGGAAAAAGCCTCAGAGAGTCCGCCCGATCTATACCTCTCAACATCTTATACACCTCTATTAGGTCTCCTCTCATCCTTCGTCTCTCCAAGGAGAAAAGACCGAGCTCCCTCAGCCTATCCTCATAAGGCATGCCACTCAATCCAGGCAACATCCTTGTAAATCTCCTCTGCACCCTTTCAATCTTTTCCACATCCTTCCTATAGTGAGGCGACCAGAACTGAGCACAGCACTCCAAGCGGGGTCTGACGAGGGTCTTATATAGCTGCATCATTATCCCCGGACTCCTAAACTCAATCCCTCGATTGATAAAGGTCAGCACACCATACGCCTTCTTAACCACCTGTGTCCTGTGTCCACCATACGCCTTCTTAACTGATGCAAGTGGTAAAATCCAGTTCTGTGGGAAATCTGGGCAACCCTCGACTGCTTGAAGCTGGCCCAAGGAAGCTGTGAACACAAGTGGAGCACATGTGGAACAGCTGAGATTGTGACTGTGGTCACCCAGGTCAGACCACTGCCCACACACTGAATTCCTGCCCAGAGAGATCGATTCCTGTTGGCATCTCAACAATACACACCTCGTCAGCTGAAGCCATGGAATGGATTTGTTAGCTTTGGCATTGAATTATAACTGCTTCCCCCAACCATACAGTATATATAGATAGCAGAGAATAGCTTAGAAAGGCTGAATGGCCATCCGTGCTCCGACTTCTTATATTCTTACAGAATTGCAGGTGAAGGTACACAGGATGTCATCAGATCAATAAGACCATAAAAGCAACAACTGGGTTATCTAGCTTTTATTCCACAATGTGAACTATAAAAATTGAAAGGTAGTGGACGGCACGGTGGCACAATGGTTAGCATTGCTGCCTCACAGCGCCAGGGACCCAGGTTCAATTCTGACCTCAGGTCACTGTCTGTGTGGAGTTTGCACGTTCTCCCCATGTCTGTGTGGGTTTCCTCCGGGTGCTCTGGTTTCCTCCCACACTTCAAAGATGGACCGGTTAGGTTGATTGGTGATGCTAAATTGTCCCTAAGTGTCAGGGGGGCTAGCAGGATAAATATGTGGGGCTATGGGGATAGATTCTGGGTGGGACTGTTGCTGGTGCAGGCTCGATGGGCCAAACGGCCTCCTTGTGCACGGTACGGATTCTATGATTCTATTCTAGGATTCTAGTGATGAGCCTATATAAAGGTTAATGAAGACACCAGCTACACTGGAGGCAGTATTGAACTGCACACAATCAGAAGACTTTGAAGTATTAGTTGTATAAAACACAGATTCACTAAGATGCTGACTGAAGCGAGCAAATACAACTTAAGATCCTGAGGGGTATTAACAGGGTGGATGTGGAGAGAATGTTTCCTCTTATCGAAAAATCTAGAACTAGGGGGTCACTGTTCAAAAATAAGTAATCCCTCATTTAAGATGGAGATGAGGAGAAATATTTTCTCTCAGAGGGCGGCACGGTGGCACAGTGGTTAGCACTGCTGTCTCACAGCACCAGGGACCCAGGTTCGATTCCCGGCTTGGGTCACTGTCTGTGTGGAGTTTGCACATTCTCCCCATGGCTGCGTAGGTTTCCTCCGGGTGCTCTGGTTTCCTCCCACTTTCTGAAAGACGTGCTGGTTAGGTGCCAGTTGGCTCACATTCACACTGCAATGAAGTTGTTGTGAAAATCCCCTAGTCGCCACACTCCGGCGCCTGTTTGGGTACACTGAGGGAGAATTTAGCATGGCCAATGAACTTAACCAGCACGACTTTCAGACTGTGGGAGGAAACCGGAGCCCCCGGAGGAAACCCAACACAGACACAGGGAGAATGTGCAAACTCCGCACAGACAGTGACCCAAGCCGGGAATTGAACCCGGGTCCCTGGCGCTGTGAGGCAGCAGTGCTAACCATTGTGCCACCATGCGGCCTATGGTGCCTATCATAGTGGTGCCTATGATTGTTTCCTTGTGCGGTCTTGCCTTCAGCCTTCTGTGGAAACTCATCATTTTCATGCATTAGGTGGCAGCGATCTTTAACAGCCACTAGAACAGCAGATGGGGCCTCAGTTTATCTTCCCATTCATTGGGTGAAAGGCCTTTGTACTGTACTCAGTGACAGTCAACTACTCTTGGAGTGGGGCTTAAATCCACAATGCTTCTAACGTGGGTGAGAGCCTGAACAACTGAGCCAAACCAACACTGGTATGTTCCTGTCAGGATTAAAGGCAAAGTAAATAGGAATAAGGAACCTTGGTTCTCGAGGGAGATTGTAACACTGATTAAGAGGAAGAGAGAGTTGTATGAAATGTACAGGCAGCAAGGAACACATCAGATGCTCGAGGAGTATAAAAAGTGCAAGAAGCTACTTAAGAGGGAAATCAGGAGGGCTAAAAGAAGACATGAGGTTGCTTTGGCAGACAGAGTGAAGGAAAATCCAAAGAGCTTCTATAGGTATGTTAGGAGCAAAAGGATAGTGAGGGATAAAATTGGTCCTCTTGAAGACCAGAGGAAACGGGCATGGAGTCTACGGAAATAGGGCAAACTGGTAGGGAGGTCATGGAAGCTTTACAGATTAAAGAGGAGGAGGTGCTTGCTGTCTTGAGGCAAATCAGAGTGGATAAATCCCCAGGACCGGACAGGGTATTCCCATGGACCTTGAGGGAAGCTAGTGTTGAACTCGCAGGGGCCCTGGCAGACATATTTAAAATGTCAGTATTCACGGGGGAGGTGCCGGATGATTGGAGGGTGGCTCATGTTGTTCCGTTGTTTAAAAAAGGTTCCAAAAGAAATCCGGGAAATTATCGGCCAGTAAGTTTGACGTCAGTGGTGGGCAAGTTATTGGAAGGTGTGATAAGGGATAGGATCTACAAATATTTGGATAGACAGGGACTTATTAGGGAGAGTCAACATGGCTTTGTGCGTGGTAGGTCATGTTTGACCAATCTATTAGAGTTTTTCGAGGAGGTTACCAGGAAAGTGGATGAAGGGAAGGCGGTGGATGTTGTCTACCTGGATTTCAGCAAGGCCTTTGACAAGGTCCCTCATGGGAGGTTAGTTAGGAAGGTTCAGTCGCTAGGTATACATGGGGAGGTAGTAAATTGGATAAGACACTGGCTCAATGGAAGAACAGTAAGAAGTCTCACAACACCAGGTTAAAGTCCAACAGGTTTATTTGGTAGCAAATACCATAAGCTTTCGGAGCAGAGCTCCTTCGTCAGATGGAGTGGTTATCTGTTCTCAAACAGGGCACAGACACAGAAATCAAATTACGAATACTGATTAGAATGCAAATCTCTACAGCCAGCCAGGTCTTAAATGTACAGACAATGTGGGTGGAGACAATACACATCTCTTTAACCTGTGTTGAATGCTCCCTCCACCCACATTGTCTGTACATTTAAGACCTGGCTGGCTGTAGAGATTTGCATTCTAATCAGTATTCTGTAATTTGATTTCTGTGTCTGTGCCCTGTTTGAGAACAAATATCCACTCTATCTGACGAAGGAGCTCTGCTCCGAAAGCTTATGGTATTTGCTACCAAATAAACCTGTTGGACTTTAACCTGGTGTTGTGAGACTTCTTACTGTGCTTACCCCAGTCCAACGCCGGCATCTCCACATCAATGGAAGAAGCCAGAGAGTGGTTGTGGAGGATTGCTTCTCTGAGTGGAGGCCTGTGACTAGTGGTGTGCCGCAGGGATCGGTGTTGGGTCCATTGTTGTTTGTCATCTATATCAATGATCTGGATGATAATGTGGTAAATTGGATCAGCAAGTTTGCTGATGATACAAAGATTGGAGGTGTAGTGGACAGTGAGGAAGGTTTTCAAAGGTTGCAGAGGGATTTGGACCAACTAGAAAAATGGGCTGAAAAATGGCAAATGGAGTTTAACGCAGACAAGTGTGAGATATTGCACTTTGGAGGGACAAACCAAAGAAGAACGTACAGGGTAAATGGTAGGACTCTGAAGAGTGCAGTTGAACAGAGGGATCTGGGAATACAGGTACAGAATTCCCTAAAAGTGACGTCACAGGTGGATAGGGTCGTAAAGAGTGCCTTTGGTACATTGGCCTTTATAAATCGGAGTATCGAGTATAAAAGTTGGAGTGTTATGGTAAGGTTATATAAGGCATTGGTGAGGCTGAATTTGGAGTATTGTGTACAGTTTTGGTCACCTAGTTACAGGAAGGATGTAAATAAGATTGAAAGAGTGCAGAGAAGGTTCACAAGGATGTTGCCGGGACTTGAGAAGCTGAGTAACAGAGAGAGATTGAATAGGTTGGGACTTTATTCCCTGGAGCGTAGAAGATTGAGGGGAGATTTGATAGAGGTGTATAAGATTTTGATGGGTATAGATAGAGTGAATGCAAGCAGGCTTTTTCCGCTGAGGCTAGGGGAGAAAAAAACCAGAGGGCATGGGTTAAGGGTGAAAGGAGAAAAGTTTAAAGGGAATATTAAGGGGGCTTCTTCACACAGAGAGTGGTGGGAGTGTGGAATGAGCTGCCGGATAAAGTGGTAAATGCGGGGTCACTTTTAACATTTAAGAAAACCTTGGACGGGTTCATGGATGAGAGGGGTGTGGAGGGATATGGTCCAAGTGCAGGTCAGTGGACTAGGCATAAAATGGTTCGGCACAGACAAGAAGGGCCAAAGGGCCTGTTTCTGAGCTGTAATTTTCTATGGTTCTATGGTAACACTGAGCAATAAGTTAAAGCTTTGGATGGTGAGTCCTTCACTGGATGTTGACAGAGTTGCTGTCTATGTTCTGCCTTGATGTTTGCTTGAAGATGTTGGATGTTCAGAGTGTCTCCACTTTGTGCTGCAGGTGGAGAAGGTACTGCAGCAGGGCAGTATCGCCGACTGTGTCGATCCATACGTGACCATCAAAGAGAACGAGACGGCCAAGGTAGGTGGATGGAACCTTGCAGAAACCTTTCCTTCCTCTGTCCCCCATGAAGAGGAGACCAAGTACTGTCTGCACATCTCCCAGAAACCCAATACTGAGCAAATACTGAACAAAATAAGGACAATGATTACCTGTGCAGTATAACTTTGCTGTAAAGCAGCATCTCCACTACAAAGGTCCTTTTCAGCACTTCTCATCGATCTTAATCAAAATCTTAGACTGATTTAGAATGTTTTATGCAGGATAAATTTCTTGCTGGTGGTGCTACTATTGGCTCAATCAATATAAAACACAACATTGCAAACAGTGAATGCACTGAGGCTGGTGGTGAGTATTGGGATTTGAGATTTGTTCCTTCCACTGAAGGGACAGAGAATGGGGGTGGGGTGGCAGGGGGCAGTGGGGGTGTGGGTGGCAGGGGGCAATGGGGTGTGCGTGGCAGGGGGCAGTGGTGGGAAGGGGCAGTGAATGTGGTGTGGGTGGGAGGGGGCAGTGAATGGGGGTGTGGGTGGGTGGGAGGGGGCAGTGAATGGGGGTGTGGGTGGGTGGGAGAGGGTAGTGAATGGGGGTGTGGGTGGGTGGGAGGGGGCAGTGAATGGGGGTGTGGGTGGGTGGGAGAGGGTAGTGAATGGGGGTGTGGGTGGGTGGGAGAGGGTAGTGAATGGGGGTGTGGGTGGCAGGGGGCAGTGAATGGGGGTGTGGGTGGGAGGGGGCAGTGAATGGGGGTGTAGGTGGGTGGGAGGGGGCAGTGAATGGGGGTGTGGGTGGGGGAGCAGTGAATGGGGGTGTGGGTGGGGGAGCAGTGAATGGGGGTGTGGATGGGAGGGGGCAGTGAATGGGGGTGTGGGTGGGTGGGAGGGGGCAGTGAATGGAAGTGTGGGTGGGTGGAGAGGGCAGTGAATGGGGGTGTGGGTGGGTTGGCGGGGGCAGTGAATGGGGGTGTGGGTGGGGGAGCAGTGAATGGGGGTGTGGATGGGAGGGGGCAGTGAATGGGGGTGTGGGTGGGAGGGGGCAGTGAATGGGGGTGTGGGTGGGTAGGAGGGGGCAGTGAATGGGGGTGTGGGTGGGAGAGGGTAGTGGGGGTGTGGGTGGGAGGGGGCAGTGAATGGGGGTGTGGGTGGGTAGGAGGGGGCAGTGAATGGGGGTGTGGGTGGGAGAGGGTAGTGGGGGTGTGGGTGGGAGGGGGCAGTGAATGGGGGTGTGGGTGGGAGGGGGCAGTGAATGGGGGTGTGGGTGGCAGGGGGCAGTGAATGGGGGTGTGGGTGGGAGAGGGTAGTGGGGATGTGGGTGGGAGGGGGCAGTGAATGGGGGTGTGGGTGGGAGAGGGTAGTGGGGATGTGGGTGGGAGGGGGCAGTGAATGGGGGTGTGGGTGGCAGGGGGCAGTGAATGGGGGTGTGGGTGGCAGGGGGCAGTGAATGGGGGTGTGGGTGGGAGAGGGTAGTGGGGGTGTGGGTAGGAGGGGGCAGTGAATGGGGGTGTGGGTGGCAGGGGGCAGTGAATGGGGGTGTGGGTGGGTGGAGAGGGCAGTGAATGGGGGTGTGGATGGGAGGGGGCAGTGAATGGGGGTGTGGGTGGGTAGGAGGGGGTAGTGAATGGGGATGTGGGTGGCAGGGGGCAGTGAATGGGGGTGTGGGTGGGTGGAGAGGGCAGTGAATGGGGGTGTGGATGGGAGGGGGCAGTGAATGGGGGTGCGGGTGGGGGAGCAGTGAATGGGGGTGTGGGTGGGGGAGCAGTGATTGGGGGTGTGGGTGGGGGAGCAGTGAATGGGGGTGTGGGTGGGGGAGCAGTGAATGGGGGTGTGGGTGGGGGAGCAGTGAATGGGGGTGTGGGTGGGGGAGCAGTGAATGGGGGTGTGGGTGGGTGGAGAGGGCAGTGAATGGGGGTGTGGGTGGGGGAGCAGTGAATGGGGGTGTGGGTGGGGGAGCAGTGAATGGGGGTGTGGGTGGGGGAGCAGTGAATGGGGGTGTGGGTGGGTGGAGAGGGCAGTGAATGGGGGTGTGGGTGGGGGAGCAGTGAATGGGGGTGTGGGTGGGGGAGCAGTGATTGGGGGTGTGGGTGGGGGAGCAGTGAATGGGGGTGTGGGTGGGGGAGCAGTGAATGGGGGTGTGGGTGGGGGAGCAGTGAATGGGGGTGTGGGTGGGGGAGCAGTGAATGGGGGTGTGGGTGGGTGGAGAGGGCAGTGAATGGGGGTGTGGGTGGGGGAGCAGTGAATGGGGGTGTGGGTGTTAGTGAAGAATTTGGGAGCTTTGTCTTCAGAAATAGAGGTATTGAATACAAACGCAGGGATGTAACACTGAACCTTTCTAAAGTTCTGGTTAGGTCTCAGCTAGAGTATTGTATCCAGTGCTTTAGGAAAGATGTGAAGGTCCTGGAGAGGGTTTGGAGCAGATTTACCAGAATGGTTCCAGGGTTAGGGAGGGTTTTAGTTACAAGGTTAGGTTAGAAAGGGTTGTTTGCCTTGGAAATTGAGGGTGGATCTGATAGGGATGTACAATATTATAACAGGCTTAGATAAGGCGGACAAGGAAAGACTCTTCCCAATAGTTAATGACACAAGCACTAGGGTACAGAGATTTAAGATTTGGGACAAGAAGTGGAGGGAGAATGTGAGGAGGAACATTTTTACACAGCGAGTAGTAATGACCTGGAACTTGTTAGCCATGAGAGTGATTGAAGCGGAAACAATCACTGATTTCAAAAGGAGATTTGATGGGTAATTGAAGGAAATAAACTGACCGGGCTACAGGGATTGAGCGGGGGTGTGGGATTGACTGGATTATCCCGTGGCGAGCCAGCATGGAGTCAATAGGCTGAGTAGCCTCCTTCTGTGCCATAAATGACTTTATGACCACAGTAGTGTCGAGTATGTACCGGCCAATTCTTGCATAGCAAAGTCCCATGAATTACAATATAATTCTGGCCAGATATTTTGTTTCAGTGCTATTCTTTGAGAACAAACGCACAAACAAATTGGGAGCAGGGATAGGCCATTCACCTCCTTGGGCCTGCAGTTTGAAAAGACCATGGCTGATCTATTGTGGCTTAACTTCACTTTCCTGCCTACCCCAATATCCTGAGTATTCTACTACTGAGCCCAGGCTGACCTCACATGTCTACCCAGAAGTCTGCTGGACGTTCAAGATATCCATGGATTTTACAGATTTTCTGCATTTTAAAAATATCTTGCAGAGTAAAGAGAAGATCGGAAAACTTCGGTTCCAGGCAACTTCCTTCTGCCAACGTCTGAGTTTGTATCGGATGCCGTTCGCCTGGGCTGCAGTCGACCTCATGACTCTCATTTCCAATCGTGGTTCTCAGAGTTCACTGGACAGAGAGAGCGCCGTTGCAGGTGGGTCAGTCGGAGCGGGAATATCAAACTGTATAGCTGAGGGACTCACATTGCCCTGTTGCCATGAACGGATCTGGACTCTATTCCCAGTTCGTTAACTTCAGTCAGGGCTACAACTCACCTCAGTCAAGGAAGGGACTAATCAACCAGAGATCACTATCCAGTTACCCCAGTGTTGGCCAATGATACTGGAACACTACTGTGTGTGCATGCGTGTGCCTTTGTGCATGCATGTGTGCTGTATGCGCACACACATGTGGGAGGTCTGTGTATGTTTTTATGTTGGGTGAGGATGGGAATTGGTTTAGTTTTGATTTCCTCCTCAGCTGAATAGCCTTCCAACACTCCATTTCGTACAATCCGTGTTATGTGGGCACTTGGGCATATTATCGGGCGGGTGGGGGGGGGGGGGGGGCGGGGGGGGGGGGGGGGGGGCTGCTGGGCGGGGTTACCCAGAGAAAGGAAGTCCTTTGGGAAGCATCAAAATACATCAATGTTGGTTCAGATAATTTTTTGCTCCAGTCACACAGCTTCAGTGAAGTGATTACTCTGCACTGCTCGGATTCCGATCCCAAACACAGTACAAACGTCTGCCGGGTCTGGCAGCTTCAGTGATTTAAAACTTCTGGCACAGTGGTTAGCACTGCTGCCCCACAGCGCCAGGGAGCTGTGTTCAATTCCGGCCTCGGGTGACTGTGTGCAGTTTGCACATTCTCCTCGTGTCTCCGTGGGTTTCCTCCGGGTGCTCCGGTTTCCTCCCACAGTCCGAGGATGTGCAGGTTAGGTGGATTGGCCGTGCTAAATTGCCCCCTTAGTGTCCCAAGAATGTGAAGGTTAGGTGGATTAGCCATGGTATATGCATGGGTTACGGGGATAGGGTGGAGGGGAGGGCTTGGATAGGATGCTGTTTTGGAGAGTCGATGCAGACTTGATGGGCTGAATGGCCTCTTTTGGCACTATAGGGATTCTATGGTAGCTGACTGCTGTAAGCCTTGGGGTAGGCAGGATGCTGAACCTCTGTAGTGAAGCTGCTGTGTCAATGAGCAGTATATCTTTGCATTGTTACAACCAGGTGAAAAGAGGTGAACTGGCTCCCTTCTAATCAACCTCCTCATTGGTCACAACAAAGGTTAAAGTTTCTTTTTCGCAAGGATATGCCTTTTCTAAATCGTAATACATTTAACTATTGATGCAGTGAGCAATGGGGAGTCAATCAAACAAGGTTTTCTTGAGTTACAGAGGAAATTTATTTAAACCCAAGGGAAAAAGTAATAAAAATGTGACATCACTCACACATAGATATCAGAGATAGAGGAAGCTAGAATCCAATAAAAAATAGTGAAAAGAATATATAATTAAGTGCCTTTTGATTGTCCTTGAAGAATAGATTTTAGATGCTGTGGCTGATTCATATTAGCTGGTTTCTTAGATGCAGTCAGGTATAGAAGTGACTGCACTTATTACAAGATCTTGGTTTTCTGGTAGATTTCCAGTAAAATTGACTTTCAAACTGGTTAGTACACTTTTTCCACAAGAGAGAGAGAGAGAGCAGCTTTTCAGCCTGTTTCCTCGGCTGAAAACTTCCCTGTGTCACTTGCAATCTCTCCGCGGTGGCTGCAATCTGGCCTGTTATATTTCACCCATTGTGTATTTCCAAGGGATTCTGAGTGGGTCTGTCTAAGGCAGCAATTGTTTCAATATCTAGTACTTTGCACTTTAACGTCTCTTCCTTAGACAATGGTGAGTTTTGATGGGTCTTTGAAGTACAGGAAATGTCCCTCTCTTCAACCTCCCCTGAGGATGTCTTGTTTGTTTTTTCACCTTCACCTTGGAAGATGGCATTGCATTTCTAAGTAGTTTGTTCTGTCACATTTCAAATTGCAAAGTTTCCAGCCCATTGAAAATCATATCTTCGAAAACAAGCCTTTTGAATGCACCAGTTCCTGTGGTCCGTTATCTTGCCTGTTTGCTGTCAGTGGCTTGTTCTCAGGGCAGTTAAGTGATATGAGGGCAATTTTAATTGTTTGGGAAACTGGTGGGATCAGATGCAATGCTGGGTTTATCCTCGCCAGGTTTTACTCACTATTGACATTCGTGGAGAGTATTATTAGAATTGAATCATAGAATCCTTACCGTGCAGAAGAAGGCCATTCGGCCCATCGAGTCTGCACCGACCACAATCCCACCCGGCCCTATCCCCATAACCTCATGCATCTACCCAAGCTAGTCCCCCTGACACTAAGGGGGCAATCTAGCATGGCCAATCCACCTAACCGGCACATCTTTGGACTGTGGGAGGAAACCGGTGCACCCGGAGGAAACCCACGCAGACAAGGGGAGAATGTGCAAACTCCACACGGACAATGTCCCAAGCCAAGAATCGAACTGAGGTCCCTGGCACTGTGAGGCAGCAGTGCTAACCACTGTGCTACCGTGCCGCCACAGCTAGTATAAAACCAGCATTCCACTCAATCCTGTGGACTTCACACCTGGGGACTTAGGAACATGTTATCCCCCATTTAGCATCGTCCAGCATGGAAGGAGATCACTTGGCACATCATTCCTGTACTGACCCTTTGGAAAGAGTTACCCAGTTAATACTGCTTTCTAGCTCTTTCCCATAACCCTGCAAACAATAAATTAACAAACATAGCTGCGGATCTTTGAGAAAGTGGAACTGAGTGCATTTGATTCCTGTAACGGTTCCTTTGTGTGTTGTACATAGGCAGTGGGAGTGAGATGCGCTCGCGATCAGTGGACAAGTATAACATCCTCCCATTTGGAACCGTACAGCACAGCCTCAGCACGTTCAATAAACAGGTATAGCCACTGCACACTGCAACAAACAGAGTGACTCTCAATGTCTATCTTTTCCCCAGGTACCTCTCCCAGCTTGGTTTGATTACTGCTAATGGCATTCCTGCTAGCAGTCTTACCGATCTCTGTTTCTGCTTTCACTGTAAACTTCCTCTTTAGCCAGTTTCCCTAACTGTCTGTGACTTCACTTTCTGTGTGCACGTGTGTGTGCGTGCTTGCATGTGTGTGTGTGATAGGAACCCTTTCCGAGTGCCTATTTGTGTAAACCCAGTCAGCTAAGCTTGCACTGAGAGCTCGGTATCCACCTGATGTAACGAACTGACTCCACGGAAGATTCTGGACTTGGCCTCATCAAAGTTTGAGCTTGATTGAGCTCCAGGTGCAGAAATGTTCCTGCTTTGGGTCTTGCCCATGGCGTGGGAGAAAGGACTTGTGCCCCAATATGTCCAGGTTAAAACTATTGTTCTTTATCCCTTCTATTTCTAGAATCTCTTTTGGGTCTGTCACTCCCCCAAATTCTCCATTTTTCAGATTTTGTCTCCTGTGCATTCCCCTTTTTGTCACATTTTTAAAAATGTTTTACTCCAATCTAAGTTACAGAGCCATTGCGCAGAGTGGACCGGGCAGATCCAAGTCCATCTCCTTGCTTGCTCCAGAAACCAAATTTAGATTGAATCCCCACAAGAGAGACAGATGAGATCCAAGCTGACAAGAAAAGACATTGCACCTGATCTTGGGCTTGATCTGACTCTTGACCTTAGCTAATACTCTCCTCCTCTTAGGTACGATTCTCTAAAGGCCCCTGCCGCTTCAATCCAGCTTTTTGGTCAATCCTCCAAGTCAATTCTTCTTTGGCTCAACATTTGTTTGCCTATTGCTTGGTGCATGTTTCTACGTGGTAGGTGCTGCATTGTGGCAGCTGTTGTTTTGTTTGCTGTGTCAGCAGAATAAAGTATTTCATTGTCTTCTTGAATCATTTGAATAAATCTGCTCATAATCCAGAAACTCAGCTAATGTTCTGGAGACCTGGGTTCGAATCCTGCCATGGCAGATGGTGGAATTTGAATTAAATAAAAAAAATCTGGAATTAAGAATCTACTGATGACCATGAAACCATTGTCGATTGTCGGAAAAACCCATCTGGTTCATTGATGTCCTTTAGGGAAGGAAATCTGCCGTCCTTACCCGGTTTGGCCTACATGTGACTCCAGAGCCACAGCAATGTGGTTGAATCTTAACTACCATCAGGCAACTAGGAAAGGGCATTAAATGCTAGCCAGCCAGCGACGCCCAGAATGAATAAAAAATAATTCAACGAATTGTGATGGATGAACAGCCTCAGCATTCGATGGACTTATTGGCCATGGGTGACGCCTCTGCAAACAAATGAATATATTCAAGCCTTGTGCCAGAAGAAAGAAATAAAGATTTGCACTTGTATAAAAGAGCATGAGTTTAAGCCCCTCTGCAGTGCAGTGCTGAGAGAGTGCTACACTGTCAGTGGTGCTGTTTCATGGATGAGACCAGAAAAGGATACCCCATATGCCTTCCCGGTTAGATGTAAGTGAGCCCATGGCACTATTTCAAAGACAAGGAGGGGAGTTATTGTTAGTTACAGGAAGGATGTAAATAAGGTTGAAAGAGTGCAGAGAAGGTTCACAAGGATGTTGCCGGGACTTGAGTGAAAAATAGTGGGAGTTGAGAAGCTGAGTTACAGCGAAAGATTGAATAGGTTGGGACTTTATTCCCTGGAGCGTAGAAGATTGAGGGGAGATTTGATAGAGGTGTATAAGATTTTGACGGGTATAGATGGAGTGAATGCAAGTAGGCTTTTTCCACTGAGGCTCGGGGAGAAAAAAACCAGAGGGCATGGGTTAAGGGTGAAAGGAGAAAAGTTTAAAGGGAATATTAGGGGGGGCTTCTTCACGCAGAGAGTGGTGGGAGTGTGGAATGAGCTGCCGGATAAAGTGGTAAATGTGGGGTCACTTTTAACATTTAAGAAAAACTTGGACAGGTTCATGGATGAGAGGGGTGTGGAGGGATATGGTCCAAGTGCAGGTCAGTGGGACTAGGCAAAAAATGGTTCGGCACAGACAAGAAGGGCCAAAGAGCCTGTTTCTGAGCTGTAATTTTCTATGGTTCTATGGTCCAACTCCCACTATTTTTCACTGAGGCCCTGTTTGAATCATGGCCTTGGTTTCTCTTCCTATCATTTTTCTTATTCCCCTTTCTGTATTTTGTTCTTGCCCTTGATTCCCCCTCCTCTGACTCCTTGTATAGATTCCTATCCCCCTGCTATTTTAATTTAAACCCTTCCCAACCACTCGAGCAAATACCACCTTTAGGACATCCATCCTGGCTCTGCCCAGGTGTGTTGGGTGAGTAGAATTGCTTGATGTAATTGGACGAGTCGAATGTTTGTCTTTACAAATATTTTGTCTTTCTTCCACCATTTTATTTATTTGAGTTCACACGTAGGTCAGCAAGGGTCAGAGGTCAATAAGGGTCAGAGGTCAGTAAGAGTGCTACCAGGTTCTGCCAGCATCAGACAGACTGTCATTCCAGCCTCAGGAACTGTACTCAAGTGTCCTTTTCAGACCACCAAACTCCCTCACTTCATGGACCTTATCACAGACTGAATGCATTCATTCTCCTGGAGCTGATGGCTTTCAAATTCTTCATACCTTCTCCTAACGTAACCAGAGTTTACCATTTCAAAGCTCACATTGCCTATGGTGACTTAAGACCTTTTAGTGATCTGTCCTGACACTGGTTGTCTGATGCTAGTTCAGTGTGGCCTCATTGTCACATTGCCCAGAGAAATTGTGTTTGGATAATGAATCCTTATCTCTCTGATCAGGAGGAAGATAAGCTCAGTGACGAAGACCTGATGAAGTTTATCACAGATGAGAAAAAGCCATCACCTTTGTTAAGGCGCCTACGTAAGATTCCAGGTAACCATGAATATGGTTAGCATGGGGCTTTGGGAATTTTACACTCTGGAATACATCTCATTCTTCAACACTCCCCCCCCCCCCCCCCCCCCCATCCTACACTCTGGAACACATCCCACCCTTCCACCTCCTCACTTCCATACAGGGGAATTTTACACTCTGGAACACATCCCAATCTCCCACCTCCTTGCCTCCATAAAGCGGAATCTTATACTCTGTAACACATCCCGCCCAGTCCCTGGGAATTTTAGACTGTGTATTACATTTTACACTCTATCACATTGCCTTGTCCCTGGGGATCTTGCACACTGCCTGTATGGGTTGAATGTAGCTATTGGATGGATTGAATGTGGCTGTTGGATGGGCTGGGCAGTCGTTTGGGTTGAGATATGTTAACAAGATTCTTTCTTTTCAATCCAAGGTGTTTTCCGATTTGAAGTAACTGTTGTTAAAGAAACTCCGTCCTGCTGTTTTACCCCGGACTTCCTGGAATTAAAGTCATCAAATAATGAGAATTCAGAGCTGGCTTTGGAAGTTTTAGAATTCCCTCAGCCAGGGCTTTCCACTCCATACACAATATACAGGTAAGTGGGAGTTTGCAGCCTTCTTTCCCAGATGCTTTCATTCTGGATGATGACAGTAGGGGGCAGATTGAAGCAGAGTGACTCTGCTGTGGCACCCATAATCTTTCCCATGAACTGGGATATCAGCCAGTGCCTGAGTTTGAGGCACACACTGAGAGCTTTGGAAATTCGACTGCAATGATTGTGAGAGTGCTGCTGGTATTACTGAGAGTAGCTGAGTTCCATTGGTAATGGTCTGGGGGTGTTAGAGGATTGCACGGATGCTGTTACCCTAGAGTGAGGTGCCAGTGTTAATTGAGATTGGTTAGCTGTTAATGGCGGAGGGCACAAGTTGGTGGCATCACTTGGGGATCAGACTCTGTGTTGGGGGTGGGAAGGAGATAGCTGTGTCTGAGGCGAGGGGAAATGGTGTGATCTGGAAGGGGAGGGGCTGATGATATTACTGGGGAGGAGGAGGGCAGGGGATGTGGTGTGGCCTGGCGGGTTAAGGAAAATAGCTTTAATGATGGGAGATAGCATTGGCCAAGAGTGAAAGGAAATGCCTGCATTTCCTGGGGTGTGTTGGGTTCGAGCAGTTGGCCATAGAACAGATTCTCTCCTCAGCCAAGCTTTGGTCAATCTTGGGCCTAAGTTTAGAAGTTGGAATAAATGGTTCCAGTTCTTCTTCCCCAGTCAGCTGCATAATGAGGCAGCAGCTAGTCTCTGGGATCACTGACACTGATTTCCCAATGTGGAAAGATTTGGAATGTTAACAGTGTTTCATCAATTGGTTACCATTCTGCTGGAGATTCTGTTGGCATTTGGGGAGGTGATGGCCTAGTGGTATTATCGCTAGGCTATTATTTCAGAAACTCAGCTAATGTTCTAGGAACCCGGGTTCAATTCCCGCCACGGCAGATGGTAGAATTTGAATTCAATAAAAAACAACTGGAATTAAAAATCTATCGATGACCATGAAACCATTGCAGAAAAACCCCCATCTGGTTCATTAATATCCTTTAGGGAAGGAAATCTGCCGTCCTTACCTGGTCTGGCCTACATGTGACTTCAGACCCACGGCAATGTGGTTGACTCTCAAATGCCCTCCAAGGGCAACTAGGAATGGGCAATAAATGCTGGCCAGCCAGCGACACCCATGTCCCATGAGTGAATAAAAAATAAATTGTGTGTCTGACGGATTTGAGATGCTTGGTGAATCCAGTATTGATACCTGGCCTAGAATCTGACCAACCCATTGACAGGAATTTTGCATTGGGTGAGTGATATGACGTATAGGCAACTCTAAATGACCCAATCAAACCAACAGTCTACCTCAAACCGCGAATGCTCAAGGTTGGGTGAGACAGGGTATATTTAGATTAAGGTGCGGCATGGTTACCAGCACGTATAGCAAATGATCCCTCCCAATACCACAGGTTGAGATTAACTGCCTGGTTTAAATGGGGATCCCTTTGAAATTTGGATCCACAAATATCACCTATTTTGTAAAGTCAGTAATGCGGTCAAATAAAAGCAAAATACTGCAGATGCTGGAATCTGAAACAAAAGCGGAAAATGCCGGGAAGACCCAGCAGGTCATAGAGAGAGACCAGAGCTAATGTTTCGAGACTGTATGACTCTTTTTCAGAACTCTAATTGTCCTGTGAGAACTTAGCTTTGCACGAAGAACGTCACCTCAGGTTGTTTTTATTTTCCAGTCTGCCTCATTGGGCAGAACTTTACGATTTGTTTTTTCAGCGTTGACTCGGCTGGGTAAAGCAGAGGTCGACCCGCCAGCTGCCTTGCCAGCTTTACCCGCCAAATTTTCAAGCACTTTGGGAAGGCCGGTCACGTTGGCGGGGCAGACTATGGATGAGACCATCCCGCCAGCAACCTCGGCCCCCGACTAAAAGGGCACCCTGATCTGAGAAAAACGGAAGTAAAAGAAAGAGAAATGAAAAGTATTGTTTTTTCCGCACTATACAGACAAAGCATACCGTTCATGGAGTACATGGGGAGAAGGAAAGGAGAGGATGCAGAATATAGTGTTACAGTCATAGCTAGGGTGTAGAGAAAGATCAACTTAGTGCGTGTTAGGTCCATTCAAAAGTCTGATGGCAGCAGGGAAGAAGCTGTTCTTGAGTCGGTTGGTCCGTGACCTCAGACTTTTGTATCTTTTTCCCGACGAAAGAGAGAATGTCCGGGGTGCGTGTGGTCCTTGATTATGCTGGCTGCTTTTCCGAGGCAGCCGGAAGTGTAGACAGAGTCAATGGATGGGAGGCTGGTTTGTGTGATGGGCTGACAGAAAATAAAAATATTCTGAGGCAATGCTCCCTATGCAAAGCTGAGTTTTTGCAGTAACGTTTAGAAATCCCTTGAGGTGCTTTCATGACATAATTAAAACTTTCCTGCAAATACGAAGATTCCAGTCTCCCCGTGAAAGGAACAGTTCTCTAGTGGCAGAAACAGTTTGAACACCAGTTACAGGACTGACATATTAGTCAATAATTGCAGACATCTTGAGAATTCTATGAGATCCTCCTGAGGATTCTGCACTTGAAAAGTTATTCCACCATAATGTTTTTATGTGCTGTGGATTGGTAATAGCTGATAATGTGTAAACGGATCTAGGGGGCGATCTTATCAAAAAAATCTAAGTGCCGAATGAGTGTGAAAACAGGGGAGAAAGAGAATCGCACCCATCTTTTTGGGATGAGCTTCCACATGCAATCGTACGGCACTTAGTGCGAGGCATGGTGTGATTCACACCAGTAGGGGAGTGGACAGAGTCTATTCATACCAGGAAGCTGGCTGCTGACTGCGAGAGGTGCTATTGCGCATGCGCCTTGATCTCCCAGTGTACTGTGTACTGAGAAATCTGTCACTCCCCACACTCCCCCCACCCCTCCACCCCACTAGACATTGCCTCCCCCCCCCCCCCCTCGCCCCCCAATCACTGGCCTCCCCCCTGATCACTGGCCTCTCGGCCTCTCCGGCTGATCGCTGGCGTCCTTGCCCGATTACTGCCCAATACTTTACGGTACTGATGGATAAAGATAAGTGTAGCCCTCGTGAAGGTGCTAAATTGAGGGAAGGCTAATTACAACAATATTAGGCAGGAACTGAAGAATGTAGATTGGGGGCAGATGTTTGAGGGCAAATCCACATCTGGCACGTGGGAGGCTTTCAAGTGTAAAGTTGATAGGGATTCAGGACCGGCACATTCCTGTAAGGATGAAGGATAAGTATGGCAAGTTTTGGGAACCTTGGATAACGAGAGATATTGTGAGCCTATCAGAAAGAAAAAGGAAGCATTTATCAAAGCTAGGAGGCTGGGGACACGTGAAGCAAGTGTGGAATACAAGGGAAGTAGAAAGAAACTTAAGCAAGGAGTAAGGAGGGCTAAAAGGGGTCATGAAAAGTCATTGGCCAGCAGGATTAAGGAAAATCCCAAGGCTTTTTATACATATATAAAGAACAAGAGGGTAGCCAGGAAGAGGGTTGGCCCACTCAAGGACAAGGGAGGGAATCTATGCGTGGAGCCAGAGGAAATGGGCGAGTTATTAAATGAGTACTTTGCATCAGTATTCACCAAACAGAAGGACTTGGTGGATGACGAGTCTGGGAAAGGATGTGTAGATAGTTTGAGTTAAGTTGAGATCAAAAAGGAGGAGGTATTGGGATTCTTGAGAAACATTAAGGTAGACAAGTCCCCAGAGCCTGATGGAATATACCCCAGAATACTGGGAGAGGCAAGGGAGGAAATTGCTGGGGCCTTGAGAGAAATCTTTGTATTCTCACTGGCTACAGGGGAGGTCCCAGAGGATTGGAGAATAGCTAATGTTGTTCCTTCTCCCAGTCCTCCTTTTGGAAGCTCTAATACAGTAAATGGCAGAACCCTTAAAAGTATTGATAGGCAGAGGGATGTGGGTGTACAGGTACACAGGTCACTGAAAGTGGCAACGCAGGTGGAGAAGGTAGTCAAGAAGGCATACTTGCCTTCATCGGCTGGGGCATTGAGTTTGAAAATTGGCAAGTCATGTTGCAGCTTTATAGAACATTAATTAGGCCGCACTTGGAATATAGTGTTCAATTCTGGTCGCCACACTACCAGAAGGATGTGGAGGCTTTGGAGAGGGTACAGAAAAGATTTACTAGGATATTGCCGGGTATGGAGGGCATTGGCTATGAGGAGAGGTTGAAAAAACTTGGTTTGTTCTCACTGGAACAACAGAGGTTGAGGGGTGACCTGATAGAAGTCTATAAGATTATGAGGGGCATGGACAGAGTGGATAGTCAGAAGCTTTTTCCCAGGGTGGAAGAATCAACTAGTAGGGGGCATAGGTTTAAGGTGCGAGGGGCAAGGTTTAAAGGAGATGTATGAGGCAAGTTTTTTTACACAGAGGATGGTGGGTGCCTGGAACTCACTGCCAGGGGCGGTAGTGGAAACAGATACGATAGTGAGTTTTAAAGGGCGTCTTGACAAATACATGAATAGGATGGAAATAGAGGGATATGGTCCCCAGAAGGTTAGGGGGTTGTAGTTCAGTCGGGCAGCATGGTCAGTGCAGGCTTGGAGGGCTGAAGCGTCTGTTCCTGTGCTGTAACTTTATTTGTTCTTTGTACCCGCACCCCCCCTCCCCCCCCCCCCCCCCCCCAGCTGATCGCCGTCCCAATACCATGCTTGGCCCTGCCCTGCCGATCGCCACCCTGGATAGATCCTCGATACAGAGTACCCCCCCAGCCTCTCTGTCATTGCCCTGTTCCCATCATGGACCCACCCCTTGGCACTACCCATTGTCAGGGTTGCCAGTGGGCAATGCCAGGGTGCCAGGCTGGCAGTGCCAATCCCTGGCCCCGACCACCTGGGAGGCCTCAGTTGCCTCTGGAAGGCCATCACATCTGGTCCCTGATGCTGGGGACAATCTGTGATCCGGTGAGGGAGTTAATGCAAGGGAGTCTGGGCGATTGCGTCCAGGGCCCACTAATAATATTTAAATTAACAAATGAATATTAAAATCAACCTCGTGCCCAGCTGATTATGCTGAAAAAACATGGCCAGTAAGATGGCGAGTGGCGAGAAACTGGGCGCAAAGCCGGTTTTTCACCTCTCGCGCAGTCCTACCGACTCGCCATGCTGCTCGACCAGCATGATGAGCTGGTGAGATTGCCCCTCCCCAAGGTCTGTATAAGAAGCAAATTAAGATTCCCATCTGTAGGACCTCGATCCTGTTTTTTGCCCCAGCCCCGATGGGTTAATCGTCACTGGGGGAACCAGGTGGCACAGAGGTGGTGGTTTCCTCTGATTCCTCACCCTGTTGTTGTGAGCCTGGGCTGTATGCGTGATTTCCCAATGGCCAAAGCTCACAGGATGTTTAACCATCTGAAGCACCATCGATGAGCCCAATCCTTTCCTTACGTGGACAATGTGTAACGGCTATGAGTGTATGGCAATGAAGAACAGGAACCTAGCTGGCTGACTGGTGCCAACCGCTAATGTGTATTTAGTCTGCTTCTGCCACCTTGTGGTCAGAACCGGAATATTCAGGTTACAGTACCGTGAGCAACTTTCAGCTTGGAGCTGGGCCCCAAACTGATTCGAAATAGACCTCATTTGACTATTGGATCTCCCAGCATTGACTGACCTCACGGCACGGTGGCACAGTGGTTAGCACTGCTGCCTCACAGCGCCAGGGACCCAGGTTCAATCCCGACCTCGTGTGACTGTGTGGAATTTGCATGTTCTCCCCGTGTCTGCGTGGGTTTCCTCCGGGTGCTCCAGTTTCCTCCCACACTCCAAAGATGTGCAGGTTAGGTGCATTGGTTATGCTAAATTGACCCTTAGTATTCCAAGATATAGATTAGCCATTGTAAATATGGATCACAGGAATAGGGTGAGGGAAAGGGCCTGGGTCAGTACTCTGTCAGAAAGAGTCGGTGCAGACACGATGGGCTGAATGGCCTTATCTGCACTCCAGGGATTCTATGAATGTCCATTTGGGAAGGTAACCTGTCATCCTGACACTTGCTCTAGTCCCACACCTATGTGGTTGAGCTAGTTGTCTTCTGATGTTGGGTCTAGCAAGCCATTCAATCACATCAGACTGCTTCAAGACGGTCCATTACCACCTTTCCTGGGCACCCAGTGTTTGGCAATGCAAGCTCACTGGTGTTCTACACATGACAGGACAGTGTAGTGAGCAGTACGCAATCTCTCATGGACGCATCCATGTTGGACCCAAGTATGAAGTAAACTATCTCTCCTCTCCATTTGACCTTCTTAAATGTAGAGGATGTTTAAAACAAAATCATCTTTGATTTTCTCAGATGTTTGAATGGAGTCCTGATGTTGTTTGCTGCATCTGTTGTCTCTAAGGATTGGTGAAATGAAGGTTTGGAATTCAGTTGATACGGATTGTAATCCTATCCTAAGACAGAGTCAGAGGTTTACAGCATGGAAACAGACCCTTCGGCCCAACTTATCCATTCCGCTCAGCTTTTACCATTAAGCTAGTCCCAATTGCCCGTATTTGGTCCATATCCCTCTATACCCATCTTACCCATGTAACTGTCTAAATTGTACCCGCCTCTATACACTCACCACCCTCTTGAGAAAAAATTGCCCCTCGGGACCCTTTTGAATCTCTCCCCTCTCACCTTAAACCTATGCCCTTTAGTTTTAGACTCCCCTACCTTTGGGAAAAGACATTGACTATCATATCTATGCCCCTCATTATTTTATAGACCTCTACAAGATCAGCCCTAAACCTCCTATGCCCCAAGGAAAAAAGTCCCAGTCTATCCAGCCTCTCCTTATAACTCAAACCTTCAAGTCCTGATAGCATCCTTGTAAATATTTTCTGCAGTCTTTCTAGTTTAATAATATCCTTTCTATAATAGGGTGACCAGAACTGCACACAGTATTCCAAGTGTGGCCTTACCAATGTCTTGTACGACTTCAACAAGACGTCCCAACTCCTGTATTCAATGTTCTGACCAATGAAACCATGCATGTTGAATGCCTTTTTCACCACCCTGTCCACCTGTGACTCCACTTCTTTTGGATTGTTTTTCTTATCCGATGTCCTGGATGAAGCTCTTGGGTGAATTTTCCCGTCCTGCTCACCACAGGAATTGTAGTAGGCGAGACAGGACTATGCAAAGGTCTGTTGACCTTGGGTGGGATTTTCTGGTCTTGGGGTGAGTGTGGCCAGAAAATCCCACCCCTTGTGTCTTCCTGCTTGGAAATACCTGAGCAGTGGGAATTGGTGGTTTAGAAAGTGTCTCCTGTATCAAGCCTGGCCTTTTAGCAGCTCTGGATTGGGCCGCTGACTGGGTTAGTTTCAGAAAGGAACATTTTAGGGATAGACTATGAGAAATTTCAGACATGTCATGTAAATGTGTCTGGGAAGGCGATGGCCCAGTGGTATTATCACTAGACTCTTAATCCAGAAACTCAGCTAATGTTCTGGGGATCTGGGTTCGAATCCCGCCACGGCAGATGGTGGAATTTGAATTCAAAAAAAAAAATCTGGAATTAAGTATCTACTAATGATCATTAAACCATTGTCGGAAAAACCCATCTTGTTCACTAATGTCCTTTAGGCAAGGAAATCTGCTGGCTTTACCTGGTCTGGTCTACATGTGACTCCAGATCCACAGCAATGTGGCTGGCTTTCAACTAGGGATGGGCAATAAATGCTGGCCAGCCAAAGATGCCCATCTCCCACGAATGAATTTTTAAAAAAGGTGCCTTTAGACCTCTGGATCTTAAAACCTTTTTGATTGCTACGTTTCCATCACCTTGTGTCCAGCTCTGTTCAAGACTGTGTGACAGATATTGATGACGAGGATTAGTCAACAACTCCAGCATCATACGCACAATACAGTCAGGATGGTAGTAGGCAAAACATTAACTTTCACCCTTTTTCCCTTCCATCAATCCCATGTTCCCATGATTGATGACATGTGACTGTTACCTGATCGAACTGCCACCATACACCGCACACTCACTCCCCTTCGGAATGAACAAAACTGACCAGACAAATATTTAAACCAAAGAATAGTTTTTTTTAGACAAAAATATGAATTGGAGAAATAATTTGATATTAAAATAACAGGATTTTAAGGTTATGTACAGCAGACAATAGAGACCAACTCAAGCTCCCCTCTGGGAGAAGCTGAGTCTTCATAAATTACAAAAAGGCAGGTTTGGAATATTAAATGTTTAAATACATAAAGCAAAAAAAAAAAAAGAGAAACAATTAATAGTCTCAATTCTGAAGCTATTCACTAGCCACCTGATAAAGTCAATATGACTTGGACACATTCCTCTGAGCAGGAATCAAGCTACAAGTGTAACAGTGAAACTGGTATAAAACAGTGACCAGGGCACTGGAGCAATGGTATGAAGAGACATTCGAGACCAGGACCCTGACTCTGGATTCAAGCTGGCGCCTTGACTGCACCCAGCTTTATTGCAGAGGATCCACCATAAATGATACATCTGTTTTGACTCTATTTTGGAGTGAAAGGAAGGGCAGCTTTATGGAGGAGGCAGGGGAACGGTAGAAACTTACCCCCTTTCAGAACCAACGATGCTCGGAAGGCTGCAAGGTGTTGCTGGTTTGATACTGGCAGCCTCGTACTGGCTCTTCAGTGGATCGATCGCACCGTGCATTGTTATTGGATTGATAAAGATACATCAGTATCCAGGGACTTGGGAATTCTGCAGTGCGTGCACTGACAGGATCGTACACGCAGTTGCTGAAGTACAGCATGACTTACTCCAGCTGGGGGGGGGGGGAGGTTAGACAGAGGATCTGATTTGATGATATAGGTACTCGCCGGATAATTTGTGGGCTGAGGGTGGGAGCCTCGCCAACTGTTTTTACAGACGAGAGCCGATTTTACTTTTGTATCTTCACAAAAAAAAAACACTCAAAAAGGGAAAACTAATAGCTGCTTAGAGTGGCTTGTGGGCTTTGAATATGTTTGCATAGCTCAGCCGTTAGTCCTGGGATATTTGCTGCATACACAGTCTTGTTGCATACACAGATAAAAATATACATGTTTGGAGACTCTAGTCAGTGCATCCATTGTTTCCTTAGAATATTGCATTGGACTCTCATCCCAGGTGTAAACAGTGACTGCTTTTCTGTATCTCCCTCTCTATCGCTCTCTCACGCTCGCCTCTCTGCCAGAGTCTGAGCTGTTGACGTTTATGCTTCTAGTTCCATTGGGCGAATCATCATTGTTGTGGTTTTCAGGGGGTAATGTCTGCCTTTCCAGGGCTTCCAGAATATTCCCTGCTTCCTCTGGTGCCGCTGTCGGGGCTTGCTGGCGAAATACTTGCCGTTCAGGTTGGCCTGCCCGCAGGTGGTGAACCACCATCCGCCTGTAGACAAGAAGAAACAGGTCAGGAAAAGGCCACCTCTGCCCGCTCAACTTCCCCCAGCTGAGTGTGTGGAGTGTCTGATGTGTGTGGAATCTATCGCCAAGGTTGGGAAAGGAGTGGGAAGGGGGGGGGAGGGAGGTACCTATTCACTGTCAGTGGGAGGGGGTTTGGGGCCATCACTGGGAAGGAATTACTCACCCATTCAGAGTCTCAAAACCAATCTACTCTCAAATGAGCAGTTTGGGTTTCAGCCTGACAAAGAGTCCATTCTTTGAAAGTCGCGCCTTCTATTCAATTAAAGACGTAGGCAGCTCCCAGGACCACACAGTGTGCGTGGCTTACTGCTTTACAGTCACCAACACATCAGTCAACCCATGCCCAGTGTTCGGCCCCTCTGGGAATCCGAGCAATGTGATGTTTCTGTCTATTCACTCTCTCTCTGCTCCATGCTGCTGATGGTCTCCTGGGGGAAATGCAGAAACAGCGGGCAGATTTTCCACTCCCGCCGGGGCATTTTGCACCAGCAGAGGCAGCGCACCATTAGCCTGCAGTGGGATCTTAAGGTTCCAGCCACTATCAATGGGTTTCCCCATTGTTTGCACCCTACACCACTATGGAACCCGTGGCGATGGGGTGGGGGGCGGGGGTGGTGGCATCAGCGGGACCAGACGATCCTGCCAGCGGGAAAATCCCATCCAGCATCTCCTAGCATGGTGCAGAGTTCCTCCTCCCACTGCATGTCTAGATGGTTGACCTCAGTTGCCCTCTTCCCGTTCCCCAATCTCCTGGTGTAGAATTATCGAAACTGACAGCACCGCCATTCAGCCCATCACGCCTCTGCCAGTGGTGCTATCCAATTATCCCCAGAACCCTGCCAATTAGTCCTCTTCAAGGTCATGTCTAATTGACCTGTGAATGTTCCCCAGGAATCTGCTTCCACCACCCTTTCCAGATCTTAGAAACTGCCCACTAGTTTTTGTTTAGATTTAAGCCAATGGCCTCTGGTTGCAAGCTCACTTGCCTGAGGGAATAGTTCCTCCCTATTTTATCAAAAACTCTCCACTAGATTACCCCTAACTTTCTCCACTCGATGGAGAACAAGCTCAGTGGCGGCTGGGATTCTCCGGTCCCGCTGCAGTGAATGGAGATTTGGCCGATTGCCAAATTCTCCTTTCTCGCTGGCAGTGATAGCAGGGTGTACAAGACCGGAGAATTCCAGCCAGTGGCTCCAATCTCTGGCCGCAGAGCTTGTATTTACGGAGGCCTGTGAGCCATGTCCTGGAGGAGGACTCGGGAAGGAATGCTCCGTTACTTAAACCATTGGGGCATTTATTGGGTTGGTCTCAGGACTGACCTGTCAGGTGTTTGGCGCAGCTCATGTTAAACTTCAGATCGTGGTCCTGGTCTCGAGTTGAAAAGCCCAGTCCGCTCGACTCACTGATGGCATTCTTGAGGTTTCCGGAAACGGGGCTATTGAGGGTCATGGTGTAGTCAGTGGCCTCGCTGCCGAGGCTGAAGGGATATTCTGTGTGCTCAGTGTGATTCTCCCAGTCCTCCAGCTCTATACGCAGCAGATAGCCACCCTGACGCACGATTGTGTACAGTTTCTCCAGACCCAACCAGAATTCACCTGAAATCAAGAACATTGGACGCAATCAGATCAGAACAGAAGAATGGAGAATTCCATTTCAATGGGGATTTTTTTTGTTTGTTTGTTTTAAATTGCTGTTTGATGGTCTCTAATTTTTCCACTTACATGTCCTGGCCAACATTCATCCCTCAGCTAACACCATTAAACAGGCTATCTGCTGATTAGAACATCGCTGTTTGTGGGGCCTTGCTGTGTGCAAATTGGCTTCATTTAATTCATTCTCAGGAAAGCCAACATTTATTGACCATTTCTGTGCAACTGACCAGCTCGCTAAGGCCATTTCAGAGGACAGTTATGAATCACCCACATTGCTGTGGGTCTGGAGTCACAGGTAAAGGAGGCAGATTTATTTCCCAAAAGGAAGGACACATTTGCACACTAAAGGACATGAGTGAACCAGATGGACTTTTACATTAATCCCGTAGTTTCAGGAGCACTATTACTAAAGCCAGCTTTTTAATTCCAGATTTTTACTTAATTAACTGATTCTAAGTTCCCAACTGGTGTGGTGGTCACTGAATTAATGTCTCTGGATTCCAAATCCAGTAACATTACAACAATGGAGTGTGGTAGCAGAGTGGTTATGTCTTCTTACAGCAGTGAATCCCATAGAATCCCTACAGTGCAGAAGGAGGCCATTCGACCCATCGAGTCTGAACCGACCACAATCCCACCCAGGCCCTATTCCCATAATCCCCCATATTTACCCTGCTAATCCCCCAGACACTAGGGGGCAATTTAGCACGGCCAATCAACCTAACCTGCTCATCTTTGGACTGTGGTAGGAAACTGGAGCACTCGGAGGAAACCCACACAGATACGGGGAGAAAGTGCAAACTCCACACAGACAGTGACCCGAGGCCAGAATCGAACCCGTGTCCCTGGCGCGGAGGCAGTTGTGCCAACTATTGTGCCACCGTGCCACCCCAGACCTCATCAGCTCTGTAAAGCTTTGGGATATTCTGAAGTTGTAAATGGCACTGTCCAAAGGCAAGTTCATTCTTTGTGTACATCACAGAATTACTGAAGAGATTGATTTGCTGATATTTTACATCTGACATGAAGTCTATACAACTGACCCTGTTTAATGCTTTCCTCTCTAAAGTGTATTGAAATATCCCAGCACGGGACAGCATCACAGCACAACACTGTTCTTAGCACTCATTCACTTGCCTGGTGATCAAGATCAGGAACTCACCCACTGCCGCTCTGGTCTCTCATGAAGTGAGAAAACAGTCTAAACAAAACAAAAGTGCTGCTGAATTCTGCTTACCGGTAAGGTTGCCAAATCCGTCCTTGTATGCCTGCCAGAGCTGGTCAAAGTCCACAGAGCCATCCCTACGTCTCTGGATCACCGTCCAGCCACCTTCTGTTGGAAGACAAAATTATTTTGAATCCACAGATGGACTTCACTGTTCCAGAGAATCATAGCATAGAATTCCTACAGTGCAGAAGGAGGCCATTCAGCCCATCGAGTCTATACTGACTCCCCAACAGAGCATCTTACCCAGGCCCACCTCCCCCCATAACCCCACGAATTTACCTCGCTAATCCTCCTAACCTACACATCTTGGGACATTAAGGGGCAATTTAACATGGCCAGTCCACCTCACCTGCACATCTTTGGAGTGTGGGAGGAAACCCACGCAGTCACAGGGAGAATGTGCAAACGCCACACAGGCAGTGACCCAAGGCTGGAATTGAACCCAGGTTCCTGCGTTGTGAGGCAGCAGTGCTAATCACCATGCCGCCCAGAAGGATGAGGCCATTAGATTTGATTAGGTTAATAGCGCTAACTCCACAAGCAGCTCCTTCCCACCCCAGGATCAATGTTAGAGGCAGCTGTGGTCGTTGTTCACAATCCCTCTACTTCTCTTTAATGGCTCTAGCCTTTTTCCCCAGGAATAATTGGGGCTGACCCAGTCCCCATTCCTGTGAGCGACAGCAGCCCATCACCCAGTTTCCAGAAATGGTTCTGGTCCTGTTTCAGTATGACCTTTGGCCCCTGCCCTCTCCTCAGCGAGAGGTGACGGCCTTTGAACTCATTTCCCTGAGAGCCCCAGACTCCTCCTCCAGGATTATTCAAATTCTTACCTTCTGTCATTTGACAGAATACTTCAAAGGGCTGTGAGCCTATCGGCTGGATTCTGTACACACTGCTGATGCGTTGTCCTTCCAGGAAAAGTTGGTGACAGTCAGAGGGAAGTTCTGCAGGAAAAGAAGAGCGTGCACTCATTAGGATTTGGGGATTTCTTTCTTCACTCTTTGCTGTGTTTCAGATCATTCTAATAGTTTTTTAAAAAAATATTAAAAGTACTTTCTAGAATAGAAGTTGTTAAATTCACGGCCAGCCCAGGGAACAGAATGATTCTGGTTTTATCCTGTGATTTCTACATAATCCTCAGTTCCAAAAGGTGCAAAAGTAACATCGGACAAGACTTTGACTTCTGCTTTAATGAATTGTGAAGGAAGGATTAGGGCAAGTTTTATATTCAATAGGTTTTACCCTCTCCAAACAGAATGGGTCAAATTTGAATCGAAAAGTTTGAGACTCTTGCGAGATAGAATTGCAGTTTTCTCTGACAAAGATGAACTTCGAACCTTGGCAACTCAACACTACCAACTCACTAGGATTTGTGCCACAGTTAAAAGTTCGGCTCTTCTGCTCCAATAAAAAGGTTCTTTACCTCACAGCTCAACGTTCTAGGTGCAGGGTGTGTGCATGTGTGTGAATGGCTGAGTAAGTGTGAGCATTGCAGAACTACTGGGTGGAGCTCATGTCACCACCATCTCCACCCCACAACACCCATGTGTCTTGGGATATATCCTCCCCATCCAACTCTACAAATAGCTCTTCCATGTGCGTGTGTGTGTGTCAATGAGTGCAAGCATTCGTCATTAAACACAAATTGTGCACAGTTTGATAAACTTAGCTCTACCCTTCCTATTCCAATTCCATTCCTACACCATAGCTCGTAATTCCCCAAACAGGTCGCTAATCTGTCGCCAGGAGCTTATAACTTAAGGGGCGCCACCTCACATCAAGCATGGCTGACCGGTAGTCTCTCCCACTCTTACCTCCAGCCATTGGTGTGTTTGAAGGATTTCAAAAAGTTTATTATTGTCACAAGTGGGCTTACATTAACACTGCAATGAAGTTACTGCGAAATTCCCCTAGTCACCACACTCCGCGCCTGTTCAGGTACACCAAGGGAGAATTTAGCATGGCTAAAATGTACCTAACCAGCATGTCTTTTGGACTGTGGGAGGAAACCCACGCAGATAGGGGTAGAATGTGCAAACTCCTCACAGACAGTGACCCAAGCTGAGAATCGAACCCTGGTCCCTGGCGCTGTGAGGCAGCAGGTCTAACCACTGTGCCACACTCAAACCTGTTTGACTGCGTTACGAACACAATTTCCTTGGTCATCAGGTCCTGGGGTGGGACTCGAACCCGGAGTTTCTGGCTCAGAGAAAGGAGCACTACCCACTGCGCCACAAGACTTCCCATCAACCTTTAGCCCTGTATATCCAGCCCTAAAGAGGGCGCCTTTTTGAGGCAACTGGTTTGCTGAAACTAATTAGTGAAGAAAACAAAGCTTTCACAGGTTCGGAATTGGATTTTGGAGGAACCTTATCAATTGATTTTGCTCATTTTGTCATTAGACCCATTTTGCGTTTCTAATTTTCCACTCTGGTTACCCAGGCAACAAGAGAGCCAGTTTTTAAATCTCTCCCACAAGTGGATAGAAGCGAGTTGGATCTCTTCAATATTTCAGCGCTGTGAAATTCCACTCACTCGTTGAAGTTTTGGGGGTCTGAGTTACAGAGCCAAGTTTTAATCTTGTTGATTGTGAGGTAATGCTCAGGATCAGAGGGAGCTGTGGGTCATGCGGTGCTGTTTTTGCTACATTATTTTTAAAGCTGTAACAGAAGCAGCTGCCTGCTGCTCAAGGTGAAGAGATTAGAAGGGCTTTGCTTGGGCTTTTCTTAAGGCTGGAGTAAACATGAACTTTTACCTAGTTGTCCCGGGAACATTCGGCACCCCTCCTCGCTGAGGCAGTCAGGCATTCCTCAGGGCTTAATCTGAGAGCACTGGGCCACTCGAGGTATTTGATATTCGCTCAAGCGTTGCTCTACTTTTAATGCAGAGTTCTGTTGCTAGTTTCCCTCAGTCTCTGACTCCCTACTGAGAGCAGTCGCTGATGCAGGGACTGTCTGCTAAGCATTTTATTTCCCAATGGAAATAACTCTGGCACTCAAACAAGACTTTTGAAGCTTGCGTGTCTTGATGCAGTTTGTATGATAGCTATTGCCAGTAACGCTAAATAAACAGAGACCTGGAACATACACTGCAGGATGTGTGATATTCACAGTAACTTCATTGCAGTGTTAATGTAAACCTGCTTGTGACTAATTAATAAACTTTATATTCATTTAGTATATAATGAACATATAGCCAAGGATGGCACAGTGGTTAGCACTGCTGCCCCACAGCGCCAGGGACCCGGGTTCAATTCCAGCCTTGGGTGACTGTCTGTGTGGAGTCTCCATGTTCTCCCCGTGGTCCAGTTTCCTCCCACAGTCCAAAGATGTGTAGATTACGTTGATTAGCCATGCTTATTACCCCTTAGGGTGATTAACATGGTAAATGCATGGGGTTACAGAGATAGGGTCTGGGTGGGACTGTTGTTGGTGCAGACTCGATGGGCCAAATGGCCTCCTTCTGCACTGTAGGGATTCTATAATGTGTGGTGTGCAATTGCTTTATAGGGGGAGGGTATACTGGCCTCTTCTAACATCAGCATCCTTTTTACCCAGAGATTCTCCCACCCTATATTGTTCGTATTGCAAAGACCTGTTTCCACTTCGTAACGTCAGCTGCTTCCACCCTTACCAGAGCCTATTTTAGAGTTCCCCAATTGTACCCCCTCTAAACATTTGCTCAACCATAGCTCTGCTACCCTTCCCTTGTCCATCAGCCCCAGCTCTCAGTACCCCAACAATGGAAATGTTAAATTCTCACCCTAATATTTAAATCCGTCCCAGCTTCCACCCTCCACATCTCTGGAAGCTCCTCCAACCACCCCCAAAACCCCCTGTCGCTGACTCCAAACTCTGTCCATCTCATGCCAGCCTCAAACTACAATTAGCATTAGTCCCTTCAGCCCCACGGAGAGGTGGGGGTGGGGGGTCCCACTCCCTGAAATTCTCTTTAAATCTCTCTACCTCTTCATCCCCTTCCCCCGCGCTCCCTTTTTAAACCCTCATTAAAACCCGCCTCTATGAGCAAGTTACGGTCATCTCTGCTAATCTCTCTTTCCTGCTGGTGTCTTGTTTTCGCAGCACCTTGGGGAGGGACATTTTTTACGTGTTTAAGATGCTGTATAAATGCAAGTTATTTTGATGTACAGACACTATATAGAGTGGCTACATATCATAGCGTGTATGTTCCCTGTATACAGTATAGCTCAGGCTGCGATATGCTGCATAAGGAATGTGTAGCCCAAAAGTGTATTAGGAACATGTAGTGCAGACAGGGTACAGCCCAGCCCTGTTCCAGATTCAAACCACTTCACTGGAATAGTTGTGGTGCTGTTTAACAAAGAGCCACATCTGGTCAGGAGGTGCTACTGGAGTGATTGCATGAATCTGACAGCTCACCATCCTGTTTAAAAAGGGGTTTAATCAACTGGGATTCTTTACTAATAAGGTTCCACTTATATTTGAGATTGTTTTTAAAACTGGTGGGGTGGGGGCAGATCATCATTTAAACGCTAGTAAACAAGTTATCCAGCTTCAAACACTATGAATAATACTTTTCCAGGATGTCTAATCAACACAAGCTACATATATTTTGATGGTCAGTGCTGGAAGTTCCATTTCTAAACAGCAAATACACAACTTGAATCTGAACTTTCAATTCCAATTTGTGTGAATGGGGGGGGGGGGGGGAGGAGGGGAGATGTGTGTGTGTGTGGGAAGGCGGGGGAATGTGTGTGTGTGGGAAGGCGGGGGAATGTGTGTGTGTGGGAAGGGGGGGGAATGTGTGTGTGTGGGAAGGGGGGGGAATGTGTGTGTGTGGGAAGGGGGGGGAATGTGTGTGTGTGGGAAGGGGGGGGAATGTGTGTGTGTGGGAAGGGGGGGGAATGTGTGTGTGTGGGAAGGGGGGGGAATGTGTGTGTGTGGGAAGGGGGGGGGAATGTGTGTGTGTGGGAAGGGGGGGGGAATGTGTGTGTGTGGGAAGGGGGGGGAATGTGTGTGTGTGGGAAGGGGGGGGGAATGTGTGTGTGTGGGGAGGGGGGGGAATGTGTGTGTGTGGGAAGGGGGGGGAATGTGTGTGTGTGGGGAGGGGGGGGAATGTGTGTGTGTGGGGAGGGGGGGGAATGTGTGTGTGTGGGGAGGGGGGGGGAATGTGTGTGTGTGTGTGTGGGAAGGGGGGGGAATGTGTGTGTGTGTGTGGGGAGGGGGGGAATGTGTGTGTGTGTGGGAAGGGGGGGGAATGTGTGTGTGTGTGGGAAGGGGGGGGAATGTGTGTGTGTGTGGGAAGGGGGGGGAATGTGTGTGTGTGTGGGAAGGGGGGGGAATGTGTGTGTGTGGGAAGGGGGGGGAATGTGTGTGTGTGTGGGAAGGGGGGGGAATGTGTGTGTGTGGGGAGGGGAGATGCGTGTGTGTGTGGGAAGGGGGGGAATGTGTGTGTGTGTGCGTGTTGGGGGGATGTGTGTGCGTGTTGGGGGGGGATGTGTGTGTGTGTGTGTGCGCGTGTTGGGGGGGATGTGTGTGTGCGTGTTGGGGGGGGATGTGTGTGTGTGTGTGCGTGTTGGGGGGGATGTGTGTGTGCGTGTTGGGGGGGGTGTGTGTGCGTGTTGGGGGGGATGTGTGTGTGCGTGTTGGGGGGGATGTGTGTGCGTGTTGGGGGGGATGTGTGTGCGTGTGCGTGTTGGGGGGGGATGTGTGTGCGCGTGTGTGTGTTGGGGGGGGGGGGGGGGGGGGAGAGTGTGTGCGTGTTGGGGGGGGGGGGGGGGAGTGTGTGCGTGTGCGTGTTGGGGGGGGGGGGGGAGTGTGTGCGTGTTGGGGGGGGATGTGTGTGTGTGTGCGTGTTTGGGGGGGGGATGTGTGTGTGTGTGCGCGCGTGTTGGGGGGGGGGGATGTGTGTGTGTGCATGTTGGGGGGGTGTGTGTGCGTGTGCGTGTTGGGGGGGATGTGTGTGTGTGCGTGTTGGGGGGGATGTGTGTGTGTGTGCGTGTTTGGGGGGGGGGATGTGTGTGTGTGTGCGTGTTTGGGGGGGGGGGATGTGTGTGTGTGTGCGCGCGTGTTGGGGGGGGGATGTGTGTGTGCGTGTTGGGGGGGATGTGTGTGTGCGTGTGCGTGTTGGGGGGGATGTGTGTGTGTGCGCGTGTTGGGGTGTGTGTGTGTGCGTGTTGGGGGGGGATGTGTGTGTGTGTGTGTGTATGTGCGTGTTGGGGGGTGTGTGTGTGTGTGTTGGGGGGATGTGTGTGTGTGTGGGGAGGGGGGGATGTGCGTGTGCGTGTTGGGGGGGGATGTGTGTGTGTGTGTGTGTTGGGGGGGGATGTGTGTGTGTGCGTGCGTGCGTGTTGGGGGGGATGTGTGTGTGTGTGCATGTTGGGGGGGATGTGTATGTGTGTGCGTGTTGGGGGGGCGGGGGGGGATGTGTGTGTGTGCGTGTTGGGGGGGGATGTGTGTGTGTGTGCGCGTGTTGGGGGGGAATGTGTGTGCGTGTTGGGGGGAATGTGTGTGCGTGTTGGGGGGGAATGTGTGTGTCCACAAATTTCCTTCTCAGAGTTCAAATGGATGCAGAACAAAAGTGGATAAATGGATTGGAGTTACAGAAAGTGCTGAATCAATGAAAGACTCGAGGGGCTGAATGGCCTTCTATTCCTGCTGCTGGGTATTATATTCCACAAATATGGAAACTCTCCAGGTGATAGCATTATAGACTATGATGGATTAATTACTGGTTTCGTTGTTGCGGATCACAGTAAAGGGATAAAATGCATGTTATTTTACTCACCTGAAAGAGAGGGTGGTGAGTCGCGTTAAGTTTGGTAAAATTTTATTCATTTAGCGAATGCAAAGTCCCTATGCCAAGCCGTTTTGTGAAATGAAGGACTGTGATTCACTGTTCAATCCTAGCTCTTAGGTTTACCCAGATAATAAAACTCTCTGGGGCCCTGGGCGGGGTCTTTCACTAACGGGAGTGCCCTTTGATGCCAAATCTTCAGAAAATGTCATAGAATCACAGAATCCATACAGTGCAGAAGGAGGCCATTTGGCCCATTGAGTCTGCACCTATTCTTACCCTGTAACTTCACGTATTTACCCCGCTAATCCCCCTAACCTATATATCTTGGAACCCTAAGGGTTAATTTAGCATGGCCAATCAACTAACCTGCACATCTTTGGACTGTGGGAGGAAACTGGAGCACCCGGAGGAAACCCACGCCGACACGGGGAGAATGTGCAAACTCCACACACAGTCACCCAAAGCCAGAATTGAACCCGGGTCCCTGGTGCCGTGAGGCAGCAGTGCCAACCACTGTGCCACCATGCCACCCTTGTCCTGAAGCTCAAGCCCCCTCTCTGCGCAGAACGATGGTCTCTGTGTCTTCACTTTTGACACACACTCTGTTTCCGTTAGCTGCCTGGCTTGGAAGTGGGGGAAAGGTCAGCGTGTTGTGGGAAGAATTAAACAGGGAGAGAGAGAAAAAAAAAATCTGCATGAGGGAAGCGATTACACAGAGAAAACAACCAGGCTTGATTTGGGAAGCGGTTGCGAAACCGGCTCCTCAACTTTCACTCACTTGGCTTCGTGCCATGTTACCCACACAAGTTTTATTTTAAAAACAAGAAAAAAAAACACTTAAAGGTTCCCTCCTATTCTGCAGATAAAAGTCTCTAATATTTCCTCTCAGCTTGCGGGCCAGCTCACAGCGGCTTCAACTTTCACCCAGTTGGCCACAGCTGCGGTGTTTCGTTCGTAAGACATTCCTGAACGGCCCATTGTCTGAGTCAGTCCTCCTTCCCAGTTCCTGCCCTATCAGAGGCAGGGCCTGCAGCCATTCAGCGGGGCCGCCTCACGGCACTGATCAGCTTCTGAGCACGAGGACTGCCTCAAACTGGGAGCGTGGCTGGAATAATTATATACTGAGCCTTAACACTGCACATAGCGCCGGTTAACAAAGGTACAAGAAAGGGAACAAATGTTGGAGGTCTGAAGTTTAAAAAACAGGAAATGGACAGCAAGGTCTCAGCACCTAGAGAGGCAAAAGACAGATTTTCCTGTTCTACACCCAGAACTTTAACCTCATTTTCCTGCAGCTTATTGCCAGCATGTAATACCCAGTCTTACTATTTATTGCTGATATTTAATCCTCAGTTCTGCTCTTCACATACTGGTTCCAGATCTTTATTTTTATACTTGTGCTGTAATTGAATGGGGAAGAGGTGTCCTGCCACTCGTTTATTTTTCTGCTGTTTTCGCCCTGAAGGTGCCAACTCTTGGGGCATCTCCTCCAGAGTCAACAGCAAACAGGGGACCATTCGGCCCATCAAACCCATGCCAGCTCTCCAGGGCAATCCAAACAGTCCCATTCCCCCTCTGTTGCCCTTGTAACTCTGCAAGTTACAGAGGCCTGTACAATTTGCTTTTGAAGTTATTGACCTCGAGTGTTCCAGGTCATTACTGCTCGCTGCCTGAAAAAGAGTTCTTCCTCACATTCCACCTTCCATCGTAACCCTCGTACCATCAAGTTACAGGAACAGCTTACCTTCATCTACCTTGCCCAAACCTGTCGTGTATATCCTCTCAAAATTCCCCCTCAATCTCCTTTGCTCCAAGGGTTTCAACCGCAATATTAAGGCTTTACAAAACATGGCGGTCAGTGAGTCTCAGTGGGCTGTTCAAATGGGGCGGCACAGTGGCACACTGGTTAGCACTGCTGCCTCACAGCGCCAGGGACCCGGGTTCAGTTCTAGCCTCAGGTCACTGTCAGTGCAAAGCCTGCATGTTCTCCCCATGTCTGTGTGGGTTTCCTCCAGTGTCCTCCCACAGTTCGAAAGACGCGCTGGTTGGGTGCATTGGCCATGCTAAATTCTCCCTCAGTGTACCCGAACAGGCGCCGGAGTGTGGTAACTAGGGGATTTTCACAGTATTAATGTAAGCCTACTTGTGACACTATTAAATAAACTTTATGGGGGTAATCACAGCCAAGCCTGACCCTGTCTGCTCGATATCTGCACACCTGTTCCAGCCAATCTTCTTTACTAGTGACCAGGAGCAGGAATCATGGCTGATTCGCTAGCCTCCCTAGATTCATGGATTTAAAATTCTTGTCTATTTTTTTAAAATACACTCGCTGAACGTAGACAGGGTTTAAAGTCAGTCTGTTTATAGGCGAAGGGTCTCTGAGGAATTTGCCTGCCTTGCTCTCTGCCTCGAACTCATCGTGTGCCCTTTCCCCGAGTTGGCCAGCAGCCAGGGAGACATTCCATTTGCTGCTGTATTCTGCACAGTACGTTCAAAATCCAGCTGGCTCCCCGGTCTGCTTTCACGTCAGTGCAGCAGACATCTGGCGACCCAAAATCCCAGGTTGAAGAGATTCAAACCCACTATGCAGCTGTTAGTTACCTGCGGTGACTCAGTGACATGGGTCTGTGTGTCAGTTCGTGTGTGTGTGTGTGTGTCTATGTCGAGCCCATTGCAAATGCCAGAGTGCCTCGCCTCTCAAGAGATCTTGGAATAAAGTTGTGGAGTTTTCTCTCATGTAGGATTCCACTTCTTAACAACAGCTATGTTTGCGCTGTAGAATAAGCTAGTAAACCTGAAGGCTTGTGGTTTAATTTATATTAAAAAACCCCATTATGTAGCTGTAACAGTGATAGGAGACCAAAGGGGGAAAGAGGCAGCATCTGTTCAGATTCTGTTATTCTTCCACCGGTGGTTTGATCTGAGTCTGTGAATTTTACTACGTTTTTCTTTCAATCAAAGGGATGTACTTACTGTCAGTTGGCCTAGGCTCCACGCTGCTGTGTGTCTGGGGAAATGCCTCTGCCCTCCGTTTGAGAATTGCCTTCCAGTGCGGACTCTCTTTAAGCTGTAATTTGCTTTCTTGCAGCTGCAGTGGGAGAGGAGAGATTGGGTGAGGTTACCGCTCACTACCCACTCTTACAGAATGACATGCACACCACAAAAGGTAGTTTCACACCGGAGAGATCAGCTGTGGTCGAGTTAAAGCAGTGTCTGGATAGGTAACACGACCTGGACTCCTGATCAGTGTTTCCACAGCTTGGCATATTAGTGCTTTCTCTCTTCCTTTTTGTCTTGTATTAGGGCCTGGATGGGATATTGTTGACGGTGCAGGATCGATGGGCCGAATGGCCTCCTTCTGCACTGTAGGGATTCTATTTCCACACTGGCATTCTGCTACTTTGCTCCAGTTACTTTCCTTCAGGGAGCCCACACTGGCAAACCATTCGGCACCTCTATAGTGGGGCATCAGTGCCACGCCCCATTTTATCTTCACCCGATATCTCAGCGCTATCTATCAGCTGGAGTCATTGGAAAGTGACCAGGCACTCTGGTTGATTTCCTTCCTGCTATTCCAGGAGTATTAAGCCAAAGTGAGCTCCTGCCACTATCGTGGTAGAGAGCAGGTAACTCCAGGCTGGGGCTTTTCAGTCCATATTTAACACGGGTCACTTTGTCCCTGTATGGTAAACATTTGCTACTCTGGTCACACAGCAGGCCCGTGTCTGGTTACTAGTCACACATGCAGTGTGCATTTAAGACGGCGATCACATCAAAATGCATGGGCAAAACAATGTAACATTTGCAATTGTGGTCAGCGCACCTGGCCCTGCAGAATCTTAATCTGAATACTCTGCTTGTCAATCTGCCATTGCTGATCCTTGATTCTCGTCAGCAGCTCATCGATGTTTCGGCTCTGAATTTCCATAGTGGACTGCAAAAGTAAATAAATGTGTTAAAGCTCGGTTAAGGTTAAAACTGTGGTTTAGAATTTTTGAAAAATGACTGTTAAACACGGCTGTAATTATACACGGACAATATCCGGGCACACAGCTGTCAGCCCAACCAAAGTGCATGCTAACTGATCAACCATGTTTAAGGACCTGTCCCTCTATTGGGGAGGCCAGGTGGCACAATGGTTAGTACTGCTGCCTCATAGTTCCAGGGACCCCGGTTCAATTCCAGCCTTGGGTGACTGTGTGGAATCATAGAATTCTACAGTGCATTCGGCCCGTCGAGTCTGCACTGACCCCAGGCCCTGTCCCCATAATCCCATGCATTTTACCCTAGCGAGTCCCCTCTCTAACACCAAGGGGCAATTTAGCATGGCCAATCCCACCTAACCCGCACATCTTTGGACTGTGGGAGGAAGCCAGAGCACCTGGAGGAAACCCACGCAGACACGGGGAGAATGTGCAAACTCCACACAGACAGTGACCCAAACTGGGAATCGAACCCAGATCCCTGGCATGGAGAACGTGGAGTTTGCACGTTCTCCCCATGTCTGCGTGGGTTTCCTCTGGGTGCTCCGGTTTCCTCCCACACTCCAAAGATGTGCAGGTTAGATGGATTGACCATTGTAAAATTGCCTCTTAGTGTCCCCAGATAGATTAGCCATGGTAAATGTGTGGGGTTAAGGGTGAGGAAGGGGGCCTGTCTAAGATACTCTGTCAGAGCATTGGTCCAGACTCGATGGGCTGAATGGCCTCCATCTGCACTGTAGGGATTCTATGATTCTTCTCTAATGTCAGAAAATCAGAAAGAAACAGGTCATTGTTGTGATTTTAGTGTCAGCTCAGTTAAGTTGGAGGGACAGTTTGAGCAGAAAGGTTGTAGGTTCAAATCCCACACCAGGATCATCACTTTGACACTGACAGTGCAATATTGAGAGAGTGGTGTGGATATTAATTTGCCCATTCAGGTAAAAAGCCTATCGTATTATTTTAAAGGAATTTTCTCCGTGGATCACTTTTCACTCGACCGACCATCAAATAAGAGATTCTGGTAACTTACGCATTTGCTTTCTTGTGGGATCTTGCAGTGCAGATATTGGCTGATTCATTAATAAATATAAACTTTTTATTAAGCCCTTGTTCTTTAAAAACTACTGCAGGAAATCCGGAGAATGCTAAAGTGTGTCAGTTCTCCATTTACTCCTGCTTTTGCAAGCCTCTATTATACTTCTTTCACATTTACAGCAAACTGTGTGTTTTTAGTTACTGAATTGCTGTTGGACAGTGCTGACTGTAGGAAGTGCTGAGGCTGCTGCATCTGCCTTGGTCACAGCCAGCAATGTGTCACACACGAGGCTCCACACGCACCACACGATTGTCTCGTACGCAGGATGGATAGGATGGGATGGCTTCATCATTGCCCAATTTATGAACATTAAGATGTCAACTTCTCTCTGGACATATCCCACTCTTTCGTCATTACTGGTTTTTCACCAAATCAAATTTCTGAAGGGTCCCTTTTACAGTGAAGAGCATTTCTCTTTACTGTAATTAAACCGAGCAGGAAGATAACAGGGAAAAGGCAGTTTCCTTCCATCACTTAAAAAAAAAACTTCCTAATCAAAATTGAGTCAGTGGCCGAGTGTTAAGAGAAAACAGAAGTAAATATTGAAGAGTTAGCATTGGCGTTTAAGCAGGTAGTTACAGACAACACTCACTGATTTAGAACAAGTACACACAAGAGGTACCATTTATATTCCACCACTTATTCAAATGATCTGGATTCATAAAAGATAATTAAGCCCAATTTATTCTTCTTTACATTGCAGAATTGTAATGACTGACTGATCATATTCTAAGCAGAAAATTACTTCAGTCAATGCTTTTTACATCATTCACATTTGATCACCCAAATGATACAAAAGAGCCATACAGCACGGAAAGAGGCGCTTTGGCCCAATGTGTCTGTGTTGGCCAACAAGCCACCTATCTATTCTAATCCCATTTTCCAGCACTTGGTCCGTTGCATTGTGTGCTGTGGCGTTTTAAGTGCTCATCTAAATGCTTCTTAAACGATGCAAGAGTTCCCACCTCCAGATCCCCACCACCTTCTGGGTGAAAAGATTTTTCCTCAAATCCCCTCCCGTAATCTACACGAAAATACTGCAGATGCTGGAATCTGAAACAAAAAATACTGGAAAATCTCAGCAGGTTTGACAGTATCTGCGGAGCGAGAGAATAGAGCCGATGTTTCAAGTCTGGATGACTCTTCATCAGAGCTCAGTTCTTTAACTCTGATGAAGGGTCAACCAGACTGGAAACCTTGGCTGTATTCTCTCTCCACATATGCTGTCAGACCTGCAAAGATTTTCCAGCATTTTCTGTTTTTAAATCTATACTGACCCCTCTACTAAAGGGGGAAAGTTTTGTTATTTCCTATCTACCCTTTCCATGTCCTGCATAATTGTGTACACTTTAACTTGCTGCAATGTATATTTGATGGATAGAGTTCTCTCTCCCAGGCTGAACAAGAGTTCTCAAATCATAGAATCCCTACAGTGCAGAGGGAGGCCATTCAGCCCATCAAGTCTGCACTGACCACAATCCCACCCAGGCCCTATTCCCATATATTTACCCGGCTAATCCCCCTGACACTAGGGTCAATTTAGCACGGCCAATCCACCTAACCCGCACATCTTTGGAGTGTGGGAGGAAACCGGAGCACCCGGAGGAAACCCACACAAACACGGGGAGAACGTGCAGACTCCGCACAGACTGTGACCAGAATTGAACCTGGGTCCCTGGTGCTGTGAGGCACTGTGCCACCCCAGACTGGATAAGAGTTCTCTCTCCCAGACTGAATAAGAAAGTGAGTTCTCTCTCAGACTGAATAAGAGAGTGAGTTCTCTCTCAGATTGAATAAGAGAGTGAGTTCTCTCTCAGATTGAATAAGAGAGTGAGTTCTCTCTCTCAGACTGAATAAGAGAGTGAGTTCTCTCTCTCAGACTGAATAAGAAAGTGAGTTCTCTCTCAGATTGAATAAGAGAGTGAGTTCTCTCTCTCAGACTGAATAAGAGAGTGAGTTCTCTCTCTCAGACTGAATAAGAGAGTGAGTTCTCTCTCTCAGACTGAATAAGAGAGTGAGTTCTCTCTCTCAGACTGAATAAGAGAGTGAGTTCTCTCTCTCAGACTGAATAAGAAAGTGAGTTCTCTCTCAGATTGAATAAGAGAGTGAGTTCTCTCTCTCAGACTGAATAAGAGAGTGAGTTCTCTCTCTCAGATTGAATAAGAGAGTGAGTTCTCTCTCTCTCAGACTGAAATGTCACAACAAGTGAGCAGTGAATATTCTTCACTCTGACCAGCACTCACACGAATGTTGTTGAGTCCGCTCTCCGCCTTCCTGCCGTTCACAGCGCTGGCCAGCCTGTGCTCCAGGCTCCGCAGCGCCCCGTCCATCCTCAGGCGCTCCCGCTCCATGGCCGCTACCTGTGCGGGCAGGTGAGCGCTGGGCTCCGGCAGGCGGGCGGCCAGCTCGCCCAGGCTGCGGTTGTGGGCGCTCAGCTGCCCGCTGAGCTGCCGCAGCTGCTGGCGGGTCCGCTCCACATGCTGCTTGAGGCCGTGTCCCAGCTGCAGGAGACCGTGGGCGATCACATTCACCTCGTCCCAGGAGGCGAACTGCAGCCTGCGCTCCTTGCCCGCGGAGCCCTTCCTCTCCGCGGCGGCTCCCTCCGTGAAGCTGGCTGCACAGATCACAATGCAGAGCGGGCCAGCGAAAGGCAGCTTCATCTCCACAGCCTTTGCAGTCAACCGGTTTATATCTGTCTGTCTATAATAGCTCCTCTTCCCTCTGCTTGTCTATCCCCTGTCTGTCTACAATGCTGCCCCGTTCCTCCCTCCTTTTAATACAGTAACTGGGAGCCGCCCCCCAGCCAAACAGCACGAAGCTGGCAACACCAACCTGGGGAGCGTCTCTAAACTCTCCCTGCTGGCTGAGTACACGGAAAACAAACAGCCCTGGCTGCAACCACCACCCTGAACCAATTCAAGGGAAATCAGCTGTTTTCCCACTCAACAACAGCTCAGTATATTTCCTCTTTTTTCTTTAAATTTTGGCTTCAAATGATGAGAGGGGCTGGTGCATTCTCTTCTTGCACGTTGCTTTTTGTGTGTGTGGGGGGGGGAAGGGGGAGAAATCAGTTTCAGAAGCTTCCCAACTTAATTTTTTAATATCTGATTTGATTTATTATTGTCACATGTATTGGGATACAGCAAAAAAGTATTGTTTCTTGCGCGCTGTACCGACAGAACATACTGTTCAGAGAGTACTTAGGGGGAGAAGGAAAGGAGAGGGTGCAGCATATGGTACAAAAACAAAAAATGCTGGAAAATCTCAGCAGGCCTCCCCACAGATGCTGTCAGACCTGCTGAGATTTTCCAGCATTTTGTGTTTTTGTTTCGGATTCCAGCATCCACAGGTGTAGAGAAAGATCACCTTAATATAAGGTAGGTCCATTCAAAATCTGATGGCAGCAGGGAAGAAATTGTTCTTGAATCGATTGGTATGTGACTTCAGTCTTTTATATCTTTTTCCCGATGGCAGAAGGTGGGAGAGAGTATGTCCGGGGTGCGTGTGTGCCAGAAGCTTCCAGAATTAAATCTGCTCAACAGCCTGCACTTACCTTATATATATTTTAAAAACTTGTGATTGTGGGGGTGAATGGACAGTTGGTGGAGGGAAGGGGGGGCTCTGGTTCGTTTGGAGAAAACTCAGATAGTGCTTCAGCTGATTAAGTTAGTCACTTGTGGCAGGGTGAATGTAGTCTGTAGCAACGCCCCCCCCCCCCCCCCCATCCCCCATCCACCCATCCACTCAGAACTGAGATAAAGGCAAAATACTCCAGATGCTGGAATCTGAAACAGAAAATTTTGGAAAGTCTCAGCAGGTTTGACGGCACCTGCAGAGAGAAAATAGAGCCAATGTTTCCAGTCTGCTCTCATCCAGATTCAAAACGTTGGCTCTATTCTCTCTCCACAGATGCTGTCAGACTTGCTGAGATTTTCCAGCCTTTTCTGTTTTTGTTGCACCCAGAACTGACATTTGGCTTGGAGTCCAGCATTGTGATTGCAGCCTCAACTCAACCTGTTGCAAGGAGACACTGGGCAGAGGAAGAGAGAGTGAGGCCAGGTTTTGAGAGAGAGAAACAAAGGGACAAGACCCTGTAGGAAGGGTTGGGGGCAGATAGGGTTCTTCTGGTTTTAGTTTCCTGGTTTGACTCCTTTACTGTTGGGGTCAATCATGTTGTGCACCTCCATTGCCATTACAGGATACATCTCCAGTTACTGCTCCCCAAAGCTATGAATGTATGTAAGGAAGTACAGGGGGGGACACAATCCTGTGATTCATGAATAGGGAGCAAAAGGGTCACAGGTGGGCTGCACTTTTCCACGTGACAAATTTGGAGCCTTTATTGGGGCAACGGAGAACAGTTTCCTGCCCCCCTTCATCCACAGGAGGGATTTTCTGCCCCCCTCCCCCACCTACAGGAAACATTTCCTGGCCCCTTTCTCCCACCCACAGGAGAAATTTCCTTCCCCCTCTCCCCACCCAAATGAGATGTTTCCTGCTCCTCCTCCCCACGCACAGGAGAAGTTACCTGCCCCCGTTCTGCCCTCCCCTCACAGGAGATGTTTCCTGCCCCATCCCCACCCACAGGAGAAGTTACCTGCCCCCATTCCTCCACCCCTCCACCCACAGGAGATGTTTCCTGCTCCCCCTCCCCCACCCACAGGAGAAGTTACCTGCCCCCATTCCACCCCCCCTCCACCCACAGGAGAAGTTTCCTGCCCCCCTTCCCCATCCGCAGGAGGGGTTTCCAGCTCCTTCCCCATCCACAGGAGAAGATTGTGGGTGTTTTAAAACTACAATTGACTTCAATTTTTACCAAAGATTCGTGGATTTATTTTTGTGTGGTGGGTTGGTTTAAATAAGTGTCCTTCTGAGTTTGAAATGGAAAAAAAAACGCCCATTATTTCCTTAATAAAACTGGGGCTCATCAATGTGCAGATATCACATCTGCCACATCAGCAGATGTATTACTTGCTGTGTTTCCGGTTGTGGTAGGGACTATATTCTTTGTATTGCAGTGTAGACTTGTATCCTTTATATTATGATGGGAACTATGAAAAGAATACAGCCCACACCAGTAGAATGTACCGGAAGGGTGGACTTTGATGCGTGAGTTAGGCTTGGCTCAGTGGTAACACTTTCTGAGCCAATAGCTCTCAGGTTCTCCAGCATCTGGATACTGAGGGAATGATGCACTGATGGGACTTGTCTGCCCTTCAAATGAGTGTACATGATCCCATGGGACTATTTGAAAACAAAAGCAAGGGAGTTCTTCCAGTGTCCTGGCTAACATTTAACCCGGTAAGAAGTCTCACAACACCAGGTTAAAGTCCAACAGGTTTATTTGGTAGCAAATACCATAAGCTTTCGGAGCACTGCTCCTTCGTCAGATGGAGTGGAAATTTCCACTCCATCTGACGAAGGAGCAGTGCTCCGAAAGCTTATGGTATTTGCTACCAAATAAACCTGTTGGACTTTAACCTGGTGTTGTGAGACTTCTTACCGTGTTCACCCCAGTCCAACGCCGGCATCTCCACATCATAACATTTAACCAACATTAGCTCACTTTTGAATAAAAGGCACAGTGGTCAGCACTCCCCCTCGTCTTCTGTCCTGTGTCGACTCTCTGGTTTTTCACAAAGTCCCATCTATGTAATGGGACAGCAGTCTCATTTACTCATGACGCTGCTGCCTCACAGGTTTAATTCCGGCCTTGGGTGACTTTGTGGAGTTTGCACATTCTCCCCGTGTCTGCGTGGGTTTCCTCCGGGTGCTCCGGTTTCCTCCCACAGTCCAAAGATGTGCGGGTTAGGTTGATTGACCATGCTAAAATTGCCCCTCAGTGTCACGGGGATTAGGAGGATAAATACATAGGGTTACAGGGATAGGGCCTGGTTGGGATTGTTGTCAGTGCAGGCTCGATGGGCCAAATGGCCTCCTTCTGCACGGTAGGGATTCTATGATTATCTAATCCCTGATTGCAAATTGACTGTTACCTTTCCCAACGTTGTAACAGTGACTACACATGAAAAGTACTTGACAGGAGAAATGCTTCATATAAAATCAGGTTTCTGCTTGATGGGAGAGTTCAGAACAGCAGTAATACTCCTGAATGTACTACCTTCTGCACTCTCTTGTTTCCTACTCTATGAACGGTATGCTTTGTCTGTATAGCGCGCAAGAAATAATACTTTTCATTGTATGTTAATACATGTGACAATAATAGATCAAATCAAATCAAAGAATGAGGGCATCGCTGGGAGTGTTTGAGGAGCATTGGACAGCATGGCACTCCCTTTACATTTTATCGTGACAATCTCCACTGAAATATCCGTGATGTAGCCCTAACAAAAGATTTAAATGAAAGAATTTGTATTTCAGAAAACTCAGAACATTTATTTTTTTAAAAGTGTTTTCTGAATAGTTAACATCATGAGCGATTAGCAATGAACCTGACTTAAACCATGTGTTCTCAATGTTAGCTTCCTGAACAGCACATTTTGTTAATCCGGGCCCAACCACATTACACAAGGAAAGAAAGGGATGGGATGTTGGAATTTCCAGTTGGTTGCTGGTCGTATTCAGACCTAACTTGCTGTGAATTACATTAACTATGTTTACACAGTGGGAGCCGGCTGTTATGAGATTTGAGGCTTCCAAAGCTGATACTTGGGGATTAAACACCCTACATTCCTTTGGGCAGTACCCAGGCTGGGTACTCACCGATATTTTGTTTGTCTTCAGAACTTGCACTCTGATTCCTTTTCACTCCCTCGCTTTCCTTGGCACAGGAACATCTGAGACTGATCCAGGGCGGCTTCGTTTGTTGCTCCTGTTTTACTTCCAAGAAAAAGCTGAGGACAGATTCTTCTTGTAAAGCAAGACTCTGTCACGACTCCTTTGGTTAGATGATCTTAGCTGGGTGGGGTGGAGAGGTGGGGTCATCACCATGGCCTCTGTGCCAGAGAAGGGAAAAATCAGCCTGGGCCCTGGGTCACTATCACTATTGGCAGCACGGTGGCAAAGTGGTCAGCATTGCTGCCTCACAGCGCCAGGGATCTGGGTTCGATTCCTGGCTTGGGTCACTGTCTATGTGGAGTTTGCACGTTCTCCCCGTGTCTGCGTGGGTTTCCTCCAGGTGCTCCAGTTTCCCCCCACAGTCCGAAAGACATGCTGGTTAGGTGCATTGGCCATGCTAAATTCCCCCTCAGTGTATCCGAGCAGGTGCCGGAGTGTAGCGGCGAGGGGATTTTCACAGTAACTTCATTGCAGTGTTAATGTAAACCTACTTGTGACACTAATGAACTTTTATTTGTTATTGTTGTTGTACAATGTATGAGCATGAGCAAGAGATTAAAGTGAGGGCAGGATTAAACTCAGCAGGATTAAACTGTGTCAGATATTCACCTCATGGGCTCCGACATGATAAATGGCCACTTGGCCACATACATGAGGTACTGATGGAGGTGGCTCCCACTGGGACCACATGACAGTGCAAGTTGGCACCTGAAGGCAAGTCAAAAAACGTTCTTACTCAGATTAGTTGAGAGATGAATAGCAAGATATATTTAAAGGGAAGGGTGGATAAGAACATGGAGGTGCAGAGAAGATTCACTAGGTTGATTCCAGAATTGAGAGCGTTGGCTTATGAGGAGAGACTGAGTAGACTGGGGCTATACTCATTGGAATTCAGAAGAATGAGGGAGGATCTTATAGAAACATATAAGATTATGAAGGGAATAGATAAGATAAAAGCAGGGAAGTTGTTTCCATTAGCAGGTGAAACTAGAACGAGGGGGGCACGGCCTCAAAATAAGGGGGAGCAGATTTAGGACTGAGTTGAGGAGGAACTTCTTCACCCAAAGGGTTATGAATTTGTGGAATTCCCTGCCCAGTGAAGCAGTTGAGACTGCCTCATTGAATTTTTTAAGGCAAGGATAGATACATTTTTAAACAGTAAAGGATGAAGGTTATGGTGAGCAGGTGGGTAAGTGGAGCTGAGTCCACGAAAAGGTCAGCCATGATCTTATTGAATGGCGGAGCAGGCTTGAGGGGCCAGATGGTCTACTCCTGCTCCTAGTTCTTATGTAGAAGGACGGAATCAAAAGATATGTTGATGAAGTAAGATGGGAGGAAGTTTGTGTGCAATGTAATCTCTGACATAGACTCATTGGGCCAAATGGCTTGTTTTTATGCCTTAAGTCCTGCACAGTGCAGTACTGAATAATACTTCACTCACTTGATAAGGGGTTAAAAGGAGTCATACCAATCCTTCATTTTTCTGTTCCAATAATCCTGGCATTTAGAATCTCAGCCTCTTCCATGTTTTTCATAAATGCTCTAAATCAAGCTGAAACCTCTTGCTGTGTGATGATGTATTCTTTGCTTTGTGGCTGCTAAACGTTTTCGGGATTGTACAACTCTACTTTGCCTCTGTTCACGAGTGCTGTAACTGTTTGCTACTCACTAGCTCCTTAAATGGCTGCGTGCAATCTCTCTACATGATCTCCAGTCTCACATCACTAACTGTTTCATCATTAGGAGTACAGTGCCCTTTACTCTAGTTCTGTCCGCCCATCTCTGGCCTTTATAGTTACTGGCACTTTCTCCCAGTTCCAGAGCCAGCAGCTTCAGTGTGAGACATATGGGGCGCATAATATATCAAAACTTAGACTAAATATTGGATCAATTTATGCTTCATTAAAAGATACTGAGCTGGGAACTGGGAGCTTGTGCTAGATTTTTGGTACACCGTATCAAGCTTGTGGAACAAAGCTGTTTATTCTGACCCACTTGTTCCTTGAATCAGGATTGAACGCAGTCTGTGTAATACCACAATGCAGCAAGGGGATCAGAGGTCACAAAGCACAAAAAATACTGTCATCCTCGGATCTTGTAATGCACTATAACACACCAAGAGACACGTAACATGTTTCAGCTTCATCTGGGGGAGGCAGTGATGATTTGGGATTGTCACTGAATTACTAAGCCAGAGAGCCAGAGCAAGATCTGGAAACACGGTGTCAAATCCCACTGTGGCAGATAGTGAATTTTGAATTCAATAAAAATTTAGAATTTAGCATGACCATGAAACCAATGGGTGGCACGTTTGCACAGTGGTTAGCACTGCTGCCTCACAGTGCCAGGGATACGGGTTCAGTTCCGGCCTTAGGTCACTGTCTGTGTGGAGTTGGCACATTGAGACTGCCTCATTGAATGTTTTTAAGGCAAGGATAGATACATTTTTGAACAGTAAAGGAATTAAGGGTTATAGTGCGTGGGTGGGTAAGTGGAGCTGAGTCCACAAAAAGGTCTACGTGGGTTTCCTTCGGGTGCCCCGGTTTTCTCCCAAAGTCCAAAGATGTGTGGGTTAGATTGATTGGCCATGCTAAATTGTCCCTTAGTGTCAGGGGGAACTAGTAGGGTAAATACGTGGAGTTATGGGTATAGGGCCTGGGTGAGGTTGTGCTTGGTGCAGACTCGATGGGTCAAATAGCCTCCTTCTGCACATAGGATTGTCGCAAAAACCCATCTGGTTCACTAATTGGAAGACGGTGGCAAAGTAGTATTGTTGTTGGACAAGTAATCCAGAGACCCAGGGTGATGCCCTGTGGACCCGGATTCAAATTCTGCCATTGCAGATGGTGAAGTTTGAATTAATTAAAAATCTGGAATTAATAGCCTAATGATGACCATGACACCATTGTCGATTGTCGTAAAAACCCATCTGGTTCACTAATAAGGAAATCTGCTGTCCTTACCTGGTCTGGCCGACATGTGACTCCAAACCCACGGCAATGTGGTTGACTCTTAAAATGCCCTCAGGGTTGGGCAATAAATGCTGGCCCAGCCAGTGACGCCCACTTCCCATGAATGAATTTTTTAAAATGTCCTTTTAGGGAAGGGAATCTGCTGTCTTCACCTGGTCTCCACAGCAATATGGCTGACTCTCAATTGCCCTCTGAAATGGAGAGCAATTAGGGATGAACGATAAATGTTGGCCCAGTGACGCTCACATCCTGTGAATAAAAAAGTCTATATTTCATATCTGTAAATGGTGCGGCCATGACTGAGCAGCTGTGAGGTCAGCACCATGACATTTCCCCAAGAAGCAGTTGGGGTTTTGTCAATTGTTATATCTATCACACTGACTTTAATCCATGGTGGTTTGCCCGTGGGCCCAATTTCGTTGTTGTCTGCAGTGAGACATTCTCGTGCATACATTGAGTGTGTCTGGTGCTTGACTTTAGGTCTTGCTACGAGGACACTGTTGCTCATTGGAAGGTGTTCTGGTTACCCTGTAGGATGTGTTAGTCTCAGAGAATGGTTGCAGCTCTCTTAGCCTATTTGGGTACAGAGCCTCACATTGCTATCACATAGGGAGGATTTGATTTCTGGTGAACGGTGGAAATCTCGTGGGTTTGAGTTTAGGAGATGAACGTGAGAAATGTCCCATTTTTCAACATCAACTTCCCTCACTGTGACCAGCCAAAGAATTCACTGTATATTCAGCTATATGTTGTGTTAAAAGCCATGTACATGGCAGGCGCTGGCATTCACTTCCTTTAATCGTAGGCAAATTTATTCTACCCAACAGAGTCATTCTTGACATATGATTGACTCCAAGGACTGGTTCCCTAGTCCTCGCTTCCATTAACTCAAGATCTGCAGTAGAGAGTCACACAGACGTAAGTTGAAACACATTTAAAAGAGGTTGCAGTGCTGAATGATTGTCGGAGTTAGGAAAATTGCCATTATTTCCTTTTTGTGCTTGTATCTACTTGTTATAGTCACAAAGTAATCTTAAAATCCTTTGTTTCTGCTCCCCCCTGTCCAATGCTATACAGGTATCTTTTAGCTGGGGTTTCATCTGCATCCTGATATCTAAGCATTTGTTTTGGCTTTGAAGAGACACATGCCAACATTCAACATGGTTTAATAGTCAACAGTGCATCTTATGACGAAGCTTGAGCAATGCCACTGGGGATTTGCTAATGGGTATTTTAGGGGACTGCCTGTAAATTAAACAAATTAGGTGCACTGTTTACCACTTTGCAAAACTGGGTTATTTGCCAAACTTCCTTGTTGGTTTTCATATGCTTTACTTCAGAAACAATACTATCAAATGGATTCAAAATCCTGGTATAGACAAGTGAATAGACAGGGAGAGAGACTGATTGCTTCTAGTTTAAAAAAAATTAATTTATGGGACATGGCTGGCCAGCATTTATTGTCCATACTTAGTTGCCCGAGGGCAGTTGAGAGTCAACCACATTGCTGTGGCTCTGGAGTCACATGTAGGTCGGTCAAGGCAGCCTTGAGGAGGAGTTCATAGAATGTATCCACGATAGTTTCCTTGAACAGTATGTAATAGAACCGACAAAGGAGCAAGCTATCCTAGATCTGGTCCTGTGTAATGAGACAGGAATAATTAATGATCTTGCAGTTAGGGATCCTCTAGGAAGAAGCGATCACAGTATGGTTGCATTTAAAATACAGATGGAGCGTGAGAAGGTAAAATCCAATACCAGTGTCTTTGCTTGAATAAAGGAGACTACAAAGGGATGAGGGAGGAGTTGGCTAAGGTAGACTGGGAGCAAAAACTTTACGGTGGGACAATTGAGGAACAGTGGAGGACTTTCAAAGCGATCTTTCACAGTGCTCAGCAAAAATATATACCAGTGATAAGGAAGGACTGTAGAAAAAGAGATAATCGGCCATGGATATCTAAGGAAATAAAGGCGGGTATCAAATTGAAAGAAAATGCATACAAAATGGCAAAGATTAGTGAGAACCTATAGGATTGGGAAATCTTTAAAGGTCAGCAGAAAGCCACGAAAAAAGCTATAAAGAAAAGTAAGATGGATTATGAGAGTAAACTAGCTCAGAATATAAAAACAGATAGCAAAAGTTTCTACAAATATATAAAATGAAAAAGAGTGGCTAAAGTAAACATTGGTCCTTTAGAGGATGAGAAGGGGGATGTAATAACTTGAAATGAGAAAATGGCTGAGGCATTGAACAGGTATTTTGTGTCGGTCTTCACAGTGGAAGACACAAATAACATGCCAAAAATTGATTACAGAAAAGCTATGGCAGGTGAGAACCTAGAAACTATCATTATCACGAAAGAGGTAGTGTTCATAGAATCATAGAAACCCTACAGTGCAGAAGGAGGCCACTCGGCCCATCGAGTCTGCACCGACCACAATCCCACCCAGACCCTACCCCCATATCCCTACATATTTACCCGCTAATCCCTCTAACCTACGCATCTCTGAACACTAAGGGGCAATTTTTAGCATGGCCAATCAACCTAACCCGCACATCTTTGGACTGTGGGAGGAAACCGGAGCACCCGGAGGAAACCCACGCAGACACGAGGAGAATGTGCAAACTCCACACAGACAGTGTTGGGCAAGTTAATGGAGCTAAAGGTAGACAAGTCTCCTGGTCCTGATGGAATGCATCCTAGGTGCTAAAAGAGATGGCGGGAGAAATAGCAAACGCACTAGTGGTAATTTACCAAAATTCGCTGGACTCTGGGGTGGTTCCCGCAGATTGGAAAACAGCAAATGTGACGTCACTGGTTAAAAAAAGAGGTAGACAAAAGCAGGTAACTATAGGCCGGTTAGCTTAACTTCTGTAGGAGGGAAAATGCTTGAATCTATCATCAAGGAAGAAATAGCGAGACATCTGGATATAACTTGTCCCATTGGTAAGATGCAGCATGGGTTCATGAAGGGCAGGTCATGTTTGACTAATTTGGTGAAATTCTTTGAGAACATTACATGTGCAGTGGACAATGGGGAACCTGTGGATGTGGTGTATCTGGATTTCCAGAAGGCACTTGACAAGGTGCCGCACCAAAGACTGCTACATAAGATAAAGGTGCACGGTGTTACGGATAATGTATTAGCATGGATAGAGGATTGGTTAACTAACAGAAAGCAAAGAGTGGGGGTAAATGGATGTTTTTCTCATTGGCGATCAGTGACTAGTGGTGTGCCTCAGGGATCAGTGTTGGGACCGCAACTGTTTACGATTTACATAGATGATTTGGAGTTGGGGACCAAGTTAGTGTGTCAAAATTCGCAGATGACACTAAGATGGGTGGCAGAGCAAAGTGTGCAGAGGACGCTGAAAGTCTGCAAAGGGATATAGATAGTCTAAATGATTGGGCGAGGGTCTGGCAGATGGAGTACAATGTTGGTAAATGTTAGGTCATCCATTTTGGTAGGAATAACAGCAAAATGGACTATTATTTAAATGGTAAAAAATTGCAGTATGCTGCTGTGCAGGAATCTCAAGGAGTTGGTTTGCAGGTGCAGCAGGTAATTAAGAAGGGAAATGGAATTTAGTCCTTCATTGCTAGAGAGATGGAGTTTAAAAACAGCGAGGTTATGTTGCAGCTGTATAAGGTGCTGGTGAGGCCACACCTGGAGCACTGTGTACAGTTTTGATCTCCTTACTTGAGAAAGGATATACTGGCACTGGAGGGGGTGCAGAGGAGATTCACTAGGTTGATTCTGAAGTTGAGGGGGTTGGCTTATGAGGAGAGACTAATTAGACTGGGGCTATACTCATTGGAATTCAGAAGAATGAGGGGAGATCTTATAGAAACATATAAGATTATGAAGGGAATAGATAAGATAGAAGCAGGGAAGTTGTTTCCACTGGTGGGTGAAACTAGAACTGGGGGCATAGCCTCAAAATAAGGGAAAGCAGATTTAGGACTGAGTTGAGGAGGAACTTCTTCACACAAAGGGTTGTGAATCTGTGGAATTCCCTGCCCAGTGAAGGAGTTGAGGCTACCTCATTGAATGTTTTTAAGGCAAGGATAGATACATTTTTGAACAGTAAAGGAATTAAGGGTTATGGTGAGTGGACAGGTAAGTGGAGTTGAGCCCACAAAAAGATAAGCCATGATCTTATTGAATGGCGGAACAGGCTCAAGGGGCCAGATGGCCTACTCCTGCTCCTAGTTCTTATGTAGGTCAGACCAGGTAAGGATGGCAGGTTTCCTTCCCTAAAGGGACGCTAATGAACCAGATGGGTTTTTCCAACAATCGACAATGGTTTCATGGTCATCAGTAGATTCTTAATTCCAGATATTTTTTATTGAATTCAAATTCCACCATGAATTCCCACCATGAATGGATTCGAACCCCGGTCCCCAGAACATTAACTGAGGTTCTGGATTAATAGTCTTGCGATAATACCACTCGGCTATCGCCTTGCTAGTGGACATAGAGATAGATGGGCTCGCTGATGGGGAATCGGTGAGTTACCACAGGGCTCCTCTTGTCTCTAATATGCTTCATTTATGGCTGTTCAAGTGAAAGGATTAATATTGCAGATATTAGCAAAGACACACAGGAAGGGCAGCTTGTGCAGGATGTGTTCTTGAACATTGAAGTTTCTCTTTTAGCAAGGTGACTTAGGGTACATTCTGAATTCCAAGTGTTGCATTGGATAACTACATATGCTAAACTTACAGTGTACCGGGAAGTCAGGGGCACAGTCGGACCCCACAGCCAGAGTCCCTGTAGACTGTTGCCTCATAGTGCAGGGTTTACAAACGACTTAGTGGGTGCTTGATCCTCTGAACTCTCATACATCAAAGTGACCTTAATTTAGACCAGATTTCTCCCCCTGCTGCTCTCTGAACATAAATTTATTGCGTTACGTAGGCACTTCAGAACTCGCCCCTAAAAAGGGCAGTTAGGCAGGAGCCAGTCAATATAAACAAGGTTCTGTCTGTCTGGAATCCAGACAGTAGTGATGCTGCCATCTCAGGCTGCCGCAGTGTAAATCCATCTTAATTAGGTTATAACTGAATATCATAAACAGAACCAGCTACCTGTCTGGAATATTTTCATTCTCGTGACTCTGCCTGTAGTCCCTACCCCACTCTTGGCCCGAAGCTGCAGTTTAAAGCGAAACTGGAATTTTGCCAGAGTCCCTTGAGCTGTTGCAGCAGTAAGGAAAAGGTCAGGGTTGTGTACCTGGGTGAGTGTGGAGGAGCACGTAGATCTGTGTTCCAGCTCCTGGAGCTTGATGAATTAACAGACCCATGAGTCGATAACGTGGCTGAAAACTGATAGGGCAGACTGCTGTCAGAAAAATCATTGAAAAGTAGCTCAGCTTAAAACAGTACAGGGTACACTAAAGAGATCAAGGCGAGACCTTTGCATTTGGTTCACCAGTCAAACAGAGTGTGTGCTTTAAGTGCTGTTTAAATATGGCTTGTTGTTGGTTGAGGGTTAGGGAAACTCAAAAGTCATTACTGCAATCAATCCGTTTTGTACTGAGTGAGTGATGCAAGATCACAGGGGATTACATCCTGCATCACTTATCATGTGACCTGGTTCACTGACAGCCTTTACTGTTCCCCTCTGGTGAGAATCGACATGCAGCCAGTTGTGGATATCACTCACCATTAAATCGGGAGAAGGGAAGCCATTCAACCTATTGTTCTTCCAAAGTAACCAGGATTCCCCCTCCCCATCACTGTCTAACTGCCCCTTGAATGATTGCAGATTCTTGGGGCAATTCTCTGACCTCGATGCTCCGTTAGTAGATTGCGGCGATCTCGGAAGATAGCGTGTGGGCCTAAAAGCCCGTTTCTCACTCGATGCCAAACAGTTTGTGATTCTCCCGGTCCTTTCCTAATGGCATGAGTCGGTTTGCCCCCAGAAAAGGTGCAAGTTCCATTAGCATATTTAAAGTAGCATTTAAATAGGCATAGCCCAATCAAATCCCAGCGCACGGAATTCTCCGGCCTTTGGGCGCGGCACGGTAACGGCGAGAATGAGTACTGGTTTCCACAAGCAGCGACCTGGCACGATGGTCATGCTCGGGGGCTTAGAGGCCACTGAAGCCCCTGCATGGTTGGGGGAAAGGCCGGGTGGTGCCCATCGGGCAGTGGCCACTGGATTGCCCAGCAGAGCCAGTTGGGCACCGCCAGTGTGCCGGGGCAATGCCGAGGAGATGGGGCCTGAGTGAGGCTCATGATGGGGGTGGGGCTATGCGGGGTGGGGAGGAGGTGTGGGGAGTTGGAGGGGGGGGGGAGGGGGGTTGCTCTGACTGGGGGGGTCTTGTAGGGGTGGATCGTGAAGGCAGTCCTGTTGATGTGGCATGTCAGGGTCTTGATGTGAGGGCATGTTGGGGTCTTGATGTGAGGGCAAGTCGGAGGTTGGGTAGAGGGGCCATCGGAAGGGTCCCGATGCCAGCGACCCGTGTCAGGGCAGGGGTGGGGGAACATGCTGTTGATGAAGCGGGGGTGTCCTGATGTTCATGGAGGGAGGGAGGAAGTCTCCCAGTGCACTCTGAGATTGGGGCACTCTTGCAGAACAGCGCCCAAATGCTCTGAAGCCGGGATGACTGGCGTGTTAAGGCCCCGACTCCTCAGTACTCGCGCAAAACTCCCAACTCTCCAATAAAGTGACTGAGTGTGGGAGGATTGTGGTGTGGAGTGCGCTTGAGAGACCGGCGCGGATTGCTCCAGTATTCTCACCCTTATGAATTCCCCTGTCTCTACTGCGCTCCCTGGATGGCTTTAATCACTCTGTGTATAGGAGTGTTCTGTGATATCAGTCATGGCCATCTCTTTTGCCAATATGTACCATGTCTTCTTGTTCTGCTGAGGTTGAAATGGTGATCAGGATTAACCATTATAATTCTATTTAGTATCTTATATACTCTTTTAATGTCTTTTTGGTCCTCTTAAATTGAAAAGATTGAATTTTTCATACTTTTCTTCCACAAATGGCAAGGGAATCAGACAAACTCTACAAGGGATGAGGTGGGGATGGGGGTGTGGATCTCTAACAACGAGACTTACCCTGGATTCCAGTACGCTGATAGAAACTCGCCCTTTGCTTGAACCTGTTTACAGCCCTGTATCCGGGCAGATTCTTGTCTTTGTTGGGTTTATACCAAGTTCTGGCACCGTGGTTAGCACTGCTACCTCACAGCGCCAGGGATCTGGGTTCAATTCCCGGTTTGGGTCGCTATCTGTGGGGAGTCGCCACGTTCTCCCCATCTCTGCGTGGGTTTCCTCCGGGTGCTCCGGTTTACTCCCACACTCCAAAGATGTGCGGGTTAGTTGGATTGGCCATGCTAAATTGCCCCTTGGTGTCAGGGGGCTAGCTAAGGTAAAATGCATGGGGATAGGGCTGGGTGGGATTGTGGTCGGTGTAGACCTCCTTCTGCGCTGTAGGATTCTATGATTCTATGCTGGCACAGCGTAAAATGTCCCGTGTTCTTGCTGGAATATTTCTAACGGTGCAGCAGCGAGGTCAGGATGAGATTGCCTGACAGGAATGGAGAACTGGCTGCTGTTCGTTTCAGAAATGATAAAACCCGTTGCCCTGGCAACAGCCCATGTTTGCACTGAGTGCAAACAGGGAATTTAAAGGGAAGGTTTCCCCTGGTCACAGTTTCTGGACAACTGTAAAAGCATTAATTTAAGTCAAATCATGCTGGTTATTATCTGTGAAAGTGGAAGTCGCATCACGTGGCCTCATGCATCCGTTGCAAAATCACTCTGTTTGCAAAAAGCCTCCTGCTGTTGAGATGGTTCACAAGATGCTGCTTTGAAGAGAGCAGGACAGAGGTTGAGGCTTCCACAGAGAGGAAGAAGGAAGGATAGGAGGGCAAGCACCTTCGGCTGTATGTGCGTACTTCCTAAAGAGCTAATCTGTCAGGAGATGAATTCTGGAGAAGGGCTTGTATTGTATTCATGTTTTAAATTTGCACTCCAGATGGGCAGAGAGTTATGGAAACACAGAAAATAGAAGCAAGAGTAGGCCATTCGGCCCTTCGAGCCTACTCCACCATTTTGATCATGGCTGATCATCAAATTCAATACCCTGATCCCGCCTGCCCCCCGCCCATATCCCTTGATCCCTTAAGCCTCAAGAGCTTTATCTAATTCCTTCTGGAAACCACACTATATTTTGACCTCAACTACTTTCTATGGCAGTGGCACAGTGGTTAGCACTGCTGCGTCACAGTGTCTGGGTTCGATTCTAGCCTCAGGTGACTGTCTGTGTGGAGTCTGCACGTGCTCCCCGTGTCTGCGTGGGTTTCCTCCGGGTGCTACAGTTTCCTCCCACACTCCAAAGATGTGCAAGTTAGGTTGATTGGACATGTCTTGGTGTCACAGGGGTTAGCAGTGTGAATATGTGGGTTTACGGGGAATAGGTCCTGAGTGGGATTGTTGTTGGTGCAGGCTCGATGGGCCGAATGGCCTCCTTCTGCACTGCACTGAATTTATGAATCTATCTATCTATGAACCTATGAATTCCTCAGATCCACCACTCTCTGGGTGAAGAAATTTCTCCTCACCTCAGTCCCAAAAGGTTTTCTCAAACTATGACCTCTAGATTCCCCCACCATCGGGGACATTCTTCCTGAATCTACCCTGTCTATTCGTATTAGAATCTCATAAGTTTCTATGGGGCTGAATTTTCACCAAGTTGGGATGACTCAGGAGCCCTCAAAAATTCAGGGTGGCTCCGAATTCCTGGATTCCTGACCCCATTCCCAGACTGATTTTCAGGAATGCCTTTAAAAGGTGCAGGCTCGTTCCTGTCAAAAACCTGCATCCAGCACTCTCGACTTGGCCAGCTCCATTGCAGAGATAGGTCATAGAGTCATAGAGGTTTACAGCATGGAAACAGGCCCTTCGGCCCAACTTGTCCATGCCGCCCTTTTTTTTTAAACCCCTAAGCTAATCCCAATTGCCCGCATTTGGCCCATATCCCTCTATACCCATCGTACCCATGTAACTGTCTAAATGCTTTTTAAAAGACAAAATTGTACCCGCTTCTACTACTGCCTCTGGCAACTCATTCCAGACACTCACCACCCTCTGTGTGAAAAAATTGCCCCTCTGGACACTTTTGTATTTCTCCCCTCTCACCTTAAACCTATGCCCTCTAGTTTTAGATTCCCCTACTTTTGGGAAAAGGTATTGACTATCTAGCTGATCTGTGCCCCTCATTATTTTATAGACCTCTATAAGATCACCCCTCAGCCTTCTACGCTCCAGAGAAAAAAGTCCCAGTCTATCCAGCCTCTCCTTATAACTCAAACCATCAAGTCCTGGTAGCATCCTAGTAAATCTCTTCTGACCAGAACTATACACAGTATTCCAAGTGTGGCCTTACCAATGTCTTGTACAACTTCTACAAGACGTCCCAACTCCTGTATTCAATGTTCTGACCAATGAAACCAAGCATGCTGAATGCCTTCTTCACCACTCTGTCCACCTGTGACCCACACAGGTGTGTCCTATTCCTCTGCAATTTTCCTTGAGTCGGGCCAAGTTTTTAAAAGTTGTGGTGTAAGGCACCTCAGAGGAGTTGTGAACCATTGTCCACGAGGGGACCTGTTAAAAGGTGAGTTCAAAAGTCCTCCACATGCCCCCATGCTAAGGTAAGACCCGCCACACCATACTTCCTCATGCCCAATACTATCAGCCAAGTCTAATTGAATATGCTTGTCTGAGAGCCCAGACATCCATTACTCTTGTTGAAACAGCTGCACCCCAGAGAAAGCATTGCTTTATTGACAGCTCTGGCTCTCTGATTTCCACAGTCAATTTCACAATGTTTATTTATACAAGGTTAAGTAGTTTTAACAGATTATGGTTTCTGTTATTGATACTTTAAACAATGATTGACATTTTTAATGCCTTGTAATAAAGTAATTTTTTTAAACAGAGTGTGAAGTAATGAATGAATTACTTTTTTTTTTACAAGCCTTTACTTTTATATATATATATATGACAGTCACTTTCAGTTCACTATATATTGTATAGAACCACTAGGCATAGAAGTGCCATAGCTTGGCATAGGGGCATGAGGCATGTTTTATTTTAACTGGGACAAAGTCCCCAATACCTCTGCACCTGGTTGCCCCTGTTTCTGCCTCCAAGCCTCTTCCCAAGTCAGCTGGGCCCACCCCAGCCTGCACCCACCCTTGGCAATGAGGATCCCACCTTTGCAGGCACTTTCTCCTGAGCTGGTGGGTAATTAGGATGCTCCTCAAGGCTGCTATAGATAGCTATATGTATGGAGATTTTAGCTGCTAAAAGTACCAGGGGCAATCATCGTTGCCATACAGACCGCAATGTTACTGATATCTAAATGTAAGAAACTGAAAGTTGGGATAGAAAGAGCAAAAGCTGTGCTTGACGGACTGTTACCTGTAAGCAAAGTTGAAAAGGATGTGCAGTTGATTGTCATAGCCAGATGTAGGGTGATTGATGAACATTTTTGGCTAGTGGCACAGTGGTTAGCACTGCTGCCTCACAGCACCAGACACCCGGGTTCAATTCCAGCCTTGGATGACTGTGTGTGTGGAGTCTGCATGTTCTCCCCGTGTCTGCTTGGGCTTCCTCCGGGTGCTCCGGTTTTCTCCCACAGTCCAAAGATGTGCAGGTTAGGCTGGTTGGCTGTGCTAAATTGCTCCTTTGTGTCCCCATGATGTGTAGACCAGATGGATTAGCCATTGTAAATGTGTGGGGTTGCAGAGTCAGGGTGAGGTAGAGGGCCTGGGTAAGATACTCTGTCAGAGAGGATCAGTAAGAAATCTCACAACACCAGGTTAAAGTCCAACAGGTTTATTTGGTAGCAAATGGTATTTGCTACCAAATAAACCTGTTGGACTTTAACCTGGTGTTGTGAGACTTCTTACTGTGTTTACCCCAGTCCAACGCCATCATCTCCACATCAGAGAGGACCAGTACAGACTTAATGGGACAAATGGCCTCCTTCTGCAGTTTAGGGAATCTATGATTGATAAGCACTGGATTTAGGGTTAATAATTAATCACCCGTTCCAATGATTGATAATCAACCCCAGATTGTAGTGACTATTGGATGGGATGATCATTAATACATGGTCATAGCCCATAGCAGGGTGGAAGATGCTGAAAGGAGTCAGACTGATGGGACAAGTAAACTTGCTTCTTTCTTTCAAATGTTCATAGTTTGGGCCAGTTGTGGAGGTGGTTGCATTTCACTTAATGCTGCTCCTGGAATCAATTATCCACTGACCCTGGAAACATCATTACTCAGTGTGTCCATTCGCTCAATGGTAATGAGACTATTCCCAGGGGGATTCTATTCCACACCAGCCCTCCTTCATCCAGTCCCTGGATGTCCTGTGTCACTCTCTGTCCTTTCCCAATGTACTGGTAATGTATTTCCTTCTACATTTGCATTGTCTGCGGTGTCCAGAGAATTTGAACAGGAACAACATCAGTGATGAATGTGTTAGTTTGGGTCTCATTAGTCTCCATGGGTGTTCGGGGTGATGGGTGATTGGGCATATAACCTTTTCCTTTGCATTTTTAACAATCTGAGTTCGGGATGCTGCTTGATTTGTGCGTGTTGTGGAGGTGGGTCTTGTTAATTCATGCTGTATTTATTAACCCACTGAGTAATAATCAGAGGCACAGCACACAAAATACAGAATCTTTCCTCTGCTCAGATGCTGATCAATGGATCCTGCACATCCAGCAGCATTTTATTTTAATATTCTATTTTTACCTCAGCACAGACTTTAACACGTTTAGTGTTAGAAAGATATGGTTGTGCTCTCTGCTTTGATGCCAACAGGAGCAAGGTTCGGTGTCGTAACTTGTTATAGGACACCGTGGTTTGAGATTATAAACCTGTGTGGCTTGGCTGAAGAATATTATGCCAAATATAGTCATCGAAATGATTTTGGTTCTGTCTCAATGTGTTTTAGCTTTGCCTATTCAGTTATTACCTGTAGCTACCTGGCCAGAAACTCACCGAAATGGTTATTGCTCACATGTGAGGCTAGACTGTGAATGTCATCAGGACGTTTGATTATGTGGAGAGTAGCACCTTTTGACTAAATCTGTCTCATTAAAAGCACTGCCAGGCAGTCTGTTCATTGGCTTTGCTTTTTGTTCTATTTATAATCAACGTTCGTTGGGATTGAGGGATTAGGTTGAAGGGTAAGGTCAGATACTGAGGTGTAAGTTATTGACACAAATAACCCTGAGAGTATCGCTTCTAATGTATCAATTTCTAGTCCAGTGACAATACCACTATGCTACTGCCTCCCTTGAACTGAACGATGGAATGGACTTCTCCCATCCGTGTACGTCCTGCATTAAGGTCTCCATTGTGGATGCTGCCCTCACAGTGTTGGTCTCGTTCTATCATAATGATGGCACCATCTCCTCAGACAGAAGGTGGGACTCCCCCAATCAGCCTTGCAGTCTGAGGAAGGATGCAGTCATCCCTTCGTGACATTCACAACTCGGCCTTTGTTGGTCCAGCAGCTCTGGGACAACCAAACTCAGGGGTGCATCATCTGACTGGGGCACAGCACAGTCCGGGGCTCCGACATCCCTCCGAGTACCGGTTCCCTGGGACGTCCCTGCTTCTGCCTGTTGAGGATCTTCAGGTGTGAGGAGCTCACCAGTGAGTGAACCAGAATCCTGCCTGCTAGTTATTCCAGCTGAGTACTTGAGTTGGTGGAGGGTGCGGGTGACAGTGTGACGCTTCCTCAATGCTGGTCTCTGAGCTGTCTCCCTCAAAGCTGCTCGGCTCTCACTAGTGAGTTCAAGGGCTCTCTCCTCACGGTCTTTAGCATCACTCTGGCAGGCTGTGCCCGCTCATGCCAGTCATCCTCAAGTTTGTACTGCAATGAGACACAAGGGGAGAGTGCAGGCAGGAGTGGCATCAGGTCAGATGGCGATGTATTCTGGCATGTGGAGCTGAGTGGAAGTGGGGATATGAGGAGCAAAGGAGATACTGGGGGATTATGGGGAGGTGAGGTGGGGGGGGGGTGGGCAGCATGACAAGTGTTGGCACCCCATGAGGTGGCTGGGAGAGAGATCACCACGGAAGTGTGATGGGTGTGAGAAGGGGTGCTGCGGGAGGCATGAGGAGGCTGACTTACCCTGGCTGCATGGAGATCATTCATCTTCTTCCAGCACCGTCGCCCCGTCCTCTTATGGAGCTAGCTGGCACTATCGCGGCCTCAGCTTCCCAGGCGGGGTTGGTCAATTTGCTGGCTGTACCTCTGCCCGATGGAGGGTAGGGGGTCTCCCGCCTCTGCTAGACCCCAGCTAGACCCCAGCCAGCAGCTGGCTGAGAGCTCGCTCGCTGAAGCGTGATTTCTGGTAGACATCCCCCAACCTACCCGGATCCCGAATGGATTTGGAACAAGTGTTGGGAGGTGTTTAAATGATGCTCTCTCCGCTGATTACGGAGGTTAAGTTGTAGCAGGATGAGCGAACTAGGAGCAGGGTGTGGTGTGAAACTCGTGAAAAGGCGACTGAATACAGAGCAAGTTTTCTCACTGAGACCGACACTTAAAACAATTGGAAAATTCCGCCCAGTTTCTCATTGATTTAATATTTTTATGTGCATGACATTAACCCCTGGCTGCCTCTCCTTGTGGTCCATCCCCCTTCCTGCTGCTATTAGAATCCAGGATCCTGTGATTGTGCAACTCTTGCGTTTCAGCTGCTCTCTGCATTTCAAATCTTCATCCATGTGGTCTGTAAAGAATCTTTGGCAGAGTAAACCTCTCAGACCCTAGGGGATGTTGACAGGGTGGATGTGGAGAAGGTGTTTCCTCTTGTCGGAGAATCTAAAACTAGGAGGTCATTGTTTAAAAACCAGGGGGTCACTTATTTAAGACAGAAATGGGGAGACATTTTTCTCCCATGAGTCTCTGGAACTCTTCCTCAATTGGCAGTGGAAGCAGAGATAGGTTGATTATTGTTTAACAAGGCGGGGTGAAAGATTATTGGGGGTTAGCAGGTCTGTGGGGTTGAGGTTACGTTCAGATCAGCCACGATCTTATTGAGCAGGCTGGAGGGGCTCTAAATCGTAAAGGAGGAGATGAATTAAAGTTCCTCTACACATATAGTTAAATAATGTGTCACAGTTTCTGGAGGCTTAACGACTGCACTCTCGATATCAGCAATTTCTCTCCAACACGTAGTGACAGTTTCCTGTGCAATTGCTTCTCCTTCGCCCTTCCTGACCTGATTAATTACAACAAAATCCTCCTGAGATTTGCAGGTTGGAAATCAGTCTGGAAAAGAGGGAAAGGTTTGAGATGAATATGTTCCCTACGTGACGGTCACTGCAGAGATAAGCTGTCGCTCTGGCCTTTTTAATCGCGGCTACCACAGTGCTGGTGATGCCGCTTAAATGTTTGACAGGGTTTTGGACACACGCTCAGAGTTCAATCTTTGCTTTCCTGTTTCATTTTACATATTGGCAGACGTTAAGCAATGATAGAAATGCCCTGGGTCTCTGGGCATTGACCCAGTTCAGTGACAGCTGCAGAATGACCTGGGCAGCTTCCTGTGGGCAGTTTTCTATTTAATGCTATGTGGTTTAATGCCAACTCTGAACACCAGCCCAGGGAACGTGGTGAAAAAAGCAACGGCTGTATCTGACCCAATGCTAGATGTGGAGATGCCGGCGTTGGACTGGGGTGAACACAGTAAGAAGTCCAAGAGTAGGTACCGTGTACCTGGTAGATGGTGTTCTCACGTGAGATGATGGCATCCGTGTCGATGATCCGGCACGTCTTGCAGAGGTTGCTGTGGCAGGGTTGTGTGGTGTCGTGGTCGCTGTTCTCCTGAAGGCTGGGTAGTTTGCTGCGGACAATAGTCAATGCTAGATTGCAGACATCTCAAATGTCGAATTACCTCTTGCCATCTCTGCAGCACATAATAATGTCTGTTTATTCATGTGTCAGTCTGTAGTTGAACATACTTCCCTGTGTGTTGCATAGTCAATCCAATAGTATACCTCGGGTCGGTTTGGCTCAGTTGGCTGGTTTGTGATGCACAGTGATGCCAACAGCATGGGTTCAATTCCTATACCGGCTGAGGTTCTTCACGAAGGCCCCACCTTCTCAACCTTCCCCCTCGCCTGAGGTGTGGTGATCCTCTGGTTAAATCACCACCAGTCAGCTCTCCCCCTCAAAAGGGGAGACCAGTATATAGTCATCTGACGACTTTACTTTCATAGAATCTACAATGGCGAAGGAGACCATTCGGCCCATCGAGCCTTACCAACAACAATCCCACCCCAGCCCTGTCCCTGTAACCCCATGTATTTACCCTGCTAATCTCCCTGATACTAAGGGGCAAATTAGCATAGCCAATCAACCTAACCCATGCATCTTTGGAGTTGGGAGGAAACCTGAGCACCCGGAGGAAACTCACACAGACATGGGGTGAACGTGCAAACTTCACACAGACAATCACCTAAGACTAGAGTTGAACCCGGGTCCCTGATGCTGTGAGGGAACAGTGCCAATGACTGTGCCACCATGCCGCCCTCAGTTACCCATACCTCAGTTACAGTTACTCCCGTGGTTTGAAATTGCTCCTGTTACCTGTGTATGGCTCACACTGTTATCCATTGCCGGTAAGGACCTCAATTCACTTACACTGAAAATAGGATCAGTTTTTATTTAATGCTTTCATGGGATGTGAGTGTTGCTGGCAAGGCCCAGCTTTTGCTGCTCATTCCTTATTGTCTGTGAGGTGGTTTGAGGATTCATTTCAGAGTCGAGTCCCAGTTGTTGCTGTAGTCATGGTGGTCCACATTCTGCACACTTCCTTCCCAATCTCTGATGGAGGTGACCCACCAGGAGGTGGGTGCCAACAACAGCCAGAGATACCAGCTCCCCGAGCTACTGAGTATCCTGGTCTCGGCTGCAGAGTGTTGTGGGGCTCTGAGAACCTGGGGATACAGTGAATGAGAGGGAGAATTGCTGAGTGCTTTACATCAGGCAACATGGAAAGAGGCTCAAACACAACTCTGCCAACACCCCACCCCCTTCCCCCACGTCCCTTCCCCTTTCCAAGGGCAAATAGGTCCATGGTAACCGTCAGGGCCGAATGTCTTCCTTCTGTCTCATCACAACCGCACGAAAGACAGAAAGACTTGAATTTATATAGCGCCTTTCATAACTGTGGGACATTCCAAAGCATTTTACAGCCAATTAAGTATTTTTTGACGTGTGTTGTTGTAATGTAGGAGACATGGCTGCCACTTGGTGCACAGCAGGATCCCACTAACGTCATATAATTTAGTGACCAGATCATGTTTCAATGATGTTGTTTGAGAGAGAAATATCATCGAGGACACCCATGCTCTTTCTCAGGTACAGTTATGGGATCTCTCAAGTGTAGTTGAGAGGGCATAAGGGACCTTGGTTCAATACCTCATCCGGAAGACAGCAATGTTGATTGTGCAACACCATTTCAATGCTTCACCGAACCCTCAGCCTAGGTTTTGCGACCAAGTCTTGAGTGCAAATTGAACGCACGACCATCTGGCAAGCATGGGGTTAATTTAAGCGTTGCCCCCATTGTATGCTGGTAGCATCAGCATCCAATATTGTGAGATTTTGTCATTTGTTGGCACGTCATTCACCGTGCCACAAGGTCTATGTGGTTCATGCCACTCTTTCCTGGTTCCCTGAATTGAATCACCTGCACTGCACCAACTTAAGCCAGTTTCTGACCCTATCAGTTCATCAGCTGCACTAGGGAGACAGCACCTGACCTACAGTTCAATTCCAACATGTTTTCAATCTCTGATCTTTAACCTGCCCTGGGTGTGGCACAGTGGCACGGTGGTTAGCACTGCTGCCTCAGAGAGCCAGGGACCCGGGTTCAATTCCGGCCTCGGTGACTGTCGGTGTGGAGTTTGCACGTTCTCTCCGTGCCTGCGTGGGTTTTTGCCGGGTGCTCCATTTTCCTCCCACACTCCAAAGATGTGCGGGTTAGGTGGGTTGGCCGTGCTAAAAGGGTACCCCCTAGTCATGATGTGGAGATGCCGGCATCTCCACATCATGACTAGGGGGTACCCTTTTAGCTGCTCTGAAAGCGAGGGGGTACCCTTCCGCTGCTCTGAAAGCGAGTGGCGTTTGCTACCAAATAAACCTGTTAGACTTTAACCTGGTGTTGTGAAACTTCTTTCTGTGCTTGTGGTTGTGCCTGCTGCACAACCCTTATACGATGGACAAAGAACTGCGAGTAGACTTCTTGTTAGTACAACCAATATTTATTTGAAACACACAATCAATAATCACCCATCCAACCAACACTAAGTTATCTTACAGAAAATACTAAAGTTCAAGTCCAATACGAGACCTTGACTTAACTTTGCGTGACTGGCAAGTATCCAAGCAGATATTGGCCTTTATCTGTGCGCTGGTCTCGGTCGTCCTCTGCGTAGTCTGGTCCTTTGGTCTGGTCTGGCACTCTGGCTCTGGTCTTCCTTCCTTCTCGAGTGTGGTGGCTCTCCTCGTGCTGGTCGTTGCTGGCGACGTTCACCGTTGTTGTAGCTCGTTCGTGGGGTCAGAGAGAGAGAGAGAGAGATTCTTCTGTTGTGCAGCACCGTTTATACCCCGTTGGGTTTCGCGCCCCTTTTGGCCATTGCCAATCAATCGATCAGGACTTGATCACCCTGATCGATAAAGTCCAATCGGGTGCTGCCACACCAATCTCTGGTGTGTCCCCAACGGCCATGTCTGTAGGTGCTGGGGGCATGTAGGACACACACCTCCCTCCCAAATAAGGGGCTACGGCGCCCCTATGACTGGTAAACAACCCAGTTTGACCAGAAAGTCCCTTTTGTCCTGGAGATGGCCCATATCCTGTGTATTCAGTCGTCTGGGTTGCAGCCTGTTTATCTCTGTCTTTGGGCTGCAGCCTGCTGTTTTAGTTCTTGCCCAATTGTCCCAGAGTGCTTTACAAATCGCCATTTTAGGTGGCCACATTACCCCTTAGTGTCAGGGGAACTAGCAGGGTAAATATGTATTGCTACAGGGAGCGAGCGTGAGTGGGACTGTTGTTGGTGCAGGCTTGATGGGCCGAATGGTTTCCTCCTATACTGTAGGGATTCTAAGTTGTGATATCTTTTGACAATTCTCACTGGCGAGGACAGCTTTATGGTGGGCTGTACGAGGCCCAGTTTAAACAGCTACAGTTTTCTTTATAATTGCACGTTTTAACATTAAGGTCCACATTTAACTGAGGAGGGCTCAAAACAGCCACCATAATCACTGTGTTCAGGAATAATGAACAGCGGTGGCCAGGAACACTCCCATTAAGTTACTAGGTGCAGTCAAGGGTAATGAAGCATTGAAAGTAAATAAGGGGCAAAGAGTTTCCAGTGACAGGAAGGTTGGTAACCAGATGAGACAGAGTTCAGATAATTGCCACTAGAATTGGAGATGAGATGAGGAGAATTTTTATTTTAAATGCAATGAGTTGCAATAAACTGAAAAGGTAGTGGAAGCAGATTGAAGAGTAACTAAGAAAAGAGAATTGGATAAATCCCCTACAGTGCAGAAGGGGGCCACCTGGTCCATTGAGCTTCCACCGACAACAATCCCCCCCAGGCCTATCCCTGTAACCTCATGTTATTTACCTTCCTAAACCCCCTGATGCTAAGGAGCAATTTAGCATGGCCAATCAACCTAACCCGCACATCTTTGGACTTTGGGAGGAAACCGGAGCACCCGGAGGAAACCCATACACGGGGAGAACGTGCAAATTCCGCTCAGATAGTGACCCAAGGCCGGAATTGAACCCGTGTCCCTGGCGCTATGAGGCTGCCACTGTGCTGCCCTTACTTGAAAGGAAGAAAATTGGAGTGGTGTAGTGTAGTGTAGACTATGGTGTAATCTGGTTATGATCTGATCTGATCTGATTTATTATTGTCAAAAGTATTAGCATACAGTGAAAAGTATTGTTTCTTGTGGGCTATACAGAGAAAGCATACCATTCATGGAGAAGGAAAGGAGAGGGTGCAGAATGTAATTTTACAGTCATAGCTAGAAAGATCAACTTAATATGAGGTAGGTCCATTCAAAAGTCTCATGGCAGCAAGTAAGAAGCTGTTCTTGAGTCAGTTGATATGTGACCTCAGGCTTATGTATCTTTTTCCTGACAGAAGAAGGTGGAAGAGAGAATGTCTGGGGTGCGTGGGGTCCTTGATTATGCTGGCTGCTTTTCTATGGCAGTGGCAAGTGTAGACAGTGCCAATGGATGGGAGGGTGGTTTGTGTGATGGACTGGGCTTTGCTCATGACCTTTTGTAGTTTCTTGCGGTCTTGGACAGAACAGAAGCCATACCAAGCTGTGATACAACTGGAAAGGATGCTCTCTAAGGTGCATGTGAGAGCCATAGTGGACATGCCGAATTTCCTTAGCTTCCTGAGAAAGTAGAGGCGTTGGTGGGCTTTCTTAACTATAGCGTCAGCATGGAGGGATCAGAACAGATTGTTGGTGATTTGGACACCTAAAAACTTGAAGCTCTCGACCATTTCCACTTCATCACCGTTGATGTAGTCAGGGGCATGTCCTCCACTACGCTTCCTGAAGTTGATAACTACCTCCTTCGTTTTACTGACATTGAGGGAGAGATTATTGTCGTCGTACCAGTTCACCAGATTCTCTATCTCTTTCCTGCACTCCACCTCATCATTGTTTGAGATCCGACCCACTACGGTGGTGTCATCAGCAAACTTAAAAATCGAGTTGGAAGGCAATTTGGCCACACAGTCAGAGGTGTATAAGGAGTATAGTGAGGGACTAAGGACACAGCCTTGTGGGGCACCGGTGTTGAGAATGATCGTGGAGGAGGTGTTGTTGCCTATAACTTACTGATTGTGGTCAGAAGGTTAGGAAGTTCAGGATCCAGTCGCAGAGGGAGGAGCCGAGACCCAGGCCCAGGAGTTTGGAGATGAGATTTTTTGGGATAAAGGTGTTGAAGTCTGAGTGATAGTCAATAAATAGGAGTCTGACGTAGGTGTCCTTGTTATCTAGGTGTTCCAGGGTTGAGTGGAGGGCCAGGGAGATGGTGTCTGCTGTGGACCTGTTGTGGTAATAGGCGAATTGTAGTGGATCCTAGCAACCTGGGAGGCCGGAATTGATCCATGCCACGACTAACCTTTCGAAGCACTTCATAATGATGGATGTCAGAGCCACCGGGTGATAGTCATTAAGGCCTGGCTTTTCTTTGGTACAGAGATGATGGTCAATTTCATGAAGCAGGTAGGGACCTCAGATTGGTGTAAGAAGTGGTTAAAGATGTCTACGAATACCCCCGCCAGCTGATCCGCGCAGGAACTGAAAGCTTGTCCGGGTAACCCATCTGGACCAGTCGTTTTCCGTGGATTGACTTTCAAGAAAGTTCTCTGATGTCTGCGAGAGTGACCTCAGATACTGATTCAGCCGAAGCTTCCAGGGTGGAGGGCATACTCTCGCTGAACTCTTGCTCAAAACGGACGTAGAATGCATTGAGCTCATCAGGAAGGGGTGCATTGGTGCCGGCGATTCGACATGCCTTCATCTTGTAGCTGTTATGTCTTGCAGACCTTGCCATAGTCGGTGGGAGTCTGTATGGCTAGCCTGGGACTCTAGCTTGGTCCGGTACCGTCTCCAGGCATCTTTGATGGCTCTCCATAGATAGTATCTGGATTTCTTGGATGGGTCAGGATCACCTGACTTAAACTTCAGCAAACAGTGGATATCCCTGTTCATCCATGGTTTCCGGTTGGGAAACACATGGATTTACTTCTTTGGCATATAGTCTTCTACACACTTATGAATGAGTCAGTTACTGTAGTACTCTTTCAGGCTGGTCACAGAGTTTTAAAATATTGACCAGTCCATTGACTTGAAGCAGTCCCATAGAAGATCATCCGACTCCTCAGACCAACATTGCACGACTCTCTTTATCGGATTCTCCAAATTCAGTTTTTGCTTGTAAACCGAGAGCAAGAACACAGCCTTGTGATCTGATTTGCCAAAGTGAGGGCAGGCGATACAGTGGTAAGCATGTTTGATATTTGTGTACAGTAAGAGTTTTAACAACACTAGGTTAAAGTCCAACAGGTTTATTTGGTAGCAAATACCATTAGCTTTCGGAGCACTGCTCCTTCGTCAGATGGAGTGGAAATCTGCTCTCAAACAGGGCACAGAGACACAAAATCAAGTTACAGAATACTGATTAGAATGCGAATCCCTACAACCAACCAGATCTTAAAGATACAGATAATGTGAGTGGAGGGAGCATTAAGCACAGGTTAAAGAGATGTGTATTGTCTCCAGACAGGATAGCCAGCAAGTCCAGGAGGCAAGCTGTGGGGATTACTGATAATGTGACATAAATCCAACATCCCGGTTTAGGCCATCCTCATGTGTGCGGAACTTGGCTATCAGTTTCTGCTCAGTGACTCTGCGCTGTCGTGTGTCGTGAAGGCCGCCTTGGAGAACACTTACCCGAAGATCAGAGGCTGAATGCCCGTGACCGCTGAAGTGCTCCCCCACAGGAAGAGAACAGTCATGTCTGGTGATTGTCGAGCAGTGTTCATTCATCCGTTGTCGTAGCGTCTGCATGGTTTCCCCAATGTACCATGCCTCGGGACATCCTTTCCTGCAGCGTATCAGGTAGACAACATTGGCCGAGTTGCAAGAGTAGGTACCGTGGGTTGTGTTGTCTGCAACATTGTCATCAAACCAGCAGACAAAGGAGGGGATATCGGCATACTGAACAGAGCGGATTACTGCAAAGAAGTGTACCGACAACTGAACAACGAGGAACACTACAGACAGTCACTCACAGATCCGACCAAAGAACACACCCGTCAACTCAACACTCTGATCAAGATCTTTGATCCGGACCTTCAAAGCACCCTCCGTGCTCTCATCCCACGTACTCCCCGTGTTGGAGATCTCTACTGCCTCCCAAAGATACACAAGGCAAACACACCCGGCTGTCCCATCGTATCGGGCAATGGGACCCTGTGCGAGAACCTCTCCGGCTATGTTGAGGGCATCTTGAAACCCATTGTACAAAGAACCCCCAGCTTTTGTCGCGACACTACGGACTTCCTACAGAAACTCAACACACATGGAGCAGTTGAACCAGGAGCATTCCTCGTCACAATGGATATGTCGGTACTCTACACCAGCATCCCCCACAATGATGGCATTGCTGCAACGGCCTCAGTACTCAATGCCGTCAATTGTCAGTTTCCAGATGCAATTTTACAACTCATCCGCTTCATTCTGGACCACAATGTCTTCACCTTCAACAACCAGTTCTTCATCCAGACACACGGAACAGCCATGGGGACTAAATTCGCACCTCAATATGCCAACATCTTCATGCACAGGTTCGAACAAGACTTCTTCACCGCACAGGACCTTCAACCGATGCTATGCACTGGATACATCGATGACATTTTCTTTCTTTGGAGTCATGGTGAGCAATCATTCAAACAACTCTATGATGACATCAACAAGTTCCATCCCACCATCAGACTCACCATGGACTACTCTCCGGAATCGGTTGCATTCTTGGACACACGCATCTCCATTAAGGACGGTCACCACAGCACCTCACTGTACCGCAAGCCCACGGATAACCTCACGATGCTCCACTTCTCCAGCTTCCACCCTAAACACATTAAAGAAGCCATCCCCTACGGACAAGCCCTCCGTATACACAGGATCTGCTCAGATGAAGAGGATCGCAACAGACACCTCCAGACGCTGAAAGATGCCCTCACAAGAACAGGTTATGGGACTCGACTCATCAATCGACAGTTCCGACGCGCCACAGCGAAAAACCGCACCGACCTCCTCAGAAGACAAACATGGGACACGGTGGACAGAGTACCCTTCGTCGTCCAGTACTTCCCCAGAGCGGAGAAGCTACGGCATCTCCTCCGGATCCTTCAACATGTCATTGATGGAGATGAACATCTCGCCAAGGCCATCCCCACACCCCCACTTCTTGCCTTCAAACAACCGCACAACCTCAAACAGACCATTGTCCGCAGCAAACTACCCAGCCTTCAGGAGAACAGTGACCACGACACCACACAACCCTGCCACAGCAACCTCTGCAAGACGTGCCGGATCATCGACACGGATGCCATCAACTCACATGAGAACACCATCCACCAGGTACACGGTACCTACTCTTGCAACTCGGCCAACGTTGTCTACCTGATACGCTGCAGGAAAGGATGTCCCGAAGCGTGGTACATTGGGGAAACCATGCAGACGCTACGACAACGGATGAATGAACACTGCTCGACAATCACCAGACATGACTGTTCTCTTCCTGTGGGGGAGCACTTCAGCGATCACAGGCATTCAGCCTCTGATCTTCGGGTAAGTGTTCTCCAAGGCGGCCTTCACGACACACGACAGCGCAGAGTCACTGAGCAGAAACTGATAGCCAAGTTCCGCACACATGAGGACGGCCTAAACCGGGATGTTGGATTTATGTCACATTATCAGTAATCCCCACAGCTTGCCTCCTGGACTTGCTGGCTGTCCTGTCTGGAGACAATACATATCTCTTTAACCTGTGCTTAATGCTCCCTCCACTCACATTATCTGTATCTTTAAGATCTGGTTGGCTGTAGGGATTCGCATTCTAATCAGTATTCTGTAACTTGATTTTGTGTCTCTGTGCCCTGTTTGAGAGCACATTTCCACTCCATCTGACGAAGGAGCAGCGCTCCGAAAGCTAATGGTATTTGCTACCAAATAAACCTGTTGGACTTTAACCTGGTGTTGTTAAAACTCTTACTGTGTTCACCCCAGTCCAACGCCGGCATCTCCACATCATGATATTTGTGTAGCAGTGGTCTAGGAAGTTTGGGCTGTTTCTACAGAAAGAACTCTTCAAAATGCAGAAAATAAAAATATAATAAAACTTACTCCAACTTGTAAATCACAGAAAGGGTTTAATAAAGAAACTTCATTACTCCAAACTTGATGCCTCGCCCTGGGCCAATGCAAGTTCTCCACAATTCCCAAGAGGTTCTTATTTATAGTGAGTCAGCTGGTCAGCTGACCATCACATCATTCTGTAATTGGTTCCATGGTTTACTGGGTCAGCTGACTCATACAGCTTGTTACCATTGGTCACATTACATCCGATACAAAGTTATCACCGGTTACATTCTCACATGGGCCTCTGGTGGAACAGGAGACGTGTTCGTGGTATCTTGGTAGGACACTCCTGAGCTTGGCCTGATTGAAGTCCCGGCCACTTATGGTGTAATCTGGTGTAGCGTAGGCTATGGTGTAGTCCGTTGAAGTGTAGGATATGTTGCAGTCTGGTGTAGTGTAGGTTATGGTGTAGTCTGGTGTAGTGTAGGTTATGGTGCAGTCTGGTGTAGTGTAGGTTATTGTGTAGTCTGGTGTAGTGTAGGTTATGGTGCAGTCTGGTGTAGTGTAGGATATGTTGCAGTCTGGTGTAGTGTAGGTTATGGTGCAGTCTGGTATAGTGTAGGTTATGGTGCAGTCTGGTGTAGTGTAGGTTATTGTGTAGTCTGGTGTAGTGTAGGTTATGGTGTAGTCTCGTGTAGTGTAGGTTATTGTGTAGTCTGGTGTAGTGTAGGTTATGGTGTAGTCTGGTGTAGTGTAGGTTATGGTGTAGTCTGGTATAGTGTAGGTTATGGTGCAGTCTGGTGTAGTGTAGGATATGTTGCAGTCTGGTGTAGTGTAGGTTATGGTGCAGTCTGGTATAGTGTAGGTTATGGTGCAGTCTGGTGTAGTGTAGGTTATTGTGTAGTCTGGTGTAGTGTAGGTTATGGTGTAGTCTCGTGTAGTGTAGGTTATTGTGTAGTCTGGTGTAGTGTAGGTTATGGTGTAGTCTGGTGTAGTGTAGGTTATGGTGTAGTCTGGTGTAGTGTAGGTTATTGTGTAGTCTGGTGTAGTGTAGGTTATGGTGCAGTCTGGTGTAGTGTAGGATATGTTGCAGTCTGGTGTAGTGTAGGTTATGGTGCAGTCTGGTATAGTGTAGGTTATGGTGCAGTCTGGTGTAGTGTAGGTTATGGTGTAGTCTGGTGTAGTGTAGGTTATTGTGTAGTCTGGTGTAGTGTAGGTTATGGTGTAGTCTCGTGTAGTGTAGGTTATTGTGTAGTCTGGTGTAGTGTAGGTTATGGTGTAGTCTGGTGTAGTGTAGGTTACGGTGTTTGGTATAGTGCAGGTTATGGTGTAGTCTGGTGTAGTGTAGGTTATGGTGCAGTCTGGTGTGGTGTAGGTTATTGTGATGCTAATATACCTTGAAGAATTTAAAAAAAAATCATGTTCCCTGCAGCAATAAGCAGGGTTTTTCATTGTTGCCGGGCTGTCTGCTGGAAGTCCTTTTATTGCAGCTTCAATGGTTTAAATGGGGTTTTGTTTATTTTTACTCTGGGGCTCCGTTACTTTCTGGGATCTTTTATGATCCTGAATTGTGCGGGGGAAGATTGATTGACAAGTCAAAGTCAGGTGGTTCCTCCCCAGAAGAATCCAAGGGCTCACTTTCAGTGTTGGTTTTAGAGTCAGAAACTACACTGAGTATCAAGTGGCAGGCGGTTTCTATCTCTCTCTCTCTCCCTGGTATTATAGATACTGCTGGCTTGCTGAAAGCAGGTCTCCTGGCCTTCCTGGGGTGAAAATTCTGCTGCTGGTGGGTTGCTAGTTAGTAGCTAGAACCTCCCTCTCTCTCCCTGTGTTTTGATGTGGAGATGCCGGTGTTGGACTGGGGTGGGCACCTGTGTTTTGAGAAGCTGTTCTGACTTCAAGTTTGTCTGTGTGGATATCAAGAGAGCTGCAGCGTCCAACCAAGGAACTAATTTCCAGCATCACATGAGCATTCTGGGCTAAACCTGTGGCAAGGGTTTTGCTTAAGGAAGTTTGTTTGGTTGGAACATTCCATATATTTATTAAGGATTATACAATATCATGGTTGTTTTTCTTACTTGTTTGTAATTGGTAAAAGTTATTGCTATATGTTAACTGTATTCTTAAATAGAATTTACTTGATAAAAGCTCCCTCGTGGGTCAGTTGGCTCACACCTGAAGTGAACCATCTCAGGCTCACCCTCGCCAAATTCGAAGTGCAAAACTTATGATCCAGGTGGACTTCATAAAACACTTTGGAATTTCTGACCTGAATTATAACACAATGGTGTAGTTTAGTGTTGCTGGGTGAAAACCCTGGAACTCCCTTCCTCACTGTAGTTTTACCTACACCTCATGGACTGTGGCGGTTCAAGGAGGCAGTTCACATCCATCTACAGAAGGGACATTTGGGATATGCCACAATAGCTAGCCTAGGCAGCAATGCCCACATCCCATTAAAGAATAAAATAGGCTGGACTGGGTCAAAGTGAGGTACCTGGGGTGCGATCTTACAAAAAAAATTCTTAAGGGGTGATTTTACCAAAGTTCTAAGTGCTGAACGAGAGTGAAAGCTGGAGAGAATTGTGCCCATTTTTTGGGCGAGCTCCCAGACACTATCTTATGGTACTTACAAAAAATGATCCCAAATGTGATTCTCATCAGTAAGGGGAGTGAACAGAGCCTATTTACAAGTGGGACAATGTCATCAGATTGTGTCCTTGTGTGTCTTGCCGTCCTCCAATGGTAGCTGTGTTTAGGAGCTCATTGTGTAAGTAACGTGTGGGCAAAGCCCTAATGCTGGATCTGTTTGTTGGTCTGAATGAGAACCTGGAACTAAAGCCATTTGTGAACTGTCTAAGAACAGAGGTCATGTCTGCGCTGTAGGGGGTCCGTGGGCAGAGGTCATATCAGCACTGTAGGGGGTGCAGGAGCAGAGGTCATGTCTGCGCTGTAGGGGGTCCAGGGACAGATGTCATGTCTGCGCTGTAGGGGGTCCAGGGACAGATGTCATGTCTGCACTGTAGAGGGACAAAGGCGCAAAGACTTGAACAGAGCTCATATGTGTATTTTAACAAGAACTAGAATGCTTCCCACATGTGCACTGTACTGAAAGATTGAATGGACTATATGGGAGAGTTAAAGCTAAGACCATGTGCGTACTGTACAGGTGATTGGAACAGAGCCCACACACATACTGTAGCATCACTTATCTCTTCTTTGGATGGTAAACTCAAAGAGTGACAGTAATGTTGAAATTAGTTTACAGTACTAACAGTTAGCAGTTATTGGCACAGGAAGCAGGGAAGTTGCTGTGTGTGGACCAGTTTGTAGATGGCTGGCAGAGTCTCGCTGGAGAGAGGCAGATTGAAAGGGATCGTCAGATGGTACAAACAACACCCAATGTACTGGCAAAACTGTGCAGGTAGACCAGTGGTCTCTCGAGTCTGTGTTGGGGTGGGATCCTTTGCTTGTGGTAAAAGCTGAGGAATGTGTCACCTCCTCCTGTGATGTTGTTTTCTGTTTTGTTTTCAGAAATCTCCTCTATGTTTACCCACAATTCCTGAATTTGACGAACCGACAGATATCAGCGCGGAACATCACGGTGAAAATCCAGTTCATGGGCAGTGAGAAAACCAACAGGGCTCTGCCGGTGAGACACCTGTCAGCAGCTGGGCATAAAGTGGTGCCACCTAGTAACTATACACTGTGCCGAGGTGCTGGCTAGGCTGGAGTTGAGGGATGATGTGGGTGATAGTGTCAGACACTGGGAGTGTTGCGATTGCTAACGTAAGTAAGGAGATGAATGAACGCCCTTCATATCATATCCACAGATATGCAATTGTGTGGGAATATTCAACAATCTCTCTCCAGTGTGCGAGCCCCACCTCGCAGCAAGTTTCCTCACACGATCCCTGCCCTCAGTGTGAGCCCTTCCCTCATTGTGACCCCTCTGTCCTCAGTATGACCACCCTATCTCAGTGTGACCCCTACTCTCAGGGTGAACTCCAACTTCAGTGTCACCCCCGTCGTCAGTGTGACCCCTTCCCTCAGTGTGACTCCTTCCCTCAGTGTCACACTCTGCTCTCAGTGTGACCCCTGTCCTCAGTGTGACCCCCTTCGCTCAGTGGACCCCTTTCCTCAGTGTGAGCCCTTCTCTTAGTGTGACCTCCCCTGACCTTACTGTGACCTCCCCTGCCCTCAGTGTGACCCCCCTTTCCTCATTGTGACCTCTTTCCCTCAGTGTGACCTCTTTCCCTCAGTGTGACCTCCTCTGCGTTCAGTGTGACCCCACCCTCAGTGTGAGATTTACCCGGCCTATGTGAGCTCCTCCTCTTTGTGTGTTTCCCTCCCACCCAGCGTGAGTCCCCCTCCCCCACCACACCGTGCTCAGAGTGAGCCCCTCCCCCACATTGCAGCCCCCCTTGCTGGTGCTATGACCTCCAGCAGTGACACTGGTTTCTTTTGGAGAGGAGGCTGTGAAGTTACACAGGACGAGAACAGCTAGTGAATTCCTACAGTCCCCATCCCAAATGTGGCTCACCCATCACACTGCGTCTCAGACTTGTGCCCTTGCAACCTCTTTGACGATTGGAGTCAGGTTGGTTATTCGAGTTGTCAATCCTATGGTGTGACTCAGAGCTTCAGCTGATGTGATTAATAATTACTTTCTTGCAGGTTATTTTTGGAAAGTCTGGCCATCCCGAATATGTGAAAGAATCTTATACGCCTGTGGCCTACCACAGCAGGTAGGCATTGACAGGGTGAGGCACTGGGTAAGATGGTGGTTTGAGATCAGCCTCAACTGAGAAGATGAAATTCTCTATCCTGTATACAGATTAGGCTTTGGGACTTGCAGCCTGGCTAATGTCAACACATTGGTCACAGAAATAGCTGGTTTACCACTGGCACTGTACGGGTAAGCTGACTGGACTCAAGGTCAGCTTCCTTCAAAGAGCTGACTGAATCGAGACTCTCCGGTGGCTGGAGATAAGAGTTTCCCAAGAGAGCGGCGTGGTGGCACAGTGGTTAGCACTGTGGCCTCACAGCGCCAGGGACCCGGGTTCAATTCCGGCCTCGGCTCACTGTCTGTGTGGAGATTGCACATTCTCCCCGTGTCTGCGTGGGTTTCCCCCGGGTGCTCCGGTTTCCTCCCACAGCCCAAAGATGTGTGGGTTAGGCTAAATTGCCCCTTAGTGTCCCAAGATGTGTAGGTTAGGGGGATTAGCCATGGTAAATGTGAGGGGTTATGGGGATAGGGCGCAGGGTGGACCTGGGTAAAGTGCTTTTTCGGAGAGTCGGTGCAGACTCGATGGGCCAAATGGCCTCCTTCTGCACTGTAGGGATTCTGTGATTCTATGAAACTCGAAAAACTGGACACAAATGGAATTCTTCCCCATTGCAAACCATTCCCAGTCCCAGGTGTAACTGGCTGCTGAGGGGATAATGTGATACCACCCAAAGAATCTAAATCCAGAGGATTGGGAGAATGCAGATTATGTATTGTACACTTACATCCTCTGAGATAATTGGCTGTAACATTTAAATAAATGGCAGAATGTCCCTCTTTTTAGCAATGCCTTCGCGACATGGATTATTTTGCATTTACGTTTGTATACTCTCTGTATCCCTGCACGGTGTCTGTATACTCTCTGTATCCCTGCACGGTGTCTGTACGCTATCTGTATCCCTGCACGGTGTCTGTACGCTATCTGTATCCCTGCATGGTGTCTGTACACTCTCTGTATCCCTGCACGGTGTCTGTACGCTATCTGTATCCCTGCACGGTGTCTGTACGCTATCTGTATCCCTGCATGGTGTCTGTACACTCTCTGTATCCCTGCACGGTGTCTGTACACTCTCTGTTTCCCTGCGCGGTGTCTGTACGCTATCTGTATCCCTGCATGGTGTCTGTACGCTCTCTGTATCCCTGCACGGTGTCTGTACGCTCTCTGTATCCCTGCACGGTGTCTGTACACTCTCTGTTTCCCTGCGCGGTGTCTGTACACTCTCTGTATCCCTGCACGGTGTCTGTACGCTATCTGTATCCCTGCATGGTGTCTGTACGCTCTCTGTATCCCTGCACGGTGTCTGTACGCTCTCTGTATCCCTGCACGGTGTCTGTACACTCTCTGTTTCCCTGCGCGGTGTCTGTACACTCTCTGTATCCCTGCACGGTGTCTGTACGCTATCTGTATCCCTGCATGGTGTCTGTACACTCTCTGTTTCCCTGCACGGTGTCTGTACACTCTCTGTTTCCCTGCGCGGTGTCTGTATACTCTCTGTTTCCCTGCACGGTGTCTGTACGCTCTCTGTTTCCCTGCACAGTGTCTGTACACTCTCTGTTTCCCTGCACGGTGTCTGTACACTCTCTGTTTCCCTGCGCGGTGTCTGTATACTCTCTGTTTCCCTGCACGGTGTCTGTACACTCTCTGTTTCCCTGCACGGTGTCTGTACGCTCTCTGTATCCCTGCACAGTGTCTGTACGCTCTCTGTATTCCTGCACAGTGTCTGTACACTCTCTGTTTCCCTGCACGGTGTCTGTACGCTCTCTGTATCCCTGCACAGTGTCTGTACGCTCTCTGTATTCCTGCACAGTGTCTGTACACTCTCTGTTTCCCTGCACGGTGTCTGTACGCTCTCTGTATCCCTGCACAGTGTCTGTACGCTCTCTGTATCCCTGCACAGTGTCTGTACGCTCTCTGTATTCCTGCACAGTGTCTGTACGCTCTCTGTATTCCTGCACAGTGTCTGTACGCTCTCTGTATCCCTGCACGGTGTCTGTACACTCTCTGTTTCCCTGCACGGTGTCTGTACACTCTCTGTTTCCCTGCGCGGTGTCTGTACACTCTGTTTCCCTGCACGGTGTCTGTACACTCTCTGTATCTCTGCACGGTATCTGTACATGCTCTGTTTCCCTGCACTGTGTCTGTACACTCCCTGCATCCCTGCGCTGTGTCTGTACACTCTCTGTATCCTTGCTGTGTGTGCCTATCCATTCAGATTCCCTTGAATTATAAATTAATGTCATGAATCCTCAGCTGACCTCCAAACTCAGCTGTACCAGATGGAATTTTTGGATACTGTTCAGGAGCAAGACCCCTGGATGATTTTCCTCCCTAATTCAGGAATGCTGAGATCTGATCTCTGCAGCAATGTCAGTGCGTGGAACTGCAGTTCCCAACAGAGTTATTAATGAATCCTCTCCCCGTTTATTTGACTTGACCTGGTTACTGTATTGAACAAGCCTCTCAGTGCTTCTGTTGATCTCACTTGGTGCAGTCACTGCCTCAATATTCCACCTTTACAATCGTTCCAAAGTGGCATCTTGGATAGAGAATCATGCAACAAAGGCAGAGACCAATCAGTCCATCATACCTCTGCCAGCTCTTTGAAAGCTCTCGAACAAGTCCTACTCCCCTGCCCTCTCCCCAGTAGCCCTGTACATTTCTCCTTTTCGAGTACTGGCACCTTAAAATTCTGTCACTGGTTTCTTTGATGACATTGGTCTCTCCTCTGATTGGCAGGTCTCCTTTATTCTACGAGGAAGTGAAGATTAAGCTGCCACCCGACCTCACCAAAGACCACCACCTGCTCTTCACCTTTTACCACATTAACTGCCAGCCCAAGCAGAGCCAGGACTGCCCCGAAGTTCCACTGGGCTACAGCGTAAGTCACTGCGCCCGCAGCATGTGAATCTTCGCAGTTATGTTTCTCTCTGTGGCGAATCACTGTCCAACATTGCACTGAAGCCACACGGTCTGGATATGTGCCTGGCCTGAGCCGAGTTAGTGGGGGCAGCATGAGTGCCCCCACAGTGGGGAGGTAATGGCCTAGTGGCATTATTGCTAGACCATTAATCCAGATACTCCGCTAATGTTCTGGGGACCCGGGTTCTAATCCCACCACGGCAGCTGGTGGAATTTGAATTCAATAAAAAAACTCTGGAATTAAGAATCTACTGATGGTCATGAAACCATTGTCGATTGTCGGGAAAACCCATCTGGTTTACTAATGTCCTTTAGGGAAGGAAATCTGCCGTCCTTACCCGGTCTGTTCTACATGTGACTCCAGAGCCACAGCAATGTGGTTGACTCTCAACTGCCCTCCAAGGGCAACTAGGGATGGGCAATAAATGCTGAGCCCAGCCAGCGACGCCCATGTCCCACAAATGAATTTTTAAAAAGCCTTCAGGTGACCAGATATTATTGAAAAGTCAGAAGTTAAGCTGCTCCTGGTAAGACTGAGCTTAACTTGAAGGAGAGACGAAAGTCTGTGACATTGGACCTCTCTGTGGTTTAGTTTCTCCTTGGCTCCCTCCTTGGGCGATTTTATCGGGAGATGCGCCACTTGCCGCACGCCCTGCACTGCCAGCGATGCTCACGGTTGCTAAGAGACACTGGCGACACTGCAGCCAGGAGAGAGGCTCAGACGGATCTCATGAGGGCAAGTGGAGCATGAGTCCAGATGGGAGTGCGGGGAGGGTGGGTATGTGTGGGGGAGGGAGTGGGACCAGCTGTCACTCATTCCCAGGATGCCCCTGCCACTCCGGCTGGGGGTGGGGGGAGGGTGGATGTGTGTGGGGGAGGGTGTGGGGGGTGGGGGTGGGGGAGGTTCCCTGGGACCAGCTGCCACTCATTCCCAGGATGCCCCTGCCAGTCCGGCTGGGGTGGGGGGAGGGTGGGTATGTATGGGGAAGGGTGTGGGGGGGGTCTCCCTGGCAGTTGCCCCCGGCGATTATTTGACACCTGCTTCATTCTACACTTTATTTGAATTGTGATTGGATCTATCTGTGACTCTTGTTTTTATTCCAGAGTTGGCAATGCTTCGAGCAGTGTGTGTAATATCGAGAGGACACAAGAGGATTTATTATTAAATAGGGACAATCCTTTCATCTAAGGATGAAAGGGAGACTGAAAATAAATCCTGGCAATAAATAGAGATATCGGCATTAGATATATCAGGATGGTGGCTCCATCCTGTCACGATTACATTGGGCAGCAGGGACAGTGACTGCTAAATTTAAAATGATTTGCAAAACAATCAGCTGTGAAGACCCCATCTGCCCCTCAGTCTATTTCTTGCCAGCCTGACTTTAAATGGTTATCCGGCCTAACCGGCTACATTCGAAGCTGGAGCCCGGGGGGGGGGGGTGCAATTCACAGCTACATTTACAAAGCACGGGCTCGCGGTTAGAAACTTTCTTCTGCGAATTGAAAACAGAACTCCAGAAAATAATTAGAGTTAGGAATTCAGCTGAAAGGGCGACAAAGAATTATTTCATAATCATCATTAGGCTTTTAATTCTGGATTTTTACTGAGTTCAAATTTCACCATCTGCCACAGTAGGGTTTCAAACTCAGGTGGCTCGACCACTGCCCCGGATCACTAGTCCAGTGACAATACCATCGCACCACCACCTTCCCTAGCTAAACTACATCAGGATTTGTAAACACCCTGGTTTGCTGCAATTTTCTATTATCGATTGTCGTTAAAACCCATCTGGTTCACTATTGTCCTTTTGGGAAGCAAATCTGCTGTAGGCCAGTCTGGCTGACATGTTTTTTAACAGTTTATTTATTAGTGTCACAAGTAGGCTTACATTAACACTGCAATGAAGTTACTGTGAAAATCCCCTAGTCGCCACACTCCCAGTGCCTGTTTGGATACACTGAGGGAGAATTTAGCATGACCAGCACGTCTTTCGGACTGTGGGAGGAAACCAGAGCACCCGGAGGAAACCCACGCAGACACGGGGAAAACTCTGCACAGACAGTGACTCAAGCTGGGAATCGAATCTGGGTCCCTGGGGCCTGTGAGGCAACAGTGCGACTCCAGACCCACAGAAATGTGCTTAACTCTTAAAATGTCCTTTGGAATGGCCTAACGAGCCACTGAGTTCACGGGAAGGCCAATAAATGCTGGCCCAACCAGCAATGTCCAGATGAATGGAAAAGAAATTCTTTCCCTGTGTTTTTGGCATCACATTTTTTAATCTGGATTTTTAAATTGTCAATAGGTTGCTTACCCAGTGTCAAAACGCTGCCACTTCCAATAGTTAGAATTCCAACCAATGCCAGCCCTTAGATGAGAAAGCAAAAGTGTTCCTGGGATGAGAGGGTTGTCCTAAAATGCGATTGAGTAGAAACGGCTTTCATTCACTGGAGATGAGAAGAATGAGAGGTGATCGCATCGAAATGTATCCTTGACGAGATCAGCGGTGAGAGGTTGTTTTCCCTAGCTGGAACCAGGGGCCATAGTCAAAGGATTAGAGGTTGGCCAATTAGGACTGAGATGAGGAAAGATTTCTCCACTCAAAGGGCTGTGAACCTTTGGAATTCTCTATCCCAGAGCGTTGAGAGTCTTTGGGATTCTCTACCTCAGGGAGATGTGAATTTTTAGAATTCTCTATCCCAGAGAGTTGTGAATGATTGGAATTCTGTACCTCGGAGGGATGTGAATCTTTGGAATTCTCAGGCATTAAACATCATTTATTATTTATCCAAGAATGAGATTTGTTAGGGTTTCAGACACCAAGGGAATTGAAGGATAAGGCAGGAAAATCGAGTTAATGTTGAAGTTTAACCTTGTTTGTAGTGAATGGCAGGGCAGGCTCGAGGGGCTGTATGGCCTACTCCTACCTTACTACTCATGTAAAAGTGAGTGACAAGCTGAGTCTATGTTGTGACGTGGGTGAGGGTATGTTCTCTTGCCAGCGTTGGCAAGTAGGGCACCAGGACTTAGATTGGGTGCGTGGATGGAGGTTCTGGACCAGGTTGGATTGTGCTGCTTTGCACTGACGCCTCAGCCCAAAATCAAACAGGGTGGGGAGAAACATCATGAAGAGAAAGAGTCAGCTGTGTGTCCAACAAATGCCATTTTAAGCCACTTTGGTGCAAGATCTTCGAGATGTGTGAATTTTTGATTTTGTTTCTGATTGTGATCAACGATGGTGATTGTAAACTTCCAGCTGCCTGGCAATTGGCTGACGAACTGCGCCTTATTTGGGGCAGCACGGCGGCACAGTGGTTAGCATTGCTGCCTCACAGCGCCAGGGATCTGGGTTCGATATTCAGCTTGGGTCACTGTCTGTGCGGAGTTTGTACATTCTCCCCATGCCTGTGTGGGTTTCCTCCGAGTGCTCCGATTTTTTCCCACACTCCAAAGATGTGCAGGTTAGGTTGATTGACCGTGTTAAATTGACCTTTAGTGAAGGGGGGTAAATAGCACGGTAAATATGTGGGGTTACGGGGATAGGGCCTGGGTGGGATTGTTGTTGGTGCAGTCTCGATGGACTGAATGGCCTCCTTCTACACTGTAGGAATTTCATGATTCTGTGAACAAGGACTTGGCATTCTGCATTATATTTTCTCACTTGCAGAAGGGCATTGGCAACAGGGAGATGTCATGTTACCGTGCTTTTAAATAGTGTTAATTGTCTGTCTTTTCATTTCGCAACAGTGGTTGTCAATCTTGGATAATGGACAACTGCGCTGTGGGACCTTTGAGCTCCCTATTTGTTTGGACAAACTTCCCTTCCCTTATTCAGTAACTTCTGTAAGTACTCAGTAACTAAATATCTATTGATGTGAATGTAACAATGGGTCTTGCTGTTTCTGTCACACTTTGGCTGTTAGCTCTGCAAATCTCCACTCCATATTTTAAACAAACACCCCAGTGAGAAATCTTGTTCATTTGGAAAGTCCAGAGAGATTTTCTCATCAGCTGAGAATATTCTGGACCCTTGCACCCTGAGTGCTGAGCTCAGCCAGCGTTTGCCTGACAGCAGTTGAAGCTCATTGCCCTTAGAGAGACACTGCTTCACCTAAGCAGCAGAATGATGCAGTGCCACATGGAATGATCTGCACAAGTAATCCAGTTTAGCAGGGGTACAGGTACCGGATCCCGGATCCGGGAAGCTGGGTTCTAGTCAGGAGTCGGATTTGGGGATTTTATGGAGGTTGGGCCCAAGGCCTAGCGTGTCCTTATAATACATAAAATAAAGAATCAAAGGGCTTTTATTCAAATTGCACCCCCCCCCCCCCCCCACCCCGGGCTCCAGCTTCGAATGTAGCTGATTGTTGGGTCCTTCCAGATGTTGGGAAGCTGGATCAGAGATCTGGGACCTGCATTCCAGAACCTGCATATCGGGACTTGTATTCCAGGAACTGTATTCTGCGACCCGTATTCTGGGACCTTTACTCTGGGATCTGTACTCCGGGACCTATATTCCAGGATCTGTATTCTCGAGAGAGAGAGATCTACTTTCTCTATATGTCATGTTCAAAGGGTCGCAATTGGGAACACTTCACGTTGTCATGTTTATTTCTCACACCTACTTATAATTGAAAGCGAATTGAATTTTCATACTTGCCATCCGACCGTTCATTTCACCAAACACGAGGGAGCCTCTGATCGACCTCTCCCGACCTCCTTCACTTCAAACTCAGAACCTCGTTACTGCTGGCAAAAAGCAAAAGAAGTGATTTTATAAGTTACCGCATTTCATCTAACTGTATGTGTGGCATTATAAATGTGTATTATTTCATTTAATTTCTACAGCCTTTTCTCGTCATGGAGTCATAGAATCCCTACAGTGCAGAAGGAGGCCATTTGGCCCATCGAGCCTGCGCCGACAACAACCCCACCCAGTCCCTTTTCCTGCAACCCCACGTATTTACCCTGCTAAACTCCCTGACACTAAGGGTCAATTTAGCATGGCCAATCAACCTGACCCGTACATCTTTGGAGTGTGGGAGGAAACCGGAGCACCCGGAGGAAACCCCCGCAGACACAGGGAGAATGTGCAAATTCCACACAGACAGTGACCCGAGGCTGAAATTGAATCCGGGTACCTGGCTCTGTGAGGCAGCAGTGCTAGCCACTGTGCCACCGTGCTGCCCGTAAGCCTGTGTAGGCTCTCCTGCTTTAGTTTTCAGGTCTTTTGCCCTCCACAGAAACCACCATTTGGATCGCTGCCCACATTTTATTTTTAAAAGTAATTTCTTGTTCCTACAATGTTTCAGTGCACCGATAGGCTGTGCAGACTTGTTAGATTCTGTTTGCCAGAACGTCCACAGTGATGCTGGTGCCTGGGATTCAGGCCCCACCAGATTGCAACTGCATAAGATCCTGAAATTTAAGACACTATTTAAACTTAAAATCCAAGCTCCACACTCAAATCTAAGTATTACTCATATTTTTGGCTCTGAAAACGTTCCCCACCCTTCCTGACAGCACTCATCTCTCGACGTTTCACACCCATCCAATGGTTAGTTGGGCCCCAGGACAGATGGGCCACCCGTTCCACACTCAGGCGACCTGCCTGGCCCCTGTGCCCTCCAGCAGATCAACATGGTGGCCATAGTTGGGCTTGGAGTTTGCTACCTCAGGCCAGCAGCCAACACCCTTCTCCGAACTTCTACCTCCCAACCCTGATAATCACCTCATTCAGTACGAGGAGAATGGTGGGGTAAGTGGGGATGGAGAGGAGGCACAGGAAGGGGCTGGAAGACTTGGGATGAGAGCAGTTAGGGAGTTACCTCCCATGGGGAATGGAAGGGTGGGACAGCAGCCACACTCAGTTAAAGCTTCTAACACAATGAAACACTCCTAATCGGACCACCGCCTCATCTCTCATTGAAACTACCTCTAAATCCTTCATGTGCTTCCTGTAGTTGCAACACAGTGGCACAGTGGTTAGCACTGTTGCCTCACCGCGCCAGGGACCCGGGTTCGATTCCCGGACTGGGTCATTTTCTGTGAGGAGTTTGCACATTCTCCCTGTGTCTGCATCGGTTACCTCCGGGTGCTCCGGGTTTCCTCCCACAGTCTGAAAGACGTGCTAGTTAGGTGCATTGGCCGTAATAAATTCTCCCTGTGTTCCCAAACAGGCGCCGGAGTGTGGCGCCTAGGGGATTTTCACAGTAACTTAATTGCAGTGTTAATATAAGCCTACTTGTGGCACTAATAAATAAACTTTAAAAACTAAGTGGTTGCCCATTTTCATAATTCCCAGGCTTCCCAACCTAGGTCACTGAATTGCTTAGCATATTTTCCACATTGAAAATTGCCTCTGCTCACTCTCTCAGTGGCTAATCCACCTCCCAATCCCCCTACCACACCCAGTTCTTTAATATGTATGCTTTAAATTCAGAAATGGTCACTGGCATTGCAGTGCCCTGACACTTTGTTTTTTTCTAATTGAAAGAAACCGTGATTACTGTGGCCTTGTGACCTTTCCTTGAGCTTTGGAACTTGCCCTGTAATTACTTGTCTCGGTCCAGCATCATTATTACTCTCTTGGGAACTGGGCACTACTCCTAGTGTCTTGCTGCAGTCTAATGACCATTTGGCATCAACAACATTCAGAAACAATCAACATGGTCCTTGAGAACATCACCTCACTCCCCCAGCCCGATCTGATAGCCAATGACTCACCCACAATCAACCACTATCTCCGCCCAACCCTTGACCAGTGTTTGCCCATCCGTAAACTGATTTGAATTTTGTCGATTGCCATGGACTGGCATCACTTTATTCCCTGCTGTCATCGGATTTGATTTGATTTATTATTGTCACACATATTGGGATACAGTGAAAAGTATTGTTTCTTGCACGGTATACAGACAAAACATGCGGTCATAGAGCACATAGGGGAGAAGGAAAGGAGAGGGTAGTGTTACAGTTACAGATAGGGCGAATAGAAAGATCAGCTTAATATATGGTAGGTCCATTCAAAAGCCTGATGGCAGCAGGGAAGAAACTGTTCTTGAGTCAGTTGACACGTGATCTCAGACTTCTTCCCGACGGAAGAAGATGGAAGAGAGTATGTCCGGGGTGCGTGAGGTTCTTGATTATGCTGGCTGCTTTGCTGAGGCAGTGATAAGTGTAGACGGCGTCAGTGGATGGGAAGCTGATTTGCGTAATGGACTGGGCTACATTTACAACCCCAATCAGAGAAGGTTTCCCCACTTCACTTCCGCCACGGGTCATCACTAACCTCCACTCTGACACCCAGTCCTCAACAGCATTCCTCACAGCCTCGCTGGGAATGTGAGGAATTCACAGCTGAAGACAAACACAACGTCCTTTGCTGCTTCTGTGAAACTGCAAAGTTACAAAACAAAGACAAACATAAACACGCTTGTTAGGTGTTGCGGCTCCTCTGACCTTGCCACTGCTGAAATGTTTCTGTGTTTGGATGGTGAGTCGGGAGCTACTGTTTGTTTCTCTGCAGCTTCCATCCAATAGAATGGTCATCGATGGCCATCGCCCTGCTGCTTACATTAACACTGCAATGAAGTTACTGTGAAAATCCCCTAGTCGCTACACTGTTTGGGTACACTGAGGGAGAATTTAGCACAGCCCATGCACCTAACCAGCACATCTTTCGATCTGTGGGAGGAAATCGGAGCACCCGGAGGAAACCAACGCAGACACAGGGAGAACATGCAAACTCCATAAAGACAGTGACCCAAGCTGGGAATTGAACCCAGGTTCCTGGCACTGAGGCAGCAGTGCTAACCACTATGCCACTGTGCCGCCCTTCTGGTGGCAGAGGCCATAAACCCACACACTGTTTAACATGTATCCATCAACTCCCTTTTTAAGTATGTTTAGCACACAGTTTAATTTACCGACTTATATTTAGATACCCATTTTGCTCCTCACACAAACTCCACGCAAAATTGGTTAGCACTGCTGCCTCACAGGCGCCAGGGACCCGGGTTCAATTCCAGCCTTAGGTCACTGTCTGTGTGGAGTTTGCACGTTCTCCCTGTGTCTGCATGAGTTTCTTCCGGGTGCTCTGGTTTCCTCCCATAGTTCAAAGATGAGAGGGTTAGGTTGATTGGCCATGCTAAATTGACCCTAGTGTCAGGGGGATTAGCAGGGTGAATGTGTGGGGTTACGGGAATAGGGCCTGGGTGAGATTGTGGTCAGTACAGACTCAATGGGCCAAATGGCCTCCTTCTGCACTGTAGGGATGCTATGGTTCTATGATTATTTTGGAGCAGGGTGTGAGGATGGTATCATGGGTTGAAAGGGCAAGGCGTACAGTGATTGGTTGAGTACTTTATTTACATTTTTGTCTCAGCCACCACTCAGAACACATGAATGCTTTTCATAGTTGGGACTCGCAAAAGAAAAGCTTTTTAATAGCAGGGATGGATGGGCAGAATGTCATCCTTGTGTGCTGTAATGAAATCTTTGTTCTTTTGCTTTAGAGCAATATCATCTCAGAGACTTTCCCTAGACAGTTGGCACACAGCTGCCCTAGCCTCTCACTGCTGCTGGCCTTGACAATGGCAGCAGTTTTAGTATTTCACTTTGACACCACAATGAATTTTCCCACACATGTATTGTGAAAATTGGCCACAATTTGGATGGTCATTTGGGACTGATCCTGCGATGGTGCCACGCTGTGCCACCCTGCAGAGTTGCTCATTGCCTGATCGTCGGGTGTTTTGACCAGGCTCACGTTCGGCTTTTGGAGAAAGGAATCTGGAAAGAACTATCTTAATAACTGATCCCTGCACTTTGTTTCAGACCTCAGTGCCTGGGCTGAAGTGGCTGGATAATCGGAAAGCCGTCTTTAAGCTGGAGCTGCGGCCAGTTTCGACAGTGCATACACAGGTGAATGGTTTCAGCCTCAGAACTATTAGCAACTCAGGAGCTGGGTTTTAACACTGGGATGGCGGAGTGGTGGGACATGCTGGTGGGCCCCTTATTCCCATGGCATTGAGGCCTTGGCCTCAGCTCGATGCTGCAAGTGAGCTGTGGGGAGTTAAACAGGTGCCCTCACCCCACTGCGAGCTCCCTAAGTGATCGCCCCTCGTTCTGGTTTGTTGAACAATGTCATCGTTTCCTGGCCAGCTCTCTGAATAATCTGAGCACAATGTGGCCTTCTCATGTTCTGAGCTTGTTGAATGATGTCATTATTTTCTGAGCTCATTGAGTGATGTCCCTTTAAAATTTAATTGTTGCACAGGGTCCATTTATTTGTGAGCAGTTCCTTTTATTTGTTCTGTTGTGCACACAGGTTATTTATCCCAGAGCAAGGTCTGTACAGTACATTTCAGACTACTCCATGGCTGTGCACTCATATCGCCTTACAGGAAGAGTAGTCATCATACTCTGAGCACATTGGTGATGTCATTCAAAGAACAAAGAACAGTACAGCACAGGAATAGCCCTTTGGCCCACCGAGCCTGTACTGACACACAACGCCTTTCTAAATAAAGACCTTCTGGTCTCTACGGGGTCCGTACCCCTATTCCCTGCCTATTCTTTTATCTGTCAAGATGCCTCTTAAGCATTGCTATTGTATCTGCTTCTACCACTTCCTCTGCCAGTGCATTCCAGGCACTCTGTAAAAAACTTGCCTCTCATATCTCCTTTAAATTTCCCCCTTTTTACCTTAAACCTATGTCCCCTAATAATTGACATTTCTACCCTGGGAAAAAGACTCTGACTACCCTTTCTATGTCTCTCATAATACTGAAAACTTCTGATCCTCCGCTCCTGACGTTCAAGTGAAAACAAACCAAGTTTGTCCAATCTCTCCTCATAGCTAATACCCTTCAAATCAGGCAACATCCTGGTAAACCTTTCCTGTACCCTCTCCAAAGCCTTCTGATAGTGTGGCGACCAGAACTGTACGCAATATTCCAAATGTGGCCCAACTAAAGTTCTATACAGCTGCAACATGACTTGCCAATTTAATACTCTATGGCCTGATCGATGAAGGCAGACATGCCATACACCTTCTGAACCACCTTATCCACTCGTGTTGCCACTTTCAGGGAACTGTGGACCTGTACGCCTTGATCCCTCTGTCTGTTAATGCTTCTAAGGGTTCTGCCGTTTACTGTCAACTTCCCTCCTGCATTAGACTTTCCAAAATGCATCACCTCGTATTTGTCCGGATTAAATTCAATCTGCCACTGGTTGATATCATCATATTTTGCGTACACAATGATCGTATCATACTCCGAGCTTACTTACTAATGTAAACGTCTCCTGTTTATCCAGTGATTTGATATTTATGAGCTGAATTCTTTCCAGAACTGTGGCGAAATTTTAAACTACTAACAATTTACATTTTAAATTCTCTTCTATTTTGGTGATCCCAAGAACTCAGTTTGAAAAAACTGTATATACTTGATGCGGATTCTTAAGTTACATTCCTGCCATTCCTATCTATGTGATTTTCGATAAGGTAGATCCTACACTCATGGCTGACCTTAGCATTTCTCTCAAAAGTGGTAGAAAGCAGTTCACACAGAGCAGATTACTGTGATGTGCAGATGCAGCAGACATTTGCAAATGACAAAGCCAAGAAGATTAATGATCAGATATAATCTGCTTTTGTTGATGCTGGTGGAGTGAGGAATATTATTCAGGCTCTGAGAATTTCCTGTTTTTGTTCATCTTGTGTCAAGAAGTCTGCCTGAGCCAACTGGAACAGTTGTAGCATTGCATTCGGAGAGGCATTGCCACTGACAGTGCAGCACTCCCTCGATACTGCACCAAGGTGTCAGCCTGGAGTATAAACTGCAGTGTTGGGGACACAGTGGCATTGTGGGTAATGTCACTGGACTAGTAATCCAGAGGCCTAGGCTTGTGCTCTGAGGAGAAGTATTTAATTCATTAATAAATTCAATTAATTAATACAAATATGGAATTGGAAGCAGTAATGGTGAAATTTACACCCGGTTCACTCACATTGTTCTCACCTCATCTGGTTTACACGTGACTCCAGACCCGTGGCAATGCGGTTGACTCTTAACTACCCTCTGAAATGGTCCAGCAAGTCACTCAGTTGCCTCAAACCGTGGCAGCGGTTCAAGGAGGTGGCTTACTGCAATCGCCTCAAGGACAATCAGGGATGGGCCTCAAATGCTGGCATTACCTGTGAAAGAGGAGAAAGAAAAAGTCCCAGATTGGGTACAGAGGCCAGAGGAGCCACCCGGATCCCTGGGCTAGAATTCTCCGGCCGTTCACGCCCCGCTGCCAGCGAGGGTGGAGAACTTGGCGCTCAGCCAAATTTCCGTTCACTGCAGCGGGGCCAGAAAATCCCGCCGGCATCAACAGTCGGAAAACTCTTTCGAAATAGAGTGGACGCCTCATCCAATTCCAGGGTTTATTTTCTCCCTTTGTGTTCTCACCTAGGTGATGATTTGCATTGAGTGGGTCAAACTGAAGGAGTGTGAGTGTTTAGCATTGTAGGTGTCTGATTATTGGCCCAGCTTGTGGGCCTTACAGGGGTTGAGTGCCACCCTGTTAAAGTGATTCAGTGATTGTGTTAAAATCTTTACTAAGAACCCTTATATAAGGGAATCGTCATGATTCTGGATGAGAGTAGGTGTGATACAGATGTTGATCACGAGAGATTGCATCCCTGTTTGATTACTCAGGGCGCTGCTCCTCGATTACTTCCTTCAGATGTTCCTGCCCTTTGACCACCCAATGCAAGGAAAAGCTGGAGGAGACTTCTCGATGATTGGTCTTGGGCCTGACCAGAGGGGGCCATCTATAGGTCAGGGATTGAGCTGAAGGCTGGGGGAGTGGGGCTCCCATGGCTTCCAGCTTCTCTGCTGCAGTCTTGTCTGTGCTGCGTAGCCCAAGAGCATTTGTGGCCCACTGAGCCTGAAGCCTTTTAAAACCGGTGGGCACCACAGGGACTGGAGTCACACAATATAATACAAACCTAGAACTCTGAGCCGAGGCCATTTAAAGATGTCTAAACTGAGATTGATACATTTTGGGTGATGTGGGGGTATTAAGGAACATAGGCGGGGAGGTAGAGTTAAGATACAATTCAGGTATTAGCTAACTGAATGGCTGAAGGGCGGCACGCTGGCACAGTAGCTAGCACTGCTGCCTCACAGCGCCAGGGACCCGGGTTCGATTCCAGCCTCGGGCGACTGTCTGTGTGGAGTTTGCACTTTCTCCCCGTGTCTGCGTGGGTTTCCTCCGGGTGCTCCGGTTTCTTCCCACAGTCCAAAGATGTGCGGGTTAGGTTGAGTGGCCATGCTAAATTGATCTTAGTGTCAGGGGGATTAGCAGGGTAAATACGTGGGGCTATGGGAATAGGGCCTGGGTGAGATTGTGGTCGGTACAGACTCGATGGGCTGAATGGCCCCCTTCTGTACTGTAGGGATTCTGTGATACTAATAGGCTTACAGGACTGGGGCAGCATGGTGGCACAGTGGTTAGCACTGCTGCCTCACAGCGCCAGGGACCCTGGTTCGATTCCAGCCTCGGGTCACTGTCTGTGTGGAGTTTGCACATTTTCCCAGTGTCTGCGTGGGTTTCCTCTGGGTGCTCCAGTTTCCTCCCACAGTCCAAAGATGTGTCGGTTAGGTGGATTGGCCATGCTAAATTGCCCCTTAGTGTCAGGGGTAAATGTATGGGGTTATGGGGATAGGGCCTGGGTGGGACTGCGGTCGGTAAAGACTCAATGGGTCGAATGGAGTCCTTCTGCACTGTAGGATTCCGATGAGTGCCTTGTGGACATCAGGAAGAACATTGTAATATAGTTGAGTTTTTCTTTATTTCATTCAGTTATTAGGGAGAAAGATCTGAGGATAAAGTCTGCTGCCCCTCTTGTTCTGTGTCTGCTCTGTGCTCTGCGTAACATATACATTGTGCTCTGTTTACTGCGACAGGACAGGAACCTGGAGCAATTCTTCACGCTGTGTGAAGCCGTGGATGAACGTCGCTCTTTGGTCCATCAGGCTGAGATGTTAAGCCAGGCTGTCTCCATGCTCAAGCTGGTTCGGTTAGAGGAGCTGGCCCAGTTCCTCAATGTGGTGTTGGACAAACTGCTGCCACTGTTACTGCTGAGCTCGGGGATGGGGGCAGAGGGAGGTACAGTAAACCCTAATATTTATGCATAACATGAGTGCCTTTAGTTAACCGCCGTTCTTCACAGCCTTCCTCTGCTTCACCGCGCAGTGACCACATCACATCATCACCGCGCAGTGACATCACTCAACTCACAGACTATACAGCTGGCCGTCAAACCCTGGCACCTCTCATTTACAAACTTGATTTGCGGAAATCTTTATCCTCTGCTCACTTTCTTCCAGGCCAGAATTTAACGTTGCTCAGTCGGGCATGTGCCCACCTGGAAGTGAGTGATCATGGGAGGATGCTCGTGTCTCAACATTATTGCTCATTATTGCTCACACACACACACACAGTATTTTGGTGGGCGGGCGCGTACGAGAGTCGGAAACAAGCACACTGATAATCAGGTGGGCAATCTTGCCCATTAAGGGACCAATTGAACACAGTTTTACATGTCTGCTCTTGTGATCGGCAGGTGTGCCGATTGGCCAGGTGGATGTTACGTTTTAGCTGTAACCTCGATCCAGGCCGCGCTGAGCTGTCCAGAGTCTGGGCTGAAATAAAAGTAATAAATGTGTCTGCGGACTGAATTCTGTGACTGATGCTGCTGCCCAGATACTCGGGGCATGGTTTTGACATCAATACTGAGGCAGCTCCGCGGTGGGTGACCCCCCCCCTGAGGGAGAAGGGTGGCACAGTGGTCAGCACTGCTGCCTCCTAGCTCCAGGGACCCAGATTCAGTTCCAGCCTCGGGTCACTGTCAGTGCGGAATCTGCACGTTCTCCCAGTGTCTGCGTGGGTTTCCTCCGGGTGCTCCGGTTTCCTCCCACACTCCCAAAGATGTGTGGGTTAGGTTGATTGGCCATGCTAAATTTCCCCCTTAGTATCAGGAGGTTAATAGGGTAAATAAGTAGGGTTATAGGGATAGAGCCTGGGTGGGATTGTGGTCAGTGCAGGCTCAATGGGCCAAATGGCCTCCTTCTGCACTGTAGGGATTCTATGATTCTGTGAAGATTTGAAACCAGTAAGAAGTCTCACAACACCAGGTTAAAGTCCAACAGGTTTATTTGGTAGCAAATTGTTTATTTGCTACCAAATAAACCTGCTGGACTTTAACCTAGTGTTGTGAGACTTCTTACTGTGTTTACCCCAGTCCAACGCCGGCATCTCCACATCAAGATTTGAAACATCAGCCTGCACCTTCCTCAGGACCCTGCCCTCGTCCTGCCCTCCCTGGCAGCGTGTCGCACGTCGGATGGCCGATGATTGGTCAGCCAGTGTGAATTTACACTCTGGTGCTGACTGTGACTGTGCGTGGGTTTCGCTTGCACTTACGCACCCACCGAGTGTGCACACCCAACACGCAAAAAACTCAGGCCCCAGTTTCTCTTCTCTCTCCCACACTGCTTTCCCCCTTCCGTAGTCCCGTACTACCCCCCTTCCCTTCTTCTCCCTGCTCCTCTGCAATTTTCCTCCCTCCTTCACCTCAACCCTCTTTCCTTTATCCTTTCTTTGCCTTTTCTCTCTCTTTCCGCAGTCCTGACTGGGGTGGGTGATGGGAGAAATCTGTGTAAGTGAGTGGAGGCTGGGGGATGGACTTGCAGCAGCCAGACTGTCTCGCTCTCACTAGACATTTAAACCTGTGAATAAACACACGGATTTAACAGTGAACCTGGAGCGACACTTAGGAGGAGGGGAAATCTGTCGATCACAGAAGTTTCTCGGTTCATGTTCCTCTTCTTGGAAAAAGCTAACCAATGTGGCACATGACAACACAGTACAAAATACAGAGAAAAGGGTTGTCTGCAACATAAAGGGCGATCTGTTTTTTTGAAGGGGTTAAGTAGGGCGGCACAGTGGTTAGAACTGCTGCCTCACAGTGCCAGGGACCTGGGTTCGATTCCCGGCTCAGGTCACTGTCTATGTGGAGTTTGTACGTTCCCCCCGTATCTGCGTGGGTTTCCTCCGGGTGCTCCGGTTTCCTCCCACAGTCCAAAGATGTTCGGATTAGATTGATTGGCCATGCTAAATTGACCCTAGTGTTAGGGATTAGCAGGGTAAATGTGTAAGGTTATGAGAATAGGGCCTGGGTGGGATTGTGGTCAGTGCAGATTCGATGGGCCGAATGGCTTCCTTCTGCACTGTCGGATTCTATGATTCTAATGTACAAAGGTGGAAGATGATTAACAGGAATGATTGCTGTTGGTGCCACGAGGAAGAGTCTAAAACAATGGGCGGCATTGTTTAGAGCGTCTTGTTAAAGCAAACTCAGTTCTCATTACGTGGCTAATACAGAGGGCTTAGTGCCCTCTGTTGGAATATCCATCAGCTCTGTCCTGGCACTTTCCGATTTCAGGAAAAGCTGAAAATAGATCAGGGCACAAGAAAAGTCAGGACAGAGAAAAGGCAATTTCTACATTGCAATTTATCCCTCGAGTACATCAACTTTCTGGTCAGAGCAAGAGGAGATGCTTCAGTTGTACAGAACTTTGAGCTGCGCCTGTCTAGAGTATTGGCCGGGATCCTGTCAGGTTGACAGGGGCCTCTCCCACCTATCGGAGAACCGGAGAGAAAATTTCCGTCCTTTCTGAGCAGGAGGCCAGATGGAATCAGCCACTTAAGCGGCCAGAAAAGGCATGTATCGTAGAATCCATACAGTGGGGAAGGAGGACATTCAGCCCATTGGGCCTATACCGACAACAATCCCACCCAGGTCCTGAGTGCCTTTACACAAAGGCCATAGCTGGACCAGGACCCCGCACCAGTTTGTTTGTTGTGCTCCTTGTAAGGGCCTCCCCCTGTCACTGGGGTTAATAGCACTGTAAGAAGTTTAACAACACCAGGTTAAAGTCCAACAGGTTTATTTGGTAGCAAAAGCCACACAAGCTTTCGAAGCTCTAAGCCCCTTCTTCAGGTGAGTGGGAATTCTGTTCACAAACAGAGCTTATAAAGACACAGACTCAATTTACATGAATAATGGTTGGAATGCGAATACTTACAACTAATCAAGTCTTTAAGAAACGAAACAATGTGAGTGGAGAGAGCATCAAGACAGGCTAAAAAGATGTGTAAAAAGATACACATCTTTTTAGCCTGTCTTGATGCTCTCTCCACTCACATTGTTTCGTTTCTTAAAGACTTGATTAGTTGTAAGTATTCGCATTCCAACCATTATTCATGTAAATTGAGTCTGTGTCTTTATAAGCTCTGTTTGTGAACAGAATTCCCACTCACCTGAAGAAGGGGCTTAGAGCTTCGAAAGCTTGTGTGGCTTTTGCTACCAAATAAACCTGTTGGACTTTAACCTGGTGTTGTTAAACTTCTTACTGTGTTTACCCCAGTCCAACGCCGGCATCTCCACATCGTTAATAGCACTGGCAGAAGGGTGAGGCCCTTACGGGAACATTAATTGTAAACAGCTGTGATAACACACAGGCTTTGGCCATTTACTCCGAGTGTAAATACTTTGCATCTTCCTCCCAGTAAAACAATCCGGCTCCAAGCGAATCACACAGGTTTGCTGTCAGAACAGGTCACATGACCCCCTTCATTATACCGTAAATCAAAGAGAGTCCCAGAACATAATCTTATATTAGACATCTGTCTGTCTTGGGAGATGATATACTGTGCCCGGAATCTGTGTCACCTCTGTATTGAACATCCTCTGTGCTGACAGTGAGGCTGATTGGTGAATGGCAATCTCTTCCACAGCTGGCCCTAATGTTAGCCTGAGGTAGATTTCTGCTTCTATCTTCTGCCGGGCTCTTCCCCCACCATCTGGCCAATTCATAGAATCATAGAATTTACAGAGCAGAAGGAGGCCATTTGGCCCATCGAGCCTGCACCGACCACAATCCCACACAGGTCCTATCCCCGTAACCCTAAGTATTTACCCTCCTAGTGCCCCTGACACTAAGGGGCAATTTAGCATGGCCAATCAACCGAACCAGCATATCTTTGGGAGTGTGGGAGGAAACCAGAGCACCCGGAGGAAACCCACACAGACACGGGGAGAACATGCAAACACCACATAGACAGTAACCCGAGGCCAGGATCGAACCTGGGTCCTTGGCGCTGTGAGGCAGCTGTGCTAACTACTGTGCCACCGTGCTGCCCTTTCTTTTGCCCTCTGCATTTTTCAATCTCTTTCTGACTGCTTGTCTCCGGTACTCCAGTCATCAATAATAGTTCTCCAACGCATCGACTCCGATTCCAGTTAACTTGAGGACTTGCTTTCTGAATTCCTTGCATCGTAGAAATGGCCGCCTGTTAGTCGCGTGCCGATAGCAAGCTCGCCATAGAGCATGTCATTGGGAATGTGCACCTTTTTTACAATCTTATAATTGTAACAATCTCAGTAGTGAAGCTTCTCACACTTGTTGAGGAGGCAGGGGAGAATGTTTTAAGAAGACATTTTTAGTGGTGAAGAGAAGTCAGAGATTTGCATTCCAGGGTGATCCAGGTTCCATAGTCCTGACATGGCGTACCTCCCTCTGACGGATGTGGGGGACCATTTAAATTTCCATTTACTTTGTCGGGACCGTCATATTCCACCAAGCAAGAAGGGCCATAAAATCCTGTCCCTGATGTAGGGAGCATAAGAACATAAGAACTAGGAGCAGGAGTAGGCCATCTGGCCCCTCGAGCCTGCTCCGCCATTCAATAAGATCATGGCTGATCTTTTTGTGGACTCAGGTCCACTTACCCGCCCGCTCACCATAACCCTTAATTCCTTTACTGTTGAAAAATTTATCTATCCTTGCCTTAAAAACATTCAATGAGGTAGCCTCAACTGCTTCATGGGCAGGGAATTCCACAGATTCACAACCCTTTGGGTGAAGAAATTCCTCCTCAACTCGGTCCTAAATCTGCTTCCCCTTATTTTGAGGCTATGCCCCCTAGTTTCACCCGCCAGTGGAAACAACTTCCCTGCTTCTATCTTATCTATTCCCTTCATAATCTTATATGTTTCTATAAGATCTCCCCTCATTCTTCTGAATTCCAATGAGTAAAGCCCCAGTCTATTCAGTCTCTCCTCATAAGCCAACCCTCTCAACGCTGGAATCAACCTAGTGAATCTCCTCTGCACTCTCTCCAGTGCCAGTATACCCTTTCTCAAGTAAGGAGACCAAAATTGTACACAGTACTCCAGGTGTGGCCTCACCATCACCTTATACAGCTGCAACATAACCTCGCTGTCTTTAAACTCCATCCCTCTAGCAATGAAGGACAAAATTCCATTTCCCTTCTTAATTACCTGCTGCACCTGCAAACCAACTCCTTGAGATTCCTGCACAAGGACACCCAGGTCTCTCTGTACAGCAGCATGCTGCAATTTTTTACCACTTAAATAATAGTCCATTTTGCTGTTATTCCTACCAAAATGGATGACTTCACATTTTTGTAAAAGGAGAGAGCAGGACCCAATAGTGCGATATGTGGTCTTGTCTGATGTGGGGATTAACTTTCAACCCAATTGGGTGGCACGGTGGTTAGCACTGCGGCCTCACAGCACCAGGGATCCGGGTTCGATTCCCGGCTTGGGTCACTGTCTGTGTGGAGTTTGCACATTCTCTCCGTGTCTGCGTGGGTTTCCTCCGGGTGTCCCGGTCTCCTCCCATAGTCCGAAAGACGTGCTGGTTAGATGCATTGGGCCATGCTAAATTCTCCCTCAGTGTACCCGAACAGGCGCCGGAGTGTGGTGACTAAGGGATTTTCACAGTGACTTCATTGCAGTGTTAATGTAAGCCTTCTTGCGACACTAATAAATAAATAAGTTGTCTACTATATTGTCTGCCCATTGTCTCACCGCCTTGGCCAAGCGGGGATGAAGGCTGTGGTCGGGAATTTGAAAGTTCAGTTGCTTTGAGAGAGGTTGTTTTTTTCTAACTGATATAGGGCTGGGAAGGGGACATGGGTGAAGAGGGATACAAGGAAAGAGAGTGCCTTAGACCTTACCTGTGATTAACATGGGCATATGGAGGCCACAAGAGGACAAGGATGTGGCTGTGAATGTGTGTAGAGGAGGGTAATGAACTCGGGAGAGAGAGTACGATGAGTTGAGATGGAGGTTGAAGACACTGAAGAATAGCCTCTTGATGCAGAGACCTCTTGTGCATGTGTTTTCCTCCTTGAAAGAGCAGCCGTATTCAATCCTGCACCTCCGCTTTTCATCCCTAATTTCCTCATCCTCAAGCACTGTCCAACTGCCTTTGGAATCAGCTTCCACTATCATTTCAGGCAGAATGTTCCAGCTAAGGACAGCTTTGTGATTGAAAGGATTTCTCCTCATCTCTTCTCTGGGCCTTTAAGCAGTGATTTTAAATCCGTAACCTCTGGTTATTGACCTAGTCGGCTGGGAGAATAATTTTCCTCTGAAATTCTATCAAGATTTATCCTCAATGAGATCACATTCCAACCTTCTCCATTCTAAGGAAAACAGTTTGAACTTTTCCAAGCTTTCCTCATAACTGGAGTTCCTCACTCTTGGTACCATCCCAGTAAACCTCCTCTGTACCCACGTAAGAGTGGGATTCCCCTCCCCCGCAGTGTTTTTTGGTGGTGAAGGCAGCTCACCATTGGCCACTGACGTGATCTGGTCTCACCAATGTCTGTGGTGTTATGCTTGGCTCGCCCGGGGAACCCACTGCAAGGGGGAGGGGGTCACCTTTGGTGAGACCAGACGATCCCACCAGCGGGAAAGAGCTGGCAAATCTCGGCCTAAGTCCTTACATCTTTTTTTTTAAAGTTTGGTGCCCCAGGTTGTCCACATTATTCCAACGAATGAGGTCTAACTAGTGATTTAAAAGTGTGAACTCTTTGCTTTTATATTCTATAAACCCATAATAACCACAGGAGTCGGCTGTGAAGGAACCGTGCATTTATTGCACATAATGGAAATAAACAATAACCACAAGCCTGTGTTGAACACAACAGGTCCCAACTGGGACTAAAAGGTGAATGGATCCTCTCAGGGTCTTGCTTTATACTGGACTCGGTATACGGGCTCCACCTGGTTGGCTAATTACCAATCCCAGGGAGCTTGTATTCAACGAACCCAACTGGGAGGTTAATTAGTGATTCCCCATGCAGGTCATGGCAGGGCTATCACGAAACCCAAGCGTACCAAATGTTTTTCAACCACTTTGTCAGATTGCCCTATCACTTTAAGGATTTGTGTCTATGGACACCAAGGCCTCCGTGCTGTTTTACACTTGTATTTGTGAGAAATGGTGGTGTCGTGGTAACGTCACTGGGCTAGTAATCCAGAGGCCCAGGCCCATGTTCTGGGGATCTGGGGTCAAATCCCACCATGGCAGGTGGTGGAAATTCAATTCATAAATCTGGAATTTAAAATTTAGTCTCTGTAATGGTGACCGTGATGCTATCATTGACTGTTGTAAAAACCTCCCTGATTGGACATCGTTTTCAGCTTAGCTGATGCTTTATTACTGGAACGATAATGCCAGCATTAGTAATTATCCACACTGCTGTATTTCTGTTTCTTTTCCTCACAGCTCCTGTCTGCAAGGAAATTTTTGAAGTGCTGATAGTAATTGTGGACCGGCTGCATAGTAGTGAGGAGGTGAAGAAAGACTTGCTGGGCCGAAGCCATTATCTAGCTTCGTATGTTTACTATGTGTTCAGTATGCCAGGTAATGGTACAGTTATCAGCAAACTCTTCCTTTAAATAGGCAATGGGCAGAATGCCTTCCGGAATAAATAAATATTTGTTAACGGCGTGGTGAGTTCAAGTGAATGAGTTTTGCCGAATGATTACGGCCCTGGAATAACGGAGCTAACACACTTCCTGAGGTCACTCAGATTATTTAATATCTTCAAAATGTTTAACAATTCAAATGAAGCATTTTTATAGTGAACTAACTAAATCGGAGAGGCTCTCTGTGTATGATTGAAGGGAAACATAGAAGATAGGAGCAGGAGGAGGCCATTTGGCCCTTCGAGCTGCTCCGCCATTCATTACGATCATGGCTGAACGTCCAACTCAATAGCCTAATCCTGCTTTCTCCCCAAAACCTTTGATCCCATTCGCCCCAAGTGCTACATCCAGCCGCCTCTTGAATTCATTCAATGTTTTGGCATCAACTTCTTCCTCTGGTAATTAATTATTTTGCGGGAAGTGTGTCCTATCATCTCTCCTCCACATTTTAACCGTGCTCTGTTCTTTCGGTAACCCGTGACCCCACCCATCAGTCCCAGGTTGGCACAAGGAACATTGGAACAGGAGTGGACCATTCAGCCCCTTAAGCTGCTTCTGTCATTCAGTTAGATCATGGTTGATGTTGTTAATTCCAATTAACCACCACAGGTTCTGTACCAATATCCTTGCTGAACATAAATCGATCCATCTCAGTTTTGAAGTTTTCAACTGGCCTAAACTCAGCAACATTCCAGGAGAGTGGAGGGAGGATGGTGAAGGGAGTTCCAGAACTCCACTACTCATTGGAGAAGTGTTTTCTGACACATTAAAGTGGCAAATACCTTCACTGATGCTTCTACGCTGGCACAGTGCTGCCAGTCCGGATAGGTATCATGCTTTTCTTTTGGTTACTTAAATTGGTCAAGGAATTAAGATGTGAAGCTGAATTACTGGTGGCACAGTGGTTAGCACTACTGCCGCACAGAACCAGGAACCTGGGTTCAATTCCTGTCTTGGGTGACTTGTGGAGTTTGCACGTTCTCCCAGTGTCTGCGTGGGTTTCCTCCGGTTGCCCCGGTTTCTTCCCACACTGCAAAGATGTGCAGGTTATGTTGATTGGCCATGCTAAATTGCTCCTTAGTGTCAGGGAGATTAAAGTTTTATTAGTGTCACAAGTAGACTTACATTCAAACTGCAATGAAGTTATTGTGAAAATCCCCTAGTCGCCACACTCCGGCGCCTGTTCGGGTACACTGAGGGAGAATTTAGCATGGCCAATCCACCTAACCAGCACGTCTTTCAGACTGTGGGAGGAAACCGGAGCACCCGGAGGAAACCCACACAGACACGAGGAGAAAGTGCAAACTCCGCACAGTCACCCAAATCGGGAATTGAACCCGGGTCCCTGGTGCTATGAGACAGTAATGCTAACCACTGTGCCACCGTGCTGCCCTACCCACTGTGCCACCCTAACCACTGTGCCACACTTGTCATTAACACAGTGAATATATGGGGTTAAGAGGATAGGGTGTGGCTGGAAAATTCTTGTCGGTGCAGACTCGATGGGCTGTATGGCCTCCTGCACTGTAGGGATTCTATGGTTCTATGAAATGTCGACCTCGCAGGAAGTGACAAGGTGACCGCTTTGAAAGTAATGCCAGCTATTGGCTTTGCAGCCATTACTCACTGAGCACAGCCTCACTCCAGTCTGTGATGGTGCACTGTCTTCCTATCATTTGTTTTTAGTTCTCCAGGAGTCCAGAGTCACAGAGTCTGAGAAATACGCCACTCTCAAGCCGGAGGCTGCCGCTGTGTTACGTAGGATACGACTGCGCAGCATCAGTGACCCTGCGATCCAGCCTTTAAAATCCACAGAGTTGAAAGTCCGAGGAGGGAGTCCGAAACAGTCAAAGGTCTGGCCAAAGCTCTCACATTTAGCAGATTGATTTTATAAGGATCTAAATATTAAACACAGCTTTCGCTTTTAAATGGCATGTTTATTCTTTGTTGAAATTTAGTTGGATTAAGCCCTTTGGGTAGCCTCAGAGACTGAGATCCCTATAAAGACATACCACCCTTTATTTTGTACAGCACCTTCTAATTTATTAAAACATCACCAAGGCATTGTTACAGCGCTACGCTGCAATCCAGGAATAGATTTTGTTTCTTTGGTGGCCCTGGAGAGATTGGTGAATTTCTGCCAGTTTTGACTAGCTCGGAATGGGTTTCTGTAGCTGGCATCCCTCTCTCTCACATACACGCACACATGCACACATATGCACACATGCACACACACGCACACATACACAGACACGCACACACACACGCACACTCACACATACGTACATGCACACACGCACACATACGCATACATACAGACACACACATGCACATACACACACATACATGCACACACACACAGATGCGCACACACACACATACATACATACACACACACACACAGACTCGCACACGTACACACGGATGCACATACATATACATACAGACATGCACATACATGCACACACACATGCACACACGGGCACACACACATACACACACACACATGTACACACACAGATGCACACACACACACACATACATACATATACACGCACATACATACACACACACACAGATGCTCACACATACGCACATATACACACACATACACACACACATACATGCACACACACTCGCACATACACGCACACACACATGTTCTCTGTCTCTTTCTCACTTCCAATTTCATTTTTCTTTCATTATTTTCAATGATTGACTTGTCTGCAGCTATTCCATGAAGAATTGGCCTACTGCATTGTGTTCACCAGTGGACAAATGAGAGATAAGATTTACAGGCATCTATGGTTCTTCTTTCAACTCTTGGTGAGTCATTACTATATAACATAATAATGTTAACATAACGTATAATCTCCAAATTTGTAGATGATACAAAGTTGGGTGGGAGGGTGAGCTGTGAGGAGGATGCAGAGATGCTTCAGTGCGATTTGGACAGGCTGAGTGAGTGGGCAAATGCATGGCAGATGCAGTATAATGTGGATAAATGCAAGGTTATCCACTTCGATAACAATAATAAGAAGGCAGATTATTATTTGAATGGGCGAGTTGGTTGAGTCGGGGTGGTGAGGATCATTGGGTCAGGTAGAGGTGGAGGGGAGTTGGATTGGGGTTGTGAGGGAGTCGGGCGGAGTCAGAGTGGGGGTGGGGGTATGAGTCGGGGTGGGGTGTGGTAGTCAGGCCGGGTCGGGTCAGAGTGGGGGGGATGGGAAGTTGAGTTGGGGTGGCGCGTGGTAGTTGGGTTGGGTCCCGTCAGGGTAGGGAGTAGGTATTGCCCGTCAGAAGTTGTAACTTACCGAGCGATTCCTATGGAGGTTCAAGAGTCAGGATTTCCACTGGGCCTTGGTCAGACTGTACCTGGGCCTTGGTCAGGTTGCTCCTGGGCCTTGGTCAGTCTGTACCCGAGCCTTGGTCAGACCGTACCTGGGCTTTGGTCAGACTGTTCCTGGGCTTTGGTCAGACTGTTCCTGAACCTTGGTCAGACTGTACCTGGACCTTGGTCAGACTGTTCCTGAACCTTGGTCAGACTGTTCCTCAACCTTGATCAGACTATACCTGGGCCTTGGTCAGACTGTACCTGGGCCTTGGTCAGACTGTACCTGGGCCTTGGTCAGGTTGCTCCTGGGCCTTGGTCAGTCTGTACCCGAGCCTTGGTCAGACCGTACCTGGGCTTTGGTCAGACTGTTCCTGGGCTTTGGTCAGACTGTTCCTGAACCTTGGTCAGACTGTACCTGGACCTTGGTCAGACTGTTCCTGAACCTTGGTCAGACTGTTCCTCAACCTTGATCAGACTATACCTGGGCCTTGGTCAGACTGTACCTGGGCCTTGGTCAGACTGTACCTGGGCCTTGGTCAGACTGTACCTGGGCCTTGGTCAGACTGTACCTGGGCCTTGGTCAGACTGTACCTGGGCCCTGGTCCGACTGTACTCAGACCCTGGTCCGACTGTACTTGGGCCCTGGTCTGACTGTACTTGGGCCCTGGTCCGACTGTACCTGGGCCTTGGTCCGACTGTACCTGGGCCTTGGTCCGACTGTACCCGGGCCTTAGTCCGACTGTACCTGGGCCTTGGTCAGACTGTACCTGGGCCTTGGTCAGACTGTACCTGGGCCTTGGTCAGACTGTACCTGAGCCTTAGTCAGACTGTTCCTGAACCTTGGTCAGTCTGTACCCAGGTTTTGGTCAGACTGTACCTGGGCCTTGGTCAAACTGTTCCTGAACCTTGATCAGACTGTACCAGGGCCTTGGTCACACTGTTCCAGAACCTTGGTCAGACTGTACCTGGGCTTTGGTCAGACTGTACCTGTGCCTTGGTCAGACTGTACCTGTGCCTTGGTCAGACTGTACCTGAATCTTGGTCAGACTGTTTCTGAGCCTTGGTCAGACTGTTCCTGAACCTTGGTCAGACTGTTCCTGGGCCTTGGTCAGACTGTTCCTGGGACTTGGTCAGACTGTTACTGGGCCCTGGTCAGACTGTTTCTGGGCCTTGATCAGACTGTACTGAGCCTTGGTCAAACTGTTCCTGAACCTTGGTCAGACTGCTCCTGAACCTTGGTCAGACTGTACTTGGGCTTTGGTCAGACTGTACCTGCGCCTTGGTCAGACTGTACCTGAACCTTGGTCAGACTGTACTTGGGCTTTGGTCAGACTGTACCTGCGCCTTGGTCAGACTGTACCTGAACCTTGGTCAGACTGTACCTGAACCTTGGTCAGACTATACATGGGCCTTGGTCAGACTGTTTCTGGGCCTTGGTCAGACTGTTTCTGAGCCTTGGTCAGACTGTTCCTGGGCCTTGGTCAGACTGTTTCTGGGCCTTGGTCAGACTGTTTCTGAGCCTTGGTCAGACTGTTTCTGAGCCTTGGTCAGACTGTTCCTGGGCCTTGGTCAGACTGTACCTGGGCCTTGGTCAGACTGTTTCTGGGCCTTGGTCAGATTGTTACTGAGCCTTGGTCAAACTGTATCTGAACCTTGGTCAGACTTTCTGAGCCTTGGTCAGACTGTGTCTGGGCCTTGGTCAGACTGTACCTGGGCCTTGGTCAGACTGTTTCTGGGCCTTGGTCAGACTGTACCTGGAGCACTACATATAGACTTAGAAACCAGAAATTCAGAATTTAATGGCATCGCCTCAGTAGCATTTTTAAATTCTGTTTCCTGTCTGGCCAGATTGACAGTATGGCCAGCTGCCAGGTGGTAAGGAGAGTGGGTAGAACAATGCAGTTAGGGAGTGCTAGGAATGGAGCTTAATAATGGATAGAGTTTGGGAAGTGGGCTTGTTGAGTGGCGGAGAAGAGGGAGGGAAGGAGAGAGCAGGGGGGGAGGGAGGAATTGCAGAGAGGGAGAGAGTGCAGGGACAGAGGGAGAGAAGTAGTACAGGCAAGGAGGGAGAGATCCTTCAGTTGCCCGAATTTCCAAGTCCTGGCAAACCCTGCCTACAGTAATTAAATTCAAATGGTTCCCAAACTCTGGGGAACAGGCTCTCATTTTGGACTTGCATCTACATTAAAGTTTGTTTATTAGTGTCACAAGTAGGCTTACATTAACACTGCAATGAAGTTAGTGTGAGAATCCCCTGGTTGCCACACTCCGGCACCTGTTTGGGTACACTGAGGGAGAATTTAGCACGGCCAATCCACCTAATCAGCACGTCTTTGGACTGTGGGAGGAAACCGGAGCACCCGGAAGAAACCCACACGCAGACACGGGGAAAACATGCAGACTCCGCACAGACAGTGACCCGAACCGGGAATCGAATCCGGGTCCGTGACGCTGTGCTGCCTGATATATTATAAGTTATATAAACTCATTATAAGTTACTCTGAAGACCACCACAGTTAAAATGGAAACTAGCTGGTTGATTTTGGGTTAAGAATGCGTAATGAAAATTGGAATGCTTTCCCCTAAACGATATGCATTCCTGCGTGAATTGAATTTGGTACGTTGTTACTGTGAGCTGATAATGATATCTGAGTGACACAGGCAGAAATGAGAGACCATTTTGTCCTTAATTCTGGATTCCGAACGTTGTCAATGTGGAGAGAGTCGTGCTCTCGGCAGGAGACCCGCACCGTGAATTCAAACAGCGTTTGCCAAATTCGGAAAATGAATTCTCAAACAAGTTATTGACATCAGTTTGCCTCAGCATTGCCATGGAAACCAGACGCTCTCATCTGATTGTAGGCTGCAGTTTATTAACATCTGGCACCACAGAAGCTGTCTCCTGAGGGAAGCAGCAGCAATTTCCCAGTCGTAACAGATGTGTGACAGATGTTCACTTCAGAGAAACATACAGAGGATGTCCTTCAGGATCTGTGAGAAAAGAGAATAATGGGCTATATTTTACTAAAGAATGGCACAGTGTTGTTTCCGTGGAGAAAACCAATGGGGACGATCTTACCTTCTCGTCCCGCCGGTCGATGGGCGGGGGGAGCTGGTAAGATTGCGTGTGAGGCGAAAAGTCAGGTTCGGGCCCGATTTCGCGCCTGTCACCATCTTACCTGGCCCGGACATCCGGCGGGATCAGCCCTTTTTGGGCGCTGGCTGATTTCAATGTTTAAATCTACTTTAAATAGTATTTAAATATGTTTACTGAGCCCGGGACGCTACCGTACGGGCTCACTTGCCTTAGCGGCCTCACTGGTGAAGGTCCTCATCGGAAAGATCACGTATGGTCCCCATCAACGGGGACTTCCTGTGGTGGCCTCGCTGGTAGAACCAGAGGCCATTGAGACTCCCCAGGGGATCGGAGGTAGGGAGACAGTGCCTCATGGGCAATGGCAGCCTGTCACCCTGGTAGTATCCACTGGGCACCCTGGCACTGCCATCTTGGCACACTGGCAGTGCCCACCGGGCACCAGGAAGTGTGAAGGGGGCAGGACCTGAGGGGAGAGGCCGTTATGGAGGCAGGACCTAAGGGGTGGTGAGGGGAAGCTGTGAAGCTGTGCACTTCACAATGGCGATCAACCAGGCCGGGCTGTTGTTGTTGGGTGGGGGGGGGGGGGGGGGGGGGGGGGTGGGGGGGTGCATGGCGGTCAACCGGGTTTTGCCGGGCAGGGGAGATGGCAATCGACGACTGGAATAGGAGGTTTGGGGGTTGATCAGCTGGGGAGGCCAATGATCAGGGAGGGAGGGACAGTACCTCTTGGGCAGTGCCAGCCTGGCACCCTGGTAGTGTCCACTGGGCACTCTGGCACTGACAGATCTGGCACCCTGGCAGAGAGAGATCTGCACATGCGCAATTCCACCCTCTGGTGTAAGCAGCTGGCTTTCTGGTGGGCTTAAGCTTCCCTGTTAGCGGGGAACAGATTGTGCACTATTCTTTCCACAGAGCGGTGTAAGATTGCCTTTTTAAACTCGCCCAAAAAATGGATCTGAAGCTCTCCCGTTTAAATGCTTGTTTGGCATTTAGAATGATTTTGGTAAGATCGCCCCCCCCCCAGTTCCTTTCTCTCCAGTGAAACTGGTGGGTTTTCTCTCCAGATTTAAGACACTGCCAAAAAAAATCAAGAGTGTGTTTCATGTCGTTATACAGGGGTCGGGGCTGAAACACACCAGCAAAACCCAGCTGCTCAGAGATCGAGGTGCCATGTTTAAGGTGGCGCCCCTATCAAAACCTGAGCAAACCTCCCCCTAGCCCATCACGGGGGTCTCAGGGGCTCCTCTCCCCAGTCAGAGTTGGCACTTCTCTATCTCCCCCGTCCCACTGACCATCAGCCCCTTCTCACCATCACCCCCCCCCCTCCGCCCCCGCCACCGATCATTGACCCCTTCTCCCCCCACCGCCACAGTCTGAGCCGGCACCCACCTCCACCACCGCCCCACCCAAATGGTCATTGCAGAGTCCTGCTCCTCCATCTGTTCCTGGCCACCATCACATCGAAATGAATCCCGCCCCTTCCACGAAGCTCCCACTGGGGCACGTACCTTGGCAGAGATTGACAGCGCAAGGTTGGCAGTGCCAACTTGTGCCAAGCAGCAATGTCAGGGGTCTTTGCCAGGCCACTGCCTAGCCATGTTCCTTTCCCCCAGGGGCTGTACTGACCTTTATGACCCCAGGGAGACCCCCACGACAGATACATGTCAAGGTGACGCTGTTGGATTGGTGCTGGTGTGATGCCACGCCAGTGCCTATGGAATATCTGGTTGTTGGGTGGGGGGGGAATCTCGGAGAGAGTGCTCACTAATGACATGTTAATATATTAACATGAACTTTCTCTGGTCACGTGGCCTGTTTCACGCCACTCCGCCGAGGATGGGCCAGGAAGATCGGAACTCAGAAACCCGTCAGTGCAAATCGCACTTTCCGTATTTTGAGCATGCAGTGCCGCTCTGACAGACAGAGATTCTGGGCTCAAAGTCACCCCCATTGATGTGAAATGAATCGCAGGTAGTTAGAATGCAGGTACAGCGAATAATTGGAAAGGCAAATGAAATGTTGGCATTTGTAATTGTACTGGATAGCAGTGAGACCGCACCGAGAGTACTGTGTGCAGTTTGGTTTCCTTATTTAAGAAGGGATATTCTTGAATTGAGAACAGTTCAGAGAAGGTTCACGAGACTGATTCCTGGGATGAGGGATTTGTTTTATAAGGAAAGGTTGAGCAGTTTGGGTTGATACTCATTGGAGTTTAGCAGAATGAGAAATGATCTCATTGAAACATTAAGATTCTGAGGGGGCTTGATGCTGGATGTACCCCTTCTGTCTGAGACATACTCCTTAAGGGGGGAAGCTCGGATAGGGGGGCACAGTTTAAAAATTCAGGGGTCTGCCATTTTAAGATGGAGAGGTGGGGGAATTTCTTCTCTGAGGGATGTTAGTCTTTAGAATTCTCTTTCTCAGAGAGCAGCGGAGGCTTGGTTGACATGGGAGTCAAGGGTTATGGGGAGGAGGGGTGGGATATGGTGTACAGGCAGGAGAGTGGAGTTAAGGCTTCAATTAGATCAATCATCATCTTATTGAATGTCAGAGCAGACTTGATGGGCCGAATGGCCTATCAAGGGGCAGCACGGTGGCATAGTGGTTAGCACTGCTGCCTCACAGCGCCAGGGACCCGGGTTCAATTCTGGCCTCGGGTCACTGTTTGTGTGGAGTTCGCACATTCTCCCCGTGTCTGCATGGGTTTCCTCCGGGTGCTCCGGTTTCCCTCCACAGTCCGAAAGACGTGCTGGTTGGGTGAATTGGCTGTGCCAAGTTCTCCCTCAGTGTACCCGAACAGGCGCCGGAGTGTGGCGACTAGGGGATTTTCACAGTAACTTCATTGCAGTGTTAATGTAAGCCTACCTGTGACACCTGCTCCCATTTCTTAAGATCTTATATTCTAGGTGAAGATTTTTAATCAGACAGTGGCCAGCACTCACATGCCTTTTCTTTCTGGGCTAAAGGCCTTGCGTATATTTGAACATTTTGTGGGTTTTATTTCAGACTTACTGCGTTGCCAATGGTAACTCGGTCTCTCTCCCTTTCTATTTCCTTTCAGATTAAAAGTATGAGCCAGTACCTCTCTGACATGGACCTCTGGAACTCTCCCCCCAAACGCCGGTTCTCGGAAGGTTTCTCGGGCATCGTCTACACGGTGGTCAATATTGGGACAGAGTTTGTGAAACATCAGGTGGGTGGGTTTGCCACTGCATTGAGGTCGGGTGGACAGGAACCAGCTTTCTGATACCTTGCCCTTTTCAATGGGGCACAAACTGGCAAGCAATGCAACATTTCACCTCAATGAGGAAGCAGACACTTCATATTCCCCTGTCCCTGTCTCCTCCAGCACCACCCTCACCCCCGCCATACACCTGACAATCTACAGTGTTACCTGACTGAATTCGGGAAGTGATTCCACACGGATCATCTCTTCCAGTCCTGAGTTTTTAGAGGTCGATTGATGCGAGTGTTTTTAAAATTACGTACGGTGGCACAGTGGTTGGCACTGCTGCCCCACAGCGCCAGGGACCCAGGTTCAGTTCCAGACCATGCTAAATTGCCCCTTAGTGTCAGGGGGATTAACAGGGTAAATGCATGGGGTTATGGGGATAGGACCTGGGTGGGATTGTTGTTGGTGCAGACTCAGTGGGCTGAATGGCCTCCTTCTGGACTGTAGAGATTCTATGATTCTTTGTCGCCAAAGCCAGCATTTGTTGCCCTTCCCTAAATGCCCTTGATCTTGGGTATTGGCTTGCTAGGTCATTTCAGAGGGCAGTTAAGAGTCCACCACATTGCTGTGGGTCTTTTTATTCATTTTGGGGAAGTGAGCGTCACTGGCTGGACCAGCACTTATTGCCCATCCCTAACTGCCCTCCATTTCAGAGGCAGTTAAGAGTCAACCACATTGCTATGGGTCTGGAGGCCAGACCAGGAAGCATGACAGATTTCCTTCCCTAAAGGACATTGGTGAACCAGATGAGTTTTTATGACAATGGACGATAGTTTCAAGGTCATCGTTGCTCTTTTAATTCCAGATTCATTTTTATTGAATTCAAATTTCACTATCTATCGTGGTGGGATTGAACCCGGATCCCTAGATCTTGCCCTGGGTCTCTGGATTACTCGTTCAGTGACAATACCATTACACCACTACACTTATGGGTGGCATGGTGGCACAGTGGTTAGCACTGCTGCCACACAGCGCCAGGGACCCAGGTTCAATTCCGGCCTCTGGTCACTGTCTGTGTGGAGTTTGCACGTTCTCCCCGTGTCTGCGTGGGTTTCCTCCAGGTGCTCCGGTTTCCTCCCACAGTCCAAAGATGTGCGGGTTAGGTTGATTGGCCACGTTAAAATTGCCTCTTAGTATCAAGGGGACTAGCAGGTTAATGCGTGGAGTTACAGGGATAGGGCCTGGTGGGATTGTTGTCGGTGCATGCTTGATGGGCTGAATGGCCTCCTTCTGCATTGTAGGGATTCTATGATTCTTCAATGATCACTACCTCTCCTTTAATTAGTTGGACTTGCATGTAGGCCAGACCGGATAAGGGCAGCAGATTTCCTTCCTTAAGGGGCAGTAGTGAATCAGATTAAAGTGATTCCATTGTCAACAGTACAGAGACTTACTTTCAATTCATGATTCTTTTCATTAATTATTTTAGATTCCATTAGCCGCGCGGTGGGATTTGAACCCGTCTCCTGAGCCTCTGGATTACTAGTCCAATGACGTTACCAATACGCCACCAGCTTCTCCTGTGTTGCAACAGTTTGAAAATAGCATTCCTTCAGAATTAGGAAGCTTCAGGAGTATTAAAAACACTTGTACTTACTCAAACGGGAGGTGTGGTACCTTACAGGTGCTGGTGACAATGGATGAGGAACACAACCTGCACTTCCCTCACTTAGTGCAGATGATTCCTATCCTAAGAACACTGGGTGCCTTACTCAGCAACACACAGTTTGATATCAAGTTTTGAGACATTGACCAAAGGGAAGAAAGATCTAAATGTGGAATGGTTGGCTGTTGTTCACTTTTAGCATATTTGTTTTAATTCATTTGAGGGGCATGGGCTTCGCTGGCTGGGCCAGCATTTATTGCCCATCCCTAGTTGCCCAAGGACATTTGAGAGTCAACCACATTGCTGTGGCTCTGGAGTCACCTGTAGGCCAGACCAGGTAAGGACAGCAGATTTCCTTCCCTAAAGGACATTAGTGAACCAGATGGGTTTTTCCCACAATCGACAATGGATTCATGACCATCAGTAGATTCTTAATTCCAGATATTTTTTATTGAATTCAAATTCCACCACCTGCTGTGGTGGGGTTTGAACCCAGGTCCCCAGAATGATAGCTGAGTTTCTGGATCAATAGTCTAGTGATAATACCACTGCCATGCCTCCCCACGATTATTGATCAGTTTGGAAGGTTGACAAACCGGTGCTGATGTCAAATGAGCATTTCACAGAGGTTTAGCTGTTTTTTTGATTGTTTCGCCTGTGATGCTGTAAATCTGTGTGTGATGTGATTGCTCTGACCCCACTGCTCCCCTCCAGTTGTGCCTAAGCCCAGCTTGTTGGTGATGGCTGGCAGTTTGCAGTTACTGGATGTTAGGATTGTGATTTATCTATTGGAGATTGAGGTATAAACTGCATTCTCCACAGGACAGTGTCCCAGTGGAAAGGAAGACAGTGTTTGCTATGAAATGATTAATGCTGCAGTCGGGTGTGTGAGGGAATGAGGTGATTTATCACCATCTTCGAGAAGGTTACCGCTCATCAGGATGCGTGTTTAATGATACCCGCTGTGACCTTGTATTTCCTCAGGATGCTGAGATCACAGAAGTGACTAACCTGAGCCTGGGCTTCTTCCTGAACGACCTGCTGTCCCTCATGGACCGAGGCTTTGTCCTTCGTCTGATTTGTCACCACCACAAAGAGGTAAGAGGTCTAGTTGGACCAAGGAGTGGCACAGGCTTGGAGGGCCGAAGGGCCTGTTTCCTGTGCTGTACTGTTCTTTGTAACAATGCAGAGCCGAGTTCTTTCATTTAACACACCCCCCCCCCCCCCCCCCCCCGAAAGGAGACTTTGACTGTGAGGGGCGGCACAGTGGTTAGCACTGCTGCCTCCTAGCTCCAGGGAACCGGGTTCGATTCCAGCCTCATGTCTGCGGAGTCTGCACGTTCTCCTCGTGTCTGCGTGGGTTTCTTCCGAGTGCTCCAGTTTCCTCCTGCACATCTTGGCACTGTATGTGGATTGGCCGTGCTAAATTGTCCCTCGGTGTCCCAAGATGTGTAGGGGAATCAATGGGGTAAATACGTGGGGCTCCAGGGATAGGGCCTGGTGGGACGCGTTGTTTGAGAGTTGGTGCAGACTCGATGGGCCGAATGGCCTCCTTCTGCACTGTAGGGATTCTATAATTCTCTGAAAATAGTGAGCAGCAAATCAGTGATGTATTGCTGATGTTTGCTGAACCTCTGAAATGCTCCTTTGAATTGGGTACCAATGTAAGCTTCCTGTTTCCAGTCACAAATGTTAATCGATATAAATGATCAGAACTACACAACCTCAAACCCAACCAGACCATATTTCAGCGTGCAGTCAGTCCTCAGAGTGTCACACTTAGTCTGTCACATGCTCACTTACCAATCAAACCAGCAGCCGACACAGTGAAGCAAGTAATCAGAGTTCCCAGTATTTGAGAGTAGTTTAGGTCCAGCTACCCCTTGGCGTTAATACTAATTCACAAGTTTTGTGACCTCAAATCGGGTTTAAACACTCCAGCTCAAGAGAATGGGATTAGAGTGAAAGGTAGATTGTCTAAACTATATCTGGGTGAACTGGAAGGAACGCTAGCTTTTTCTAATTCATTCGTGGGACATGGGCGTCGCTGGCTGGCCAGCATTTGTTGCCCATCCCTAGTTGCCCTTGAGAAGGTGGTGGTGAGCTGCCTTCTTGAACCGCTGCAGTCCATGTGCTGTGGGTTGACCCACAATGCCGTTAGGGAGGGAATTCCAGGATTTTGACCCAGTGACTGAAGGAACAGCGATATATTTCCAAGTCAGGGTGGTGAGCGGCTTGGAGGGGAACTTGCAGGTGGTGGTGTTCCTATTTATCTGCTGCCCTTGTCCTTCTAGATGGAAGTGGTCATGGGTTTGGAAGGTGCTGTCTAAGGAACTTTGGTGAATTGCTGCAGTGCATCTTGTGGATAGTACACACTGGTGCTACTGAGCATCGATGGTGGAGGGATTGAGTGTTTGTAGATGTGGTGCCAATCAACGGGCCACTTTGTCTTGGATGGTGTCAAGCTGCTTGAGTGTTGTTGGAGCTGCACCGATCCAGACAAGTGGGGAGTATCCCATCACACTCCTGACTTGTGCCTTGTAGATGGTGGATAGGCTCTGGGGAGTCAGGAGATGAGTTATTCGCTGCAGTATTCCGAGCCTCTGACCTGCTCTTGTAACCATTGTGTTTATGTGGTGAGTCCAGTTGAGTTTCTGGTCAATGGTAACCTCAAGGATGTTGACAGTGGGGGATTCAGTGATGGTTACAGCATTGAATGTCAAGGGGTGGTTGTTAGAGTGTCTCTTATTGGTGATGGTCATTGCCTGGCATTTGTGTGGCGCGAATGTTACTGCCACTTGTCAGCCCAAGCCTGGATATTGTCCAGATTTTGTTGCATTTGAACATGGACTGCTTCAGTATCTGAGGAGTTGCGAATGGGGCTGAACATTGTGCAGTCATCGGCGAACATCCCCACTTCTGACCTTATGAAGGTCATTGATGAAGCAGTTGAAGATTGTTGGACCTAGGACACTACCCTGAGGGACCCCTACAGAGATGTCCTGGAGCTGAGATGACCGACCCTGCACAACCACAACCATCTCCCTATGTGCCAGGTATGACTCTAACCAGCGGAGAGTTTGCCCCCGATACCCATTGATTCCAGTTTTGCTGCAGCGTCTTGATGCCACACTTGGTCAAATGCGGCCTTGATGTCAAAGCCTGTCACTTTCACCTCACCTCTGGAATTCAGCTGTTTTGTCCATGTTTGAACCAAGGCTGTAATGAGGTCAGGAGCTGAGTGACCTTGGCAAAACCCAAACTGGGTGTCACTGAGCAAGTTATTACTAATCAGGTGCTGCTTGATAGTACTGTCGATGACCCCTTCCAGCACTTTACTGATGATTGAGAATAGACTGATTGGGCAGTAATTGGCCGGGTTGGATTTGTCCTGCTTTTTGTGTACAGGACATACCTGGGCAATTTTTCTCATTGTTAGGTAGATGCCAGTGTTGTAACTGTACCGGAAGAGCTTGGCTAGGGGAGCAGCAAATTCTGGAAAACAAGTCTTCAGTACTATTGCTGGAATGTTATCAGGGCCCATTGCCTTTGCAGTATCCAGTGTCTCCAACCATTTCTTGATATCACGGGGAGTGAATCGAATTGGCTGGAGACTGGCATCTGAGATGCTGGAGACCACTGGAGGAGGCCGAGACGGATCATCCACTCGGCTCTTCTGGCTGAAGATTGCTGTGAGTACTTCAGCCTTACCTTTTGCACTGATGTGCTGGGCTCCTCCATCATTGAGGGTGGGGATATTTGTAGAGCTGAGAACTTGACATCACTCTATGTCCAAACTTGCCTGAGGAATGATGAAATTCAGATTAGGGTGATTAGCTTATGAAATAAGGGATGCTTCAGCTGGGGCACGTGGGATGGGGGGAGGGGGGTGTGGGGAGGGTGGCGGTGGGGGTTGTATTTTGATTGTAACTTCCCCTGGTGGCCATCTGCGCATGATCAAAAAGAGGTCAAGGCAAGAGGAGACCCCAGGCAGTTTCGAAATAAGAGACCAATGGCACCCCTTAAGGGACACAGGACAGTCAATAAGGGGCTGATCCCTTAAAATACAGGACAAATGGTCACCCTAATTTCAATGCTCACATTCCCCCCTCCTCCCACCCCCACCCCCCCACCTCACTTCCTCACAGAAACCGAGCTTACCTGCGCACCTGTCTCACTGCTGACTCCTGTCCCTCTATGACGTGGAGCCAGTTGGTTCAGGAGCTGATGGTCGACCCTACTGTACATTAAGGGCGGGATTTTATGCCCACGCTCGTCCCGAAACTGTAAAGTCCTGCCCGAGGTCAACGGACCTTTCCATGGTCCACCCCTCACCCTCTCCGATTCCCGTGGCGGGCGGGACAGGAAAATTCCCCCCAAGGTATTTGTGGTCCTGCCTCAGTTTCTGCAGCTGTGGCCCCCATGGCCAACTGGAGGATTATTAAACATCACGGAATTATGCAGCAAAATTCTAACTTTTATTTTATTCATTCATGGGACATGGGCGTCACTGGCTAGTCAACATTTATTGCCCATCTGTAATTGCCCCAAGGGCAGTTGAGAGTCAACCACATTGCTGTGGCTCTGGAATCACATGGCCAGATCAGGTAAGGACAGCAGATTTCCTTCCTTAAAGAACCAGATGGGTTTTTCCGACAATCGACAATGGTCTCACGGTCATCAGTAGATTCTTAATTCCAGAAATTTATATTGAATTCAAATTCCACCATCTGCCATGGAGGGATTCGAACCCGGGTCCCCAGAACATTAACTGAGTTTCTGGATTAATAGTCTAGCGATAATACCACTGGGCCATCGCCTCCCCATATATTTCGTGGGAGAAATATGAACAGAATCTGCCACTGTTTCTAAAAGCAAATTACTGCTGGGATCTGAAGCAGAAAATGCTGGAAAATCTCAGCAGGTCTGACGGCATCTGTGGAGAGAGAATAGAGCCAACGTTTCAAGTCTGGATGACCCTTTGTCAGAGCTGCCTGTCAGAATTCTGATGAAGAGACATTCAGACTTTGAAAAGTTAACTCTATTCTCTCTCCCACAGATGCTGTCAGACCTGCTGAGATTTTCCAGCATTTTCTGTTTTTGTTGCTGCCGCTGTTTTATTTGGCTGGGGAACCATTCCCTAATTCCTCCTCCTCTATTTGTTCATGGGGTGTGAGCGTTACTGTCAAGACCGACATTCATTGCCCATCTCTAGTTACCCTCGAGAGGGTTTTGAGAGGACCATGAAAACCTTTCAAAAGCTTTGTACATTGACTGGCGCTAGAATATTGCCAGTAAGATTTCACCTTCAATAATTTTCCTGGGGTGAGGTTGTCTTGTGGCCTGATTATGGCTCAAGGTTACACTGCCACATGGTGCCTCAACCTTGCTTAACCAGAATTTTCCGTGTTGCTCCCACTGTCCGCGCCGGCACTGAACCCTTTGTGCTTTAGCTTTTAGACACAGCTGTGACCCAACCTCACCTCCACGACAGACGCATTGACTTCTTGAGGGTGGTCTGTAGCCACGAGCACTTTGTGACCCTGAACCTCCCGCTGGCATCAAGCTTCCAGACGCAGGAAGGCAACGAGTGTGAAAAGGTAATACTTCAACAACCGGAAATCCCTGCTGCCCTCTGCACCTTGACCTCATTGCAAACTGCATGCACTCTGATCTCAGTATAAGCTGCACCTTCCCTGACCCCAGCATAAGCTGCACCCTCTCTGACCTCAGCATAAGCTGCACCCTCTCTGACCTCAGTATAAGCTGCACCCTCTCTGATTCCAGTATAAACTGCACCCCCTCTGACTTCAGTATAAGCTGCACCCTCTCGGACCCAGTATAAGCTGCACCATCTTGGACCCCAGTCTCAGTTGCACCCTCTCTGACCCCAGCGTAAGCTGCACCGTCTCTGACCCCAGCATAAGCTGCACCCTCTCTGATTCCGATGTAAGCTGCATCATCTTGGACCCCAGTCTCAGCTCAGAGCTACATCCTCTCTGACCACAGTATAAGCTGCATCCTCTCTGACCACAGTATAAACTGAACCTTCTCGGAGTCCAGTATAGTTTGTAACATCTCAGACTCCGGTATAACTTGCACCCTCTCTAACCCCAGTATAACTTGCACCCTCTCCCACCCCAGTATAAGCTGCACCCTCTCGGACCCCAGGATAATCTGAATTCTCTTGGTCCCCAGTATATTCTGCATCCTCTTGGACCACAATACAAGCTGCACCCTCTCAGTCCCAGTATAAGCTGCACCCTACTTTGACTGCAGCATAATCTGCCCTGCCCTTCCAATCCTCCTCCCTCATGTTTTACTGTGACTGTTTTTATTGGATTTTATTGGTACTGTGAGTATGTCCTGGATCAGTGTTCATGCAGTCGGCTGTTTAGTTGTTGCAGACCCCGACCTGGGCATAGCCACCCTTGCACATACTGGGAGGGATTTTCCACCCTCCATTTCCAGCGGGCAGGGGTGGGGAATTGAGGGGGAGAGTCCCAAAACGGTTTACATGCCGGTGGGACTTCTCTGCTCGATGGTCCCTGCCAATGATGTAATGGGGTTCCCACCACGGAAGGTTGGGAGACCCATTACCATACATTTAAACATCATTAGCAGGCTTCCCCGCTGTATAATCCTCCCACATAAGGATTCCAATCCTCCCCTGCCCACCTCCACCCTGCCACAGCCAGCATGATGTCATGTTGGTAGGGTTTACCACAGGCCCTGACAAATGGTCCCCGCTGGGGCTGCACAGATATATACAACCCCCGGGGGAGGAGATGCTCCCTGACAGCTGGATTGGGGCAGGGGGGGTGGGTGCAGAGGGGTAGGAGGAGGGACTTATGTTGGGGAAGTTCAAAGTAGGTGGGGAGGTTGGGGCAAGGGGCTTTACATTTCCATTGGTGGGGGGCATCCATTCTTTTATTTTTTTCTTCCTGATTGGGGCATCGTCTAAAAATGGATCTGCGATCTGTCAGGGGCCGAGGTTTCTGGCGGATAAGCCCACCCTGCCAGCATAAAGTCATGGGTCCCATCCCTTCTATTGTCTTTCAAAAGCCTGGAAGATTTGGGAGGAAAAGTCAGCAGGAGAGCTGGCGGGCTACTCCCTGCTCCCCTACCTGAGACAACACCTTGAAAAAAAATCATAAAATCCCTCCCACTAGCTACAAAGACAAGTTTTCTTTAACTTCTCCTTGAAGATTCTGTGTGATCAGACACAGGTGGGCAGCCCCACTGTCTGTTGTGGTTAGATTCAGGGTATGACAGTCTAATATTGTTTTGTCGTGAAACTTTCTGTCTCACAATTACACCCTGCTCTTCCTGTTAAAAAAATGACAAAATGTGCTTTCAGCTGAAACCTTTTTCTTTTTATTTTCGTAGGATGCCGCTGGTCAGGACTCTGTCAGTCTTTCCAGGAAATTCCGCCAACAGCACTTCCTGGTGGGGCTGCTCCTGGAAGAGATAGCGGACGGACTGAGAGCTGATTCAGGCAGGTGAGTGAGCCAGGGACCAAGGCTCATTGTCATCAATAAGATCAACGTCCTCGCCTGTTGTGGCTCCTTTTGTCTCAAATGGATAGAAGTGAGGAAAAGAATAGTGTAAAATAAATTAAATTCCGGGCGATTGGAGTGGCAGCCTGATTATCACATTTGGATCAACTGAGATAACTTCAACCATGTTCTAACTCACACCATGTCCCCTCTCCTATCAGCTTTGTGCTTGTTGACCTAAACTGTTTCCAGGTTCAGCCACACTTTGATTTTAAAATTCTCATTCTTTTTTTCAAACCACTACACGGCCTTGCACATTCCAGACCAGAATTTTACACACACACAGTAACCTAGCAATGCACACACACAGTAACCTAGCAATGCACACACACAGTAACCTAGCAATGCACACACACAGTAACCTAGCAATGCACACATAGTAACCTAGCAATGCACACACACAGTAACCTAGCAATGCACACACACAGTAACCTAGCAATGCACGCACACAGTAACCTAGCAATGCACACATAGTAACCTAGCAATGCACACACACAGTAACCTAGCAATGCACACACAGTAACCTAGCAATGCACACACACAGTAACCTAGCAATGCACACACACAGTAACCTAGCAATGCACACACACAGTAACCTAGCAATGCACACATAGTAACCTAGCAATGCACACACACAGTAACCTAGCAATGCACACACACAGTAACCTAGCAATGCACACACACAGTAACCTAGCAATGCACGCACACAGTAACCTAGCAATGCACACACATAGTAACCTAGCAATGCACACACACAGTAACCCAGCAATGCACACACATAGTAACCTAGCAATGCACACACAGTAACCTAGCAATGCACACACACAGTAACCTAGCAATGCACACACAGTAACCTAGCAATGCACGCACACAGTAACCTAGCAATGCACGCACACAGTAACCTAGCAATGCACACACATAGTAACCTAGCAATGCACACACACAGTAACCTAGCAATGCACGCACACAGTAACCTAGCAATGCACACACACAGTAACCTAGCAATGCACACACAGTAACCTAGCAATGCACGCACACAGTAACCTAGCAATGCACACACACAGTAACCTAGCAATGCACACACAGTAACCTAGCAATGCACACACACAGTAACCTAGCAATGCACACACACAGTAACCTAGCAATGCACACACAGTAACCTAGCAATGCACGCATACAGTAACCTAGCAATGCACGCATACAGTAACCTAGCAATGCACGCACACAGTAACCTAGCAATGCACACACACAGTAACCTAGCAATGCACGCACACAGTAACCTAGCAATGCACGCACACAGTAACCTAGCAATGCACGCACACAGTAACCTAGCAATGCACGCACACAGTAACCTAGCAATGCACACACAGTAACCTAGCAATGCACGCACACAGTAACCTAGCAATGCACGCACACAGTAACCTAGCAATGCACACACACAGTAACCTAGCAATGCACGCACACAGTAACCTAGCAATGCACGCACACAGTAACCTAGCAATGCACGCACACAGTAACCTAGCAATGCACGCACACAGTAACCTAGCAATGCACGCACACAGTAACCTAGCAATGCACACACGCAGTAACCTAGCAATGCACACATAGTAACCTAGCAATGCACACACATAGTAACCTAGCAATGCACACACACAGTAACCTAGCAATGCACGCACACAGTAACCTAGCAATGCACGCACACAGTAAACTAGCAATGCACACACAGTAACCTAGCAATGCACGCACACAGTAACCTAGCAATGCACGCACACAGTAACCTAGCAATGCACACACACAGTAACCTAGCAATGCACACATATAGTAACCTAGCAATGCACGCACACAGTAAACTAGCAATGCACACACAGTAACCTAGCAATGCACGCACACAGTAACCTAGCAATGCACGCACACAGTAACCTAGCAATGCACACACACAGTAACCTAGCAATGCACACATAGTAACCTAGCAATGCACACACACAGTAACCTAGCAATGCACACACATAGTAACCTAGCAATGCACACACACAGTAACCTAGCAATGCGCACATAGTAACCTAGCAATGCACACACACAGTAACCTAGCAATGCACACATAGTAACCTAGCAATGCACACACACAGTAACCTAGCAATGCACACACACACAGCGAGCAACATATGTGTCAATCTTCCTGTTTCACAATTACACCCTGCCCTTCCTATTAAAATGACAAAATATGCTTTCAACTGAAACAGGAACAATTCCTTTTTCTTTCAATAATCCAGAAACATGTGACACATACACACACAAATGTAGGAATAGGCATTCTCATTCATTAATATAAAGAGTACACACTGTCATAGACTAAGCTAGCAAACACTCATACTAATCTAGCAATGGACTGACTCATACTCGAATCTAGCAAGACACCCACTTTGAACGCATACACGCACACTAATCTCGCAATAGATACACTCACATTGAATTACTAACACAAACTCACACAGCAATTATTTCTACACATGTTGTACCAAAACAAACGTATTCCCATATGCTATTAAGCTCATGTAATTAGACACTCACACGCATTTCCCTTCAATATTATCATAGTGCACTTTGACATTGCGCATTGATGTTCAGCTGTGTTTAAATGCTGGTGTTTTGGCAGATTGATAAGGAGAGAGGCAGTGAGCTTACTTCACAGCCTCCTGGCTTCACACGATAAAGACCTGAGGCTCTGGAACCCTGAGGTGAAGGAGAAGGTAGCAGCGTTGTACCTGCCGCTTCTGGGCATCGCACTGAGTGCCCTCCCCCAACTGCAGAAGCTGTCAGGTAAATGAAGTGGGAGGGACTGTGGGGAGGGGACATAATCCCAATGTGGAGACTGATAGATAATAACAGAATCAGAACACTCCGTTTCACAAGAAATTATTGCTTCATTTGGGCTGGGATTTTCATCCAGTTTCTCTCCCTCTCACTGATGTCTGGCTAGATGAAGACCTAGTCGAGAGTTGCGAGCAGTCATTCATGACATTGCTGTGACATCTAGGAATAAAAATCAATTATTAATGGATTAATTCATCAATGGAAATTGGAATTGGTCCAATTAAGCTGCTCCGAGTTGACCAGTTGGGCTGCACCCATTTGACAAGTTGACCAGCTCCCTGTTGACCAGTTGAGTTGCTCCCTGTTGACCAGCTCCCAGTTGGGCTGCTCCCAGTTGACCAGCTCCCAGTTGACCATTTGGGCTGCTCCCAGTTGACCAGTTGTGCTGCTAGCCTTTAACAGCAATTTCAGTGGGCTGGGGAAGCTCTGAGCATGGTTATAATCAGAGAGTGTCAGTGTGTGAGATCGGGGTGTACGCCAAACTGGTCATCTGGCAGTAAGGACACTTTAGTTGCAAGCAATAAAAGAACTAACTTCACAAAATAAATCAAAGAAAAAGATTCATTAAAGAAACTTCATTACACCAACACTCAAGCCACACTCTGGGCCACACAAACTCCCACAATCCCCATCTGCTTTCTATCTTTACGGGTCAGCTGATCACATCATTTTGCCATTGGTTACATTGTCTAGCTGGTCAGCTGACCCTCACGGCATGTTACCATTGATTACATTATAACACAGACAGTGGATTTAACTGTGTATAATTGGATTTGATTTATTATTATCACATGTATTAGTATACAGTGAACAGTATTGTTTCTTGCGCGCTATACAAAGCACACCATACATAGAGAAGGAAAGGAGAGGGTGCGGAATGTAGTGTTACAGTCATAGCTAGGGTGTAGAGAAAGATCAACTTAATGCGAGGTAGGTCCATTCGAAAGTCTGATGCAGGGATCTGGAAGTGTTTTGCAGAATCACAATCCCCACTCTCAGACCTGGGAGTGCAGCAAAAGATCCTGGGTCTATTATTTCACTCATAGAGCCTCTAATTAGAGCAACAATCCGGACAAATATCATAGATACATCAACGGGGAAAAAAGACTTGTGTATATATATAGCACCTTTTACATCTGAAGGTCATCACAAATATGTGCTTTACTGTCAATGAAACACCTCCTCCACGGTCATCCTCAACACTGGTGCCCCACAAGGCTGTGTCCTCAGCCCCCTACTCCTAATACACCTCTGACTGTGTGGCCAAATTCTCCTCCAACTCAATTTTCAAGTTTGCTGGTGATACCACCGTAGTGGGTCGGATCTCAATAACAAGACTGAGTACAGGAATGAGATAGAGAGTCTGGTGAACTGGTGTGACGACAATAATCTCTCCCTCAATGTCAGCAAAATTAAGGAGATAGTCATCGACTTCAGGAAGCATAGTGGAGAACATGCCCCTGTCTACATCAACGGAGACGAAGTGGAAATGATTGAGAGCTTCAAGTTTTTAGGTGTCCAGATCACCAACAACCTGTCCTGGTCCCCCCATGCCAACACTATAGTTAAGAAAGCACACCAACGCCTCTACTTTCTCAGGAGGCTAAGGAAATTTGGCATGTCAGCTACGACTCTCACCAACATTTACAGATGCACCATAGAAAACATTCTTTCTGGTTGTATCACAGCTTGGTATGGCTCCTGTTCTGTCCACGACCACAAGGAACTACAAAGGGTCGTGAACGAAGCCCAGTCCATCATGCAAACCAGCTTCCCATCCACTAACTACTTCCTGCTGCCTTGGAAAAGCCGCCAGCATAATCAAGGACCCCGTGCACCCCTGACATACTCTCTTCCACCTTCTTCCATTGGAAAAAGATACAGAAGTCTGAGGACCCGTACCAACCAACTCAAGAACAGCTTCTTCCCTGCTACCATCAGACTTTTGAATGGACCTACCTCGTATTAAGTTGATCTTTCTCTACACCCTAGCTATGACTCTAACACTACATTCTGCACTCTCTCCTTTCCTTCTTTATGTACGATATGCTTTGTCTGTATAGCGTGCAAGAAACAACACTTTTCACTGTATGCTAATACATGTGACAATGGTAAATCAAATCAAATGAAGTATTTTTGAAGTGTAGTCACTGTTATGATGTAGGAGATTAGATGAGTACGTGAGGGAGATAGGAATCGAAGCTTCTATTGATAGGGTTTGATGAATAGGGATGGGGGGAGGCTTTTGTGGAACATTGGCACCAGCATCGACCACCTGGGCAGCTTGGGCCTTTCGCTGTGCTATATATTCTATTGATGGTAATTCCATGCTTTTGGCAGCCTGATACTGGGATTTGCTGATTCATTCTCGATGTACTCTATTTCTGGTTGAGCAGCTGCTCAGGCCCACACTTCCCCTTAATCACAACGTACAAAACGATTTATTTCCAGTTAGTATAGCTCTGGTATCTGGCTTGCACTCATTACCCAATATGGAGAGTTGAGCGCAGGACACCGGGCTCATTCAGTGACAGCTGGTTGCCGTGACAACAGGCAGTCGGCGTAGTGATGAGAGCTGAGATCAAACAGGCCAAAGAACCGTCTGCATCGGAACCAATCTTGCAACTGTGAAGGCAAATGAGGCAGCTTCTGCCAGGGAAAATTCTCACAGGTGTCTGTTGTTGCTCTGTTATTAACACTCTGGCCTCTGATTCAGAAGGTTCTGGGTTCAAATCCCACTCCAGGAACGCAGAAAGCTAGGCTGACACTCTAGGGCAGTACTGAGGGAGTGCTGTTGGAGGTTCTGTTTCTCAGATGAGATAATAAACCAAGACCCTATTTTCCCTCTTGGGTGGACAGAAAAGATCCCACCTTTTTCCTGGTGTCCTAGTCAATAATTATTCCTTAGCCAACATCACCAAAACAGGTCATAATCAGATTGCTCTTTGTGGGAGCTTGCTAATGGCTGCCCTTCATTACATCAATGAACAGATTTCATCTCCTTGTCTCAGGAAAGTTATACTGGCATTTGAGGCAGTCGAGAAGGTTCACAAGGTTAATCCTAAGTATTCAGGGATTTTCTTATAAGGAGAGGTTGAGTAGAACCTGTACTCATTGGAGTTTAGAAGAATGAGAGGTGATGTTATTGAGACATACAGGATCTCAGGGGGTTTGAAAGGGTAGATGCTGAAAGATTGGGCCCGATTCTCTCATTGCGACCCGCAACTTTTCTGGTGGGTCGGGTCAGGAGATGCTCATGTCGGCCATTTTGTGGGTTTCCCGCGGGTATTTACGACCTGCGCGCATCTCCCAATCGGAAGAAATGACGCCGCCGGGAACACACAGAAGTCCAGCAGGAAGTGAGGTAAGTAATTTGAATATGTTTTAAATGTAATTTAAATGTCATTTCAATGTGATTATCCATTCCGTGCCAGCCTTGATAGCATCTCCCATCCCGCCAGGAGTACTTTATTCCGGCGGGGTTTAGAGTAGCTCCCCACGTTCGGGGAACTAGCGGGAGATCCCGCTGGAGTGAAGGGGGGGCAATTGGGGCCCCCCAGGGGGTCGGGCAGTGGGAGGGCATGGGCACCCTGGCAGTGCCAGCCTGTGCCTCCTGGCACTGCCCAAGGGGCAAAGTGTCCATGCCCAGGGGGCACATTGGCACTGCCCACCAGGCATCAGGCAGTGCCAAAGGAGTGGGGCCGAGGGGGATTGCTGGGGTCGGGGGGTCCTGCTGCCACTCTGCATGGGGATCAGTCTGGGCTGGAGGGAGGCCAGCGATTGGGGCGGGCTGTGGGGTGGGGGGGGGGGGTGGTGGTCTGCCGTGGGTGGGGGCTGGAGGGGCAGCACTGTGGTTGTCCTGGGCTGGCCAGCGATCGAGCTGACCAGCAAATGGGGAGACTGCACTGAAAAAACAATCGTGATCGAGACCAGTTTTCCCACCAATTCAGCACTTTTGGGAGAATCGTCCCCAGGGCCAGAGGGCATAATCTCAGAGTAAGGGATTGCCCATTTGTGGTGAACCATCGTTGGTTCCCACTGGATAGTACTGAGCCAGGGTCTGGCCAGTGCTACAAGGATGTACATATGTTACTGTTGGGTTGTGCTACTTGTTGCTGTTGGGGTTAGGGTGGGGTTGTTACACCTTTGTACTGTAGTGGTGTGGTACATCCCAGTCGGGCTCCGCCTCCTGGGAGAGGTATAAAGGTCCCTGCTCTGGCTGGGACCCCTCAATCTGGGATCGTGTATATAATTATTGGCTGCTTCATTACAGTAAATAAAAGCCTTTATTTCCCGAGCATCTAGCCTCATGTTTGATAACGCGCATCAATTTTATTTACTGTTGTTAAACTCTCGTCGAAGAAAAAAAAAGAGTATGGAGCAGATCCTGAAGCCGGAACGCCTTACACTAGATCCACGTGCGGTGGGCGCCTCTAACACCTTCAACCACTGGCTGAAGTGCTTCGAAGACTACCTGGCAGCCTCCGCAGCGGTCACCACAGATGATGACAGACTCCGGGTCCTCCACGCGAGGGTAAGCGACACTGTCTACCACGCGATCCGTGCGGCCACCGATTACACAAAGGCTCTTGAGCTTCTGAAGAAGCGTTATATCAAACCGCCCAATGAAATACACGCTCGTTACCTCTTAGCCAGTCGACGACGGCAGTCTGGCGAAACGATGGAGGAATATGCGAATGAGCTCCCACAGCTAGCCAGGGGCTGTAACTGCAAAGCTGTGTCGGCTGAGCAGAGCATGAACGACCTTGCCCGAGATGCGTTTGTGGCGGGAGTCGGATCGTCGTACATTCGACTTAAACTATTGGAGAAAGGTAACCTTGACCTTACCCAGGCAATCGAGCTAGCGGAGATGCTGGAGACGGCCTCCAAAAGCTTAGTGTTGTATCCGGAAGACCACGTGGAGACAACGTGGCAGGAGCAGTCGCCTATCCCTCCTCGTCCCTCGGGTTCGAAATGCTGCGTAATGGCATGCTCACACTCTGGCCAGACGACGGCAGCAGCTCCGGGCGGCCCGCGGTATTACTTCTGTGGGGGAGCGAAGCATACTCGGCAACGGTGTCCCGCTAAGGCTGTGTTGTGCTCCGCCTGCGGTAAGAAAGGGCACTATTCGAAAGTGTGCCGATCCAAATCTCGGAACGGCAGTGCGGCCTGCGATTCTTCAGAGCTCGGCTCTTCGTCGTCGAAATCATCGAGGGGTTCGTCCACGTGCGAGGCCAGGACGACGCCATTACGGTCGACGGAGTCAGAGGTGTGTGACCACCAGGGGTTGCTGAGTTTGGCGCCATCACCCATGTGCAACCTATGGGAGCGGCCATGTTGGTCGGCCCCGACTGCGAACGACCAGCAGGGGTCCTCCTCGTCGATTTCAGCTGCCTGCAGTGGCGCTCATGAACCGACGGTGGCGTCGATTATCCTGGACCAGGCCAAGCCTCATAGACTTGACAAATCTATGATGAACATCCAGGTAAATGACCACGTGATTTATTGTCTGTTTGACAGCGGGAGCACTGAGAGCTTTATCCACCCAGACACTGTGAAGCGGTGTGGACTCCGGATTCAACATGCCAAACAAACAATCTCTATGGCATCGAGGTCCCGGTCTGTCACCGTGCTAGGGAGTTGCGTGGTAACTTTGACGGTGCAAGGCACAGTTTACGAGCGTTTCAAGCTCCTAGTGTTGCCGTACCTTTGCGCGCCAATACTTCTCGGACTAAACTTCATGGTCCACTTGAGGAGTGTAACCCTACAGTACGGTGGGCCACTCCCTTCACTGGCAGTGGGAGAACAGCAGCAGCCTCCAAATTGCCCAATTGCCTCTCGACGCTGAAGATCACCACACCCTCCCTGTTCCAGAGTCTTGTGCCAGGCTGCAAGCCCATCGCGACTAAAAGTAGGCGTTACAGCGCTGAGGATCGGATCTTCATTAGATCTGAGGTTCAGCGGCTCCTCAAAGAAAGGATCATACAACCCAGCGCTAGTCCGTGGAGGGCGCAGGTCGTGGTAGTCAAGAGCGGGAACAAACCCCGGATGGTCATTGACTATAGTCAGACCATTAATCGATACACGCAGCTGGATGCGTATCCTCTCCCGCGCATATCTGATATGGTCAATCAGATTGCGCAGTACCGGGTGTTCTCCACCATAGACCTCAAGTCTGCCTACCACCAACTCCCCATTCGCCCAGAGGACCGACAATTCACGGCTTTTGAGGCGGATGGTCGCTTGTATCACTTTCTCAGGGTTCCCTTTGGTGTCACCAATGGGGTCTCGGTCTTCCAGCGTGCTATGGACCGAATGGTGGACCAGAACGGGCTGCGGGCTACCTTCCCATACCTGGATAATGTCACCATCTGCGGCCATGACCAGCAGGACCACGACACGAATCTCCTGAATTTCCTACGCACTGCATCTCGCCTGAACTTGACCTACAACAGGGAGAAGTGTGTGTTTCGTACGTGCCGTTTAGCCATCCTAGGATACGTGGTGGAAAACGGGTTCATTGGCCCTGATCCAGACCGTATGCGCCCCCTTTCTGAACTTCCCTTGCCTGCTAGTGCAAAAGCACTGAGAAGATGCTGAGGCTTCTTCTCTTATTATGCGCAGTGGGTTCCGAATTACGCGGACAAAGCCCGTCCGCTCATTAAGTCCACGACTTTTCCCCTAACGCCAGAGGCCCGATTGGCCTTCGATAAATTAAAAGCCGACATCGCGAAAGCTACGATGCACGCTGTTGACGAGTCCATCCCCTTTCAGGTGGAGAGCGATGCATCTGATTTCGCCCTGGCCGCCACACTTAACCAGGCGGGCAGGCCCGTCGCATTTTTTTCCCGCACCCTGCAAGGCCCCGAAATCCGGCATTCAGCGGTGGAAAAGGAGGCCCAGGCCATTGTGGAGGCCGTCAGGCACTGGCGCCATTACTTGGCGGGAAAACGGTTCACCCTGATCACGGACCAGCGGTCCGTGGCGTTCATGTTTAATAACACGCAGAGGGGCAAGATCAAGAATGACAAGATCTTGCGGTGGAGAATTGAACTCTCCACCTATAACTACGACATCATGTACCGTCCAGGGAAACTCAATGAGCCCTCGGATGCCCTCTCGCGTGGAATATGCGCCAGTATACAGGAGGACCGTTTGCAGGCTCTCCATAATGACCTATGCCATCCTGGGGTCACTCGGCTCTACCACTTTATAAAAGCCCGCAACCTGCCCTACTCGGTGGAAGACGTCAGGTCCCTAACAAGAAGCTGTCGGGTTTGCGCGGAATGCAAACCGCACTTTTACCGACCTGACCGGGCACATTTAGTCAAGGCCACTCGTCCCTTCGAGAGACTGAGTGTCGATTTTAAGGGCCCCCTTCCCTCAACAGATCGGAATGTGTACTTCCTCAATATCATTGACGAGTACTCTAGGCTCCCTTTTGTTGTTCCCTGCTCTGATACATCTGCTGCCACGGTTATCAAGGCATTCCGTGATCTCTTTACCCTGTTCGGGTACCCCGGCTACATTCACAGCGACAGGGGCTCGTCGTTCATGAGCGATGACTTGAGGCAATTCCTGCTCTCATACGGGATTGCCTCTAGTAGGACCACGAGCTACAACCCTAGGGGTAACGGACAGGTGGAACGTGAGAATGCTACAGTCTGGAAGGCTGTCTTACTGGCGTTGAAGTCAAAAAGTCTTCCAGTCTCCCGTTGGCAAGAGGTGCTCCCTGATGCGCTCCATTCTATTCGCTCCCTCCTGTGTACGGCAACCAATGCTACTCCCCATGAGAGGATGTTTTCATTCCCTCGGAAGTCTTCCTCGGGGACCTCATTACCGTCTTGGTTGATGTACTCAGGACCCGTCCTCCTGCGGCGACATGTAAGGGCCCGCAAGTCCGACCTGTTGGTCGAACAGGTCCATCTCCTCCACGCCAACCCTCAGTATGCCTATGTGGCATACCCTGACGGGCGAGAGGACACGGTCTCGATCCAAGACCTGGCGCCAGCAGGGGACGTAGCAACCCCTGTCGCTCCCATACCCCCTGTTACAAACCCCTTAACTCTTGTTTCTCCCCCGGACACGGCGCGGGCAGCACTGGGACCATTGCTTAACCCTTTTACTCCCGTGTACAGCTTGCCTGAGTCCAGAAGATGGTCGCCACTGCAGGGCGTGTCAGGACCCCATGGACTACCGTCACCTCAGGGTCAACCGGCCTGTGAGTCTGTGGAAGAACAGCTGGACGCCGCCTTGGGGAGAACGCCACCGCAAGTGCCTACTCCGGTGTCACCGCCGGTATTGAGGAGGTCACAACGACGGTGCGGTCCCCCTGACCGTCTGAACTTATAGACTGATGACACTTTATTCTGTTTTTTTTTGTGCCCCGCCGGCCTTTGTTCTCAAAGGAGGGGTGAATGTGGTGAACCATCGTTGGTTCCCACTGGATAGTACTGAGCCAGGGTCTGGCCAGTACTACAAGGATGTACATATGTTACTGTTGGGTTATGCTACTTGTTGCTGTTGGGGTTAGGGTAGGGTTGTTACACCTTTGTACTGTAGTGTTGTGGTACATCTCAGTCGGGCTCCGCCTCCTGGGAGAGGTATAAAGGTCCCTGCTCTGGCCGGGACCCCTTCAGTCTGGGATCGTGTATATAATTATTGGCTGCTTCATTACAGTAAATAAAAGCCTTTATTTCCCGAGCATCTAGCCTCGTGTTTGATAACGCGCATCACCATTTAAGATGGAGATGAGGAGGAATTTGTTCTCTCAGAGGGTAGTGAACCTGTGGAATTCTTTACCACAGAGGACTGTAGAGGCTGGGTTGTTAAGTATTTCCAAAGCTGAGATTGACAGATTTTTAATCAGTAAAGGAATCGAGGGTTATGGGGATAAGGCGGGAAAGTGGAGTTAAGGATTATCATATCAGATCGGTCATGATCTCATTGAATGGCAGAGCAGACTCGATAGGCCGAATGGCCTACTACTGCTCCTAAGTCTTAAGGTCTTATAACAGTGACTACATTTCAAAAAGGACTTCATTGGCTTTATAGTATTTTTGGAGCGTCCGGAGGTCGTGGAAGTCGCTATATAAATGCAAGCTCTTTGTTTCATAAACCAAAGATATAAAATGACATGCACAGTTGGGGATTAATTGTATTTATATCTGCAACTGGGAACGGATCCCAGTGTAGACACAATAATTTGAAAGGTTTTCAATCATGCACTTGCTATTAGTGTTCATGCTGTCCAACTTGGGGGTGGGGGTGTTGGGGTAAACGGGGCTGGTTCTGTGATCCTCGCTGAACTACTGTGAGTAAAACTCCATCCTGTTGAAATACTCATGACTTATACTTTAGAGCTCACTTTACTAAAAATGTGAGGAACCATCATTGACCGTGTGCAGGAATGTGAAAGGTGATTATCTCCATATTCCCAAGCTCAGTGATGTTCCCTGAATGTTGTCTGTTCCATGTTGAACTTCTCTCTCTTTTTAAAGATTCTGACAGGAGTAAGTTGAATGCACGCCATTCAAATCCCAGGAATGTCACCAGCCTCATATTCACCTCGCCAGTTGCGTTAACACCGCCCAGTGCCTCGACGAATAGATACTCGACTCCCATCACAGGGGTAAGCGTGCTTAACCCTTTCCAGCCCAGGTTGTTTTTTTTCGATTAGAGTTGACTCTTTCCATGAATCCAGCAGCGCGGATTAATCCCAGCTCCTTAGCTATCACTGAGGACCTGCAGATTCTAAATTGTCACCATCAAATCTTTAATCACAGGAACACAGAGCACTGAAAGAGGCTATTCAGCCCATCATTGTCAGTGTTGGCTGTTTGAAATTGCTGTCTGATTAATCTCACTGTCCTGCTCTTTCCTGCAAATTCTTTAGTTTCAAATATTAGGTGTGATTTTCCAGTCCCCCCGCATGGCATGATTTTCCAGTCATAGAGGTTTACAGCATGGAAACAGGCCCTTCGGCTCAACTTGTTCATGCTGCCCTTTTTTTTAACACCCCTAAACTAATCCCAATTGCCCGCATTTGGCCCATATCCCTCTATACCTATCGTACCCATGTAACTATCTAAATGCTTTTTAAAAGATAAAATTGTACCCGCCTCTACTACTACCTCTGGCAGCTTGTTCCAGACACTCACCACCCTCTGTGTGAAAAAATTGCCCCTCTGGACATTTTTGTATCTCTCCCCTCTCACCTTAAACCTATGCCCTCTAGTTTTAGACTCCCCTACCTTTGGGAAAAGATATTGACGATCTACCTTGTCTATGCCCCTCATTATTTTATAGACCTCCATAAGGTTACCCCCTCAGCCTCCTAGGCTCCAGAGAAAAAAGTCCCAGTCTATTCAGCCTCGCCTTATAACAGGTTCCTGCCTGATTCCATCAAGTCCCGGTAGCATCCTAGTAAATCTTTTCTGCACTCTTTCTAGATTAATAATATCCTTTCTATAATAGGGTGACCAGAATTGCACACAGTATTCCAAGTGTGGCCTTACCAATGTCTTGTACAACTTTAACAAGACGTCCCAACTCCTGTATTCAATGTTCTGACCAATGAAACCAAGCATGCCGAATGCCTTGTTCACCACTCTGTCCACCCGTGACTCCACTTTCAAGGAGCTATGAACATGTACCCCTAGATCTCTTTATTCTGTAACTCTCCCCACGCCCTACCATTTACTGAGTAAGTCCTGCCCTGGTTCAATCTACCAAAATGCATTACCACGCATTTGTCTGAATTAAACTCCATCTGCCATTCGTCAGCCCACTGGCCCAATTGATCAAGATCCCGCTGCAATTGGAGATAACCTTCCTCACTGTCCACTATGCCTCCAATCTTGGTGTCATCTGCAAACTTACTAACCATGCCCCCTATATTCTCATCCAAATCATTTATATATATGACAAATAACAGTGGGCCCAGCACTGATCCCTGGGGCACACCGCTGGTCACAGGCCTCCAGTTTGAAAAACAACTCTCTACAACCACCCTCTGGCTTCTGTCAAGAACAGTAAGAAGTTTAACAACACCAGGTTAAAGTCCATGTGGAGATGCCGGCGTTGGCTGATAATTGATATTGTTAAATTGAGTTGTTAAACTTCTTACTGTGTTTACCCCAGTCCAACGCCGGCATCTCCACATTCTGTCAAGAAGCCAATTTTGTATCCATTTAGATACCTCACCCTGTATCCCGTGAGATTTAACTTTATGCAACAACCTACCATGTGGTACCTTGTCAAAGGCCTTGCTAAAGTCCATGTAGACAACATCAACTGCACTGCCCTCATCTATCTTCTTGGTTACCCCTTCAAAAAACTCAATCAAATTTGTGAGACATGATTTTCCACTCACAAAGCCATGCTGACTGTCCCTAATCAGTCCTTGCATCTCTAAATGTCTATAGATCCTGTCTCTCAAAATACCTTCCAACAATTTACCCACCACAGATGTGAGGCTCACTGGCCTGTAGTTCCCAGGCTTTTCCCTGCAGCCCTTTTTAAACAAAGGCATAATATTTGCCACTCTCCAATCTTCAGGCACCTCACCCGTGATTATCGATGATTCAAATATCTCGGCTAGGGGACCCGCAATTTCCTCCCTAGCCTCCCACAATGTCCTGGGATACACCTTATCAGGTCCCGCAGATTTATCTACCTTGATGCATTTTAAGACTTCCAGCAACTACTTCTCTGTAATATGTACACTCCTCAAGACATCAATATTTATTTCCCCAAGTTCCTTAAAATCCATGCTTTTCTCAACAGTAAATACTGATGAGAAATATTCATTTAGGATCTCACCCATCTCTTGTGGATCCGCACATAGATGTCCTTGTTGATCCTTAAGAGGCCCTACTCTCTCCCTTGTTACTCTTTTGCCCTTTATGTATTTGTAGAAGCTCTTTGGATTCTCCTTTGCCTTATCAGCCAAAACAATTTTGTGTCTCCTTTTTGCCCTCCTGATTTCTCTCTTAACTCTACTCCTACACCCACTTTACTCTTCAAGAGATTCACTTGATCCCAGCTGTCTATGCACTTCATGTGCCTCTTTCTCCTTCTTGACCAGGGCCTCAATATCCCGAGTCATCCAGGGTTCCCGACTTCTGCCAGCCTTGCCCTTCACTCGAAGAGGAATGCATTTACCCTGAACCCTGGTTAACACACTTTTGAAAACATGCCACTTACCAGACATCCCTTTGCCTTCCCACAGACTCCGCCAATTAACTTTTGAAAGTTCCTGCCTGATACCATCAAAATTGGCCTTGCCCAATTTAGAATATTAACTTTTGGGACAGACCTATCATTCTCCATAGCTATCTTAAAACTAATGAATTATGGTCACTGGTCCCAAAGTGATCCCTCACTAACACTCCTGTCACCTGCCCTTGCTTATTTCCCAAGAGGAGGTCAAGTTTTCAAGGTCCCCCCGCATGGTGTGATTTTCTAGTCCCCCCACACGATGTCATTTTCCAGTCCCCCCCTCTGGATGGCGTGATTTTCCAGTCCCCCCTCGCAGTGCGATTTTCTATTCTCCCCACATGGTGTGATTTTCCAGTCGCCCTGCATGGTGTGATTTTCCAGTCCTCCTCACAGTGTAATTTTCCAGTCCCCTCGCACAGCATGATTTTCCAATCCCCCTGCATGGTATGATTTTCCAATCCCCCTGCATGGTATGATTTTCCAGTCCCTCTGCGTGGCATGATTTTCCAGTCCCCCCACGCGGCGAGATTTTCCAGTCCCCCCACGAAGTGTGATTTACCAGTCCTTCTGCACGGCATGATTTTGCAGTCCCCCCGCGCAGCGTGATTTGTGATGGCGGAGGTGGTCCGTGGCGGCACGGTAGCGCAGTGGTTAGCACTGCTGCTTCACAGCTCCAGGGTCCCGGGTTCGATTCCTGGCTCGGGTCACTGTCTGTGTGGAGTTTTCACATTCTCCTCGTGTCATAGAACATAGAACATAGAACAGTACAGCACAGAACAGGCCCTTTGGCCCACGATGTTGTGCCGACCTTCATCTGAAACCAAGATCAAGCTATCCCACTCCCTACCATCCTGGTGTGCTCCATGTGCCTATCCAATAACCGCTTAAATGTTCCTAAAGTGTCTGACTCCACTATCACTGCAGGCAGTCCATTCCACACCCCAACCACTCTCTGCGTGAAGAACCTACCTCTGATATCCTTCCTATATCTCCCACCATGAACCCTATAGTTATGCCCCCTCGTAATAGCTCCATCCACCCGAGGAAATAGTCTTTGAACGTTCACTCGATCTATCCCCTTCATCATTTTATAAACCTCTATTAAGTCTCCCCTCAATCTCCTCCGCTCCAGAGAGAACAGCCCCAGCTCCCTCAACCTTTCCTCATAAGACCGACACTCCAAACCAGGCAGCATCCTGGTAAATCTCCTCTGCACTCTTTCCAGCGCTTCCACATCCTTCTTATAGTGAGGTGACCAGAACTGCACGCAATATTCCAAATGCGGTCTCACCAAGGTCCTGTACAGTTGCAGCATAACCCCACGGCTCTTAAACTCCAACCCCCTGTTAATAAAAGCTAACACACTATATGCCTTCTTCACAGCTCTATCCACTTGAGTGGCAACCTTTAGAGATCTGTGGATATGGACCCCAAGATCTCTCTGTTCCTCCACAGTCTTCAGAACCCTACCTTTGACCCTGTAATCCACATTTAAATTAGTCCTACCAAAATGAATCACCTCACATTTATCAGGGTTAAACTCCATTTGCCATTTTTCAGCCCAGCTTTGCATCCTATCTATGTCTCTTTGCAGCCTACAATACCCCTCCACCTCATCCACTACTCCACCAATCTTGGTGTCATCAGCAAATTTACTGATCCACCCTTCAGCCCCCTCCTCTAAGTCATTAATAAAAATCACAAAGAGCAGAGGACCAAGCACCGATCCCTGCGGCACTCCGCTAGCAACCTGCCTCCAGTCCGAAAATTTTCCATCCACCACCACCCTCTGTCTTCGATCAGACAGCCAGTTACCTATCCAATCGGCCAACTTTCCCTCTATCCCACACCTCCTTACTTTCATCATAAGCCGACCATGGGGGACCTTATCAAACGCCTTACTAAAATCCATGTATATGACATCAACCGCCCTACCTTCATCAACACACCTAGTTACCTCCTCAAAAAATTCAATCAAATTTGTGAGGCACGATTTGCCCTTCACAAATCCGTGCTGACTATCCCGGATTAATCCGCATCTTTCTAAATGGTCGTAAATCCCATCCCTAAGGACCTTTTCCATCAATTTACCAACCACCAAAGTCAGACTAACCGGTCTATAATTACCAGGGACATTTCTATTCCCTTTCTTAAACAGAGGAACAACATTTGCCACTCTCCAGTCCTCTGGCACCATCCCCGTGGACAGCGAGGACCCAAAGATCAAAGCCAAAGGCTCTGCAATCTCATCCCTCGCCTCTCAAAGAATCCTAGGATACATTTCATCAGGCCCAGGGGACTTATCGACCTTCAGTTTATTCAAAACTGCCAATACATCCTCCCTCCGAACATCTATTTCCTCCAGCCTATTAGCCTGTAACACCTTCTCTTCCTGAAAAACATGGCCCCTCTCCTTGGTGAACACTGAAGAAAAGTATTCATTCATCACCTCGCCTATCTCTACTGATTCCATACACAAGTTCCCACCACTGTCCTTGACCGGCCCTAACCTCACCCTGGACATTCTTTTATTCCTCACATAAGAGTAAAAAGCCTTGGGGTTTTCCTTGATCCGACCCGCCAAGGACTTCTCATGTCCCCTCCTAGCTCTCCTCAGCCCCTTTTTCAGCTCGTTCCTTGCTAACTTGTAACCCTCAGTCGAGCCATCTGAACCTTGTTTCCTCATCCCTACATAAGCTTCCCTCTTCCTTTTCACAAGACATTCCACCTCTTTTGTGAACCACGGTTCCCTCACTCGGCCATTTCCTCCCTGCCTGACAGGGACATACCTATCAAGGACACCCAGTATTTGTTCCTTGAAAAAGTTCCACTTTTCATCAGTGCCTTTCCCTGACAGTTTCTGTTCCCATCTTATGCCCCCTAATTCTTGCCTAATCGCATCATAATTACCTCTCCCCCAATTGTAAGCCTTGCCCTGCCGTCCGGCCCTATCCCTCTCCATTGCAATAACAAAAGACACCGAATTGTGGTCACTATCTCCAAAGTTCTCTCCCACAACCAAATCTAACACTTGGCCCGGTTCATTTCCCAGTACCAAATCCAATGTGGCCTCACCCCTTGTCGGCCTATCCACATATTGTGTCAGGAAACCCTCCTGCACACACTGCACAAAAAGTGCCCCATCCAAACTATTTGACCTACAAAGGTTCCAATCAATATTTGGAAAGTTAAAGTCCCCCATGACAACTACCCTGTGACCCCCACACGTATCCATAATCTGCTTAGCAATTTCTTCCTCCACATCTCTATTACTATTTGGGGGCCTATAGTAAACTCCTAGCAACGTGACCGCTCCTTTCCTGTTTCTAACTGCAGCCCATATTACCTCAGTGTGCATATCCCCCTCAAAGTGCTTTTCCGCAGCCGTTAAACTATCCTTGATTAACAATGCTACTCCTCCACCTCTTTTACCAGCTTCCCTACACTTACTGAAACATCTATACCCCGGAACGTCCAACAACCATTCCTGTCCTTGTTCTACCCACGTCTCCGTAATGGCCACAACATCGTAGTCCCAAGTAGCAATCCACGCCCCAAGTTCATCCACCTTGTTCCGGATGCTCCTTGCATTGAAGTAGACACACTTCAACCCATCTTCCTGTCTACCGGTACCCACCCTTGACCTTGATACCTTCCCCAATACCTCACCACCCTCAACACTGACTTCTGGACTACAACTCCTTTTCCCACTCCCCTGACAAATTAGTTTAAATCCCCCTGAAGAGCCGTAGCAAATTTCCCTCCCAGGATATTGGTGCCCCTCTGGTTCAGGTGCACCCCGTCCTGTTTGTAGAGGTCCCACCTTCCCCAGAACGTGTTCCAATTATCCACGTATCTGAAGCCCTCCCTCCTGCACCATCCCTGCAACCACATGTTTAAGTGCACTCTCTCCCTGTTCCTCAACTCGCTATCACGTGGCACCGGTAGCGTACCAGAGATGACCACATGTTTTGTCTTTGCTCTCAGCTTCCAGCCGAGCTCCCGAAATTCCTGTTTTAAATCCCCGTCCCTTCTCTTACCTATGTCGTTGGTACCAATGTGTACCACGACTTGTGACTGTTTCCCCTCCCCCTTAAGAATCCGGAAAACACGGTCCGAGACGTCACGGACCCTGGCATCCGGTAGGCAACAAACCATCCTCGAGTCTCTTTTGCTGCCACAGAACCTCCTATCTATCCCTCTAACTAACGAGTCCCCAATAACTATTGCCCTCCCGCTCTCCTCCTTACCCTCCTGAGCCACAGGGACGGACTCAGTGCCGGAGATCCTCTCACTGCGGCTCACCACTGGTATGTCGTCCCCCTCAACCGTATCCAAAGCGGAATACTTATTGCTAAGGGGAACGACCACAGGGGATCCCTGCACCGACTGCTTCTTCCCAGCCCCTCTCACCGTCACCCATCTATTTTCATTCCGCGGAGTAACTGTATCCCTGAAGCTTCTGTCTATGGCCATCTCTGCATCCCTAATGATCCTAAGTTCCTCCAACTCCAGCTCCAGTTCCCTTACACGGTTTTGGAGGAGCTGCAGATGGATGCACTTCTCACAGGTATAATCAGCAGGGACACTGACGTCGTCCCTCACCTCGAACATAGTGCAAGAGGAACATTGCACTGCCTTCACACCCATCCCCTCTAGATACCTTGCCAGTACCAGGTAGAAACAGCAAAAAATGAATTAACTCACCCCTGCTCGCCCAAGCCCTGTGAGCCAAAGCCCTACAGCTTTCACTCTGCCTCCTGCTCACTCTGCTGCCCGCTAACGACGCTGCTCGCTCAAAAGTGCGGTCTACTTTTAAACCCTCCAAAAACCTTCCCAGACTCCTGCTGGGCCCACTTCCTGGTTTAAAAAAAACCTCCGATTTTTTACACAAATTTAACTTAAAATAAATAAATAAATGTAGTGAACAAACCAACTGCCTTCTCCTCAGCCTGGTCCTGTGGAACAATGTCTGCGTGGGTTTCCTCTGGGTGCTCCGGTTTCCTCCCACAGTCCAAAGATGTGTGGGTTAGGTTGATTGGCCAGGTTAAAAATTGCCCCTTAGAATCCTAAGATGCGTTGGTTAGAGGGATTAGTGGGTAAATATGTGGGAGTAGGGCCTGGGTGGGATTGTGGTCGGTGCAGACTCGATGGGCCGAATGGCCTCCTTCTGCACTGTAGGGTTTCTATGATTCTATGATTTCTTTGATTAGCTGGTGGCGGCAGAAGCTTTCGGTCCCTGTGCTGTCAATGGGTTGCCTGTTGTTCACACCCTCAGGAAAACTTCGGCCATTATCTTTTAAAACTTACTATTGAATCTGCTTCCTTACAGGCAAGGCATTCCAGATCACAGCCACTCGCCATATACAAAGAAATTCTCCTCACCTCACCTCTGATTCCTTCTCCTATCATCTTAAATCTGTGCTCTCTGGTTACCTACCCTCCTTCCAGTGGGATTTCTTCCAACTATTTCTCAAAAGCCTTCAAAGTTTTCAACATCTTGATTAAATGTTGACAACCTTCTCTATACTCAGGGGGCAAGTCCTGGGTTGACCCCACCCATGGTGTTTTTGCTTTTGTGAATTGTATCGTTAAAACATTCACTCATGTTAGATCAGCAGATGCATACACAGACTCCACTAGGCTGGTACACCTGCCAGAGTGAAGTGAGATAGCGATTTTCCTCATTGTGAAGACCTGACCCTGACCCCAACACTCTTTCTGGGCTCAGAATGATTTTGAAGTTCTGACAGGTACCCTGGTCACTGCTCCAGACTCTTCCATTGGGCAGCTGGAGATGGCCATTCGACTGAGCAGTCTTCCCATCCCTTTCACCTTTAACCTTCTGATTCATCCTAGATGACCAGATTGTTGGTTGGGCCAAACGCACGCAAATGGGACTAGTTCAGTGTAGGCAGCTGGGTTGATATGGACGGGTCGGGCTGAAGGGCCTGTTTCCATACTGTATATATCGATGACTCTGACTCATTCTGTATCGGCATCATTTTATGACTAATTATGCTGGACTATCATTGGGCCAATGCATTGTACACCCGACCATTGGGGGATAATGCCAGTAGTGGGGGGATGAGCAGGGAACAGACTTGGTTTCAACTGTGGTGCCCTTCCCCACCCCACCCTACTGATGGGGTGGCACGGTGGCACAGTGGTTAGCACTGCTGCCTCACAGCACCAGGGACCCGGGTTCGATTCCAGCCTCGGGTGACTGTATGGAGTTTGCCCGTTCCCCCCGTGTCTGCGTGGGTTTCCTCGGGGTGCTCCGGTTTCCTCCCACAACCCAAAGATGTGCAGGTTAGGTTGATTGGCCTTGCTAAAAATAAATTGCCCCTTAATGTCAGGGGGACTAGCAGGGTAAGTATGTGGGGTTACGGGGATAGGGCCTAAGTGGGATTGCTGTTGGTGCAGGCTCGATGGGCCGAATGGTCTTTTTCTGCACTGTAGGGATTCTATGATTCTATAACAGCTGCTGAGCCTCAGACTCGGCTCAATCCTGACAGCGAGTGATTTCAATAAGGTAGCCATGAACACCAACAGTCTGGATGCAGCGGAGAGTCCGTGTGTGCAGGACAGGAGGGAGAAAACAGCTGAGGAGGAGCACAGAGCTCTCCTTAAGGCATTTTCCAATCTCTCAACTTGGAGGGGCAGTTTCTGAACCGCTGTAACAGTGCTCAGTGCACAAGGACATCTGCTCTTTGTGAGGATGGCAGGAGGGGATTTAAAAACCTGACATTATCCAACTCCCTTTGCTGCCCAAACATATAACATCCGCCCCCGTGAGCTTGCTGCCGTGCCATCAACAGCAACCTCTCAGACGGATGATGCAACTTAGATTCGCATTGTACTCGCTGGGGTTTAGAAGGATGAGAGGGGATTTGATCGAGGTATAGAAAATTCTAGAAGGGATTGATAGAGTAAACGTAGACCAAATGTTTCCTCTTGTGGGGCAATCGAGAACAAGAGGTCACAGGTATGGGTTGAGAGGCGGTAGGTTTAATATTACGATGAAGAGGAACTACTTCTCGCAGAGAGTGGTGAATTTGTGGAACTCGTTGCCCCATAGCGCGGTGGGGTCCAAATCGTTGAATGGTTTCAAGGAGATAGATATATTTCTGATAACAAATGGGTTAAAGGGATAAGGAGAACAGATAGGGAGCTGGATTTGAGACCAGGGAGAGACCAGCCACGCTCTGATTAAATGGCAGAGCGGGCTCGAAGGGCTAAATTTGTCTACGTCTGTTCTATCCTTTGTTTTATTCATTAATGGGACATGGGTGTCGCTGGCTGGGCCTAATTCCTATGTTCTCTCTCTTGCAGTTCTCAAGTCCGGGTTCCGCCATGTCGACAGAGGTGATGCAGACGCTCTTGCACTGCTTTCTGTGGGTTCTGAAGAATGCTGATGAAGCGACCGTCAAAGGGTGGATGCTGAGACTCCCAATGCAGCAGCTGCTCAGTTTCCTGGAGCTTCTCGACCTCTGTGTGTCCAACTTTGAGTATGAGGTCAGAGGGTGACAGATAAATAGTTTAGACTTTCACTAAATCTAGTGAATTTACTTCCCAAAGCAATCAGTGAACGAACTCAATGGAGAAAGTTTTTCTCCTGATGACGATGCTCTGCATTCCTTGAGGAATGGTAAAGTTCCAGGTTCAATTACTGGTAATGAGTAAGAAAGTTAACTTGAAGCTAGACCGTGCCGTGTGAAGAGGGGGGGCCTGGCAATGCTTTCTATCCATTATCGTATCGCTAAAATATTGAGAGTGGTCTCAGGGTTTTAAAGTTACTTCCCTGAGAAGCACCTCTGTGTGGCACAGGGTTGCACGGCGGCACAGTGGTTAGCACTGCTGCCTCACAGCGCCAGGGACCCGGGTTCAATTCCGGCCTCGGGTGACTGGCGGTGTGGCATTTGCACATTCTCCCCGTGTCTGTGTGGGTTTCCTCCCATACTCCAAAGATATGTGAGTTAGATTGATTGGCCACACTCAATTGCCCCTTAGTGTCGGAGGATTAGCAGAGTAAATACATGGGGTTACCGGGACAGGGCCTGGATGGGACACTCTATCGGTGTAGACTTGATGGGCCGAATGGCCTCCCTCTGCGCTGTAGGGGTTCTATGATTCTGTGATTCTAATTGTAACATTACACAACTGAGCGTAATGGATGTCACTAACCAGAATGCAGCAGCCCCAAGCCACTCTCTTTGCCATGCATTTCCACAAATAAATCATGCATAAGGGTCACTAGAAACTTGTCAAGTGATCAGATAATGATGCAAAACATCCTTTCTGATCAAAATCATAAACTTAGTTTAAATCCTGACCCGTCTGAAACCATCGGCAAATCCACTGAACCAGAGTTAAATCTGATCCCTCACCGACTGAGGAACACATCAGGGTCAAATTCAGCAACTTGGTGTGGAATACATTGTGTTTGAGCTCACAGGGAAATATGGACCTGTCAGAAAGTGGGGAGTGAAGATGTGAAAGTCATAGAGGTTTACAGCATGGAAACAGGCCCTTCGGCCTAACTTGTCCATGCTGCCCTTTTTTTTTAAACCCCTAAACTAGTCCCAATTGCCCACATTTGGCCCATATCCCTCTATACCCATCTTACCCATGTAACTGTCTAAACGCTTTTTAAAAGACAAAATTGTACCCGCCTCTACTACTACCTCTGGCAGCTTGTTCCAGACACTCACCACCCTCTGTGCGAAAAAATTGCCCCTCTGGACACTTTTGTATCTCTCCCCTCTCACCTTAAACCTATAAATCCCTGCTAAATCCCTGCTTATCAGATTATAGAAACACAGAAACTAGAAGCAGGATAGGCCATTCAGCCCTTCAAGCTTGCTCCGCCATTCATTTTGATCATGGCTGATCATTAAAATCAATGTCCTGATTCCCGCCTTCCCCCCATGTCCCTTTATCCCTTTAGCCCCAAGAGCTATACCCGGTTTCTTCTTGAAATTACACAATATTTTGGCCTCAACTACTTTCTGTGGTAGTGAATTTAACACATTCACCGCCCTCTGGGTGCAGAAATTTCTCCTCACCTCAGTTCTAAAAGGTTTATCGTTATCCACAAACTATGGCCCCTAGTTCTGGACTTCCCCACCATTGGGAACATCCTTTCTGAATCTACCCTGTCTAATTACACTGGGGAACCTTCTGAACCTGGCCACTCATCTTAATACTGGCAAAAAACTGCACTGGAAGCAGTTTATTAATGTGAAATGAATGATACCCTCAGGCAGAATTAACGCAACACCATCCTCGCCCTGAGTGAAAAGCCTAACTGCCGCAGTATTCCCTGCCCCGAGTGAGAATAAAACCTCTCTCTCCTTCTGATCCCTGGAGAAGAATTTAGGGCTTGACCCAATGCAGATTTCCCTCTCGCTGAGGCAAAATTAGCACGACCAGCACCACCCAAACCAACTTTTGTTGCACTCTTTCCTCCACCTTCCTTCAGTGACAGATTGAGACCCTGACTGAGAGGCCTCCCAACACTGCCCAGTGCTGCTCCTGTCTTCCTCCCCAGCCCGGGCAGCAGTGGATGAGGCCTGTTGCAGGCTGTGATTAAGATGCTGTGAATGATCTTTTCATTGATTTGCAGACATTGAGAGTGCTACGTGGCATCGCCTGTTGGCCTATGGACAAACCGTCCCACTGGAGCACCTCGCGATTCTCTGCCTGGTGGAGACTAGAGGCTGCCCTGGTGGAGTCCATGTTAGAACAGAGTGAATAGAGTCTGCAGGAGGACCAGACACAATGGGCTGACAGGGTCTTCCCTCCCATTGTTACTACTCATGTTGCCGCTTGTGTTGTGTCTGAGAGAGGAACTGGCCTCGTTATTGGAGAGAATGAGACAATACGTTCATCCGCAGGGCCAGCCATCCACAGAGCAGATCAGCAGCTATGTTTATAGGAAGTCCAGGGACATGAAGGTGAGGCTGGAGGAAACCATCTTTGGAACCACAGGAGCCCGAAGGGAAATGATGAAACGTCGGGAATATCCAGGTGAGAGAGGACCGATCTCCAACATGAATTGTTCAACACCCCACAGTCTGATTCAAGTGACCCTCCCCCCTCTTCTTAATTTTTAAAACAAGTGCATTTCTTCAAATTTCATTGCCTAGTTTAATTCCTTGCTCTTCCCTGAACCAGGTTCATTGAAAAAGTGGATGTGTGGGGGTGGGTGTATTGAATGTTCTCCATTCAGCGGGTACAAATGCCACCACCACAGTGGTCACGGAAATGCTGAGCTATGCCCAGAGCTGAGCATGGAGTGACTGAATCGGGGAGGAAACCCATTTCAAATACAAACCGGCATCATTTGGCAGTGCCACAGAACGTCAATGGGAAGGTATGCCTCATATTCCGTTTGTGAGGCCCAGCCTCTGGAGCCGACCAATAGGCCACACAGGCCGCTGCCAGTCTGAGCTCATCCCCTTGACCTCACCCACTGCCACTCCTCCCCACCCTCCATAACCTACTTACAGGTGCCGGCAGTGACCCAGGCAGCTGGCATTCGAGTTCCCAGTTTTCCTCACTCCACCATGGGTAACCATGCCTTCATCCTAAGCAGTGGAATTTCCCCCTAGATCCCTCTCCCCGACTCTTTAAAGACATCTTTAAAAAGCTACACCTTTGATCAATTTTTTTGACACCTATCTTGATATTGCTTCAGGTGTCTCAGCGTCACTGATGAACCCTTGTGAAACACTTGGAGACATTCAGCTACATTAGAGAGATACATAAATGCAAGTTGTTTTATTCAATATCAGCGTGCTGCCTTCAGGTCATTGGTTTGACACCGGCCGGTCGCCAGGATTTAAGTGAGGGCCAGGCCTCAAAATCATGGGGCCTCTTCGTTGCTGAGGCAGGTGGCTGGCTGGCTGCCTGAATGCAAAAATCTACCCCCGAGTGTGTAAATCTGCAGCCAATATTCCAGACAGGACTTCACTAATGTCTGAAAACCTCATCCCGACTGAGCATTTTGTTCCTTCCTGCCCCTTCTCTAAGTCTCACCTGTATTTTTTTTGTGTTCAGGAATTGACAGACTGTTCCCTGGAGTGAGTGTGGGCCTGCAGGAGAAGTTACGCTGGCGGAAGGACCTGACACAGTGGCGTCAGTCTGTCGATAAAAACAAGTAAGAGAGCGCCATTTTCTGCCTCGATTCACAATGTAATATTTGTGTGAGTGTGTATGTGTGAGTGTGTGTATGTGTGAGTGTGTGTGTGTGTATGTGTGAGTGTGTGTGTATATGAATGTGTGTATGTATGAGTATGTGTGTGAGAGTGTGTATGAGTGTGTGTATTTGTGTGAGCGAGTGTGTATGAGTGTGAGCAAACTTCCTGAATGGTAGCACAAAATAGGCAAAAACAAATTCACAGCTTGTTTTACCCTTGATGTTTTGATGAACTGTTTGTTGTGACCCATTTTGCTTTATCGTTCCACAGTGTGATTTTATTTGTCGATATTTGTGCATTTAGGTGCTTGTGAGAGTATATTCATCTTAAGTTTTTTTCAAGTTTATTTATTAGTGTTACAAGTCGGCTTACGTTAACACTGAATGAAGTTACTGTGAAAATCCCCTAGTCGTCACACTCCGGCGCCTGTTCAGGTACACTGAGAGAGAATTTAGCATCGCTAATGTAGCTAACCAGCACGTCTTACAGACTGTGGGAGGAAACCGGAGCACCAGAAGGAAACCCACATAGACACAGGGAGAGCGTGCAAACCCCTACACAGACAGTGACCCAGGGCCAGAATTGAACCCGGGTCCCTGGCGCTGTGAGGCAGCAGTGCTAACCACTGTGCCACGGTGCCACCCTTAGAACAAGAGAATATAATTGTATGATTGTGAGCGTGTGTGTAAGAGTGTCTGAACATGATGTGACTAATTGAGCAGGGATAGACCAATTTACCTCTTTATTCCTCGTTTGGTTACAGCGGAGGTTGTGAACTTTAAAAGGATGCTGTATTGCCAATTCAGTATGTACCTCACTGTGTGCAGTGTCAGAATTAAGCCAGACCGGTATTTGTGAGTTTTATTGTGCTGAACCCCGCCTAGGCAAAGATAGTAAAAATGTGCAAAATTATACAAATACAATCTACTTTCCACTAATGTGCACAAACACACATACAAATCCCAAACATGCAGAAATATACAACAGTGTATCTCAATGTTAATCTTGACCAAGTTAAAGTGCAGATTAACAAGAAAATGAGTCAATAAAGATTTACTGATTGTATCGGGGGGCGTTGGTTCCTCAGCTGAGACATTTGGTTTGAAGTTGTGGCTGGTGTGTCCCTTATCTCCTGGAACCCAGCCCAATGGCTTTCAGTAGACAGTGACTGCTGCAGGGATGTAGACACACTTTTAATACAGCAGAACAGGGTTCAAAGTTAAGATGGACTATTGTAGAGAGAGAGAGAGAGACATCTGACGAAGGGGCAGCGCTCCGACAGCTGATGGTATTTGCTACCAAATAAACCTGTTGGACTTTAACCTGGTGTTGTGAGACTTCTTACTGTGTTCACCCCAGTCCAACGCCAGCATCTCCACATCATGACAACTCCTCCAAGCCATTGTAATAGCTGAGGTGATTAATTTTTAATGTTCCAGCAATTAACTCTTGGCATGGTTCATTCCTGCATTTAGAAAAGGTAGGAAAGAAGTTTCACATACCTCCAGGGAGTTCCTTGGCTCTTGAGGCATCCATAGACCCTCCATTTCCATAAAATGGAATGTGGCTACACGGATACAAAATGGCTGCCATTTTAAGTCAGTGTATTTGTGTTTCAGTGAAAAGTTTAGTATGTGGAACCAGCAGATGAGATATTAAACTACTATTCCATACATGTCTTCGTGACTGTGTGAAAGAGTGGGCGGCACAGTGGTTAGCACTGCTGCCTCACAGCACCAGGGACCCAGGTTCAATTCTGGCCTCGGATAACTGCCTATGTGGAATTTGCACATTCTCCCTGTGTCTGCGTGCCCCGGTTTCCTCCCACAATCCAAAGATGTGTGTGTTAGGTTGATTGGCCATGCTAAATTGACCCTAGTGTCAGGGGGATTAGCAGGGTAAATGCATGAGGTTATGGGGATAAGGCCTGGGTGGGATTGTGGTCGGGTACAGACTCAATAAGCCGAATGGCCTCCTTCTGTACTGTAGGGATTCTATGAGTGTCTCTGTGAATACGAGCATGCTTTGTTCCTTTGCCAGCTCCCCACTTCTGCTGATTCCAGTTCCTGTCACTTTCCCGATGTGAGCTATTCCTGGAGCTGTGATTAGCACAGGATCTGAGCTCATTAAAGGCCTTACTTTACCGACCACGTGCATCGGTGTACGGTTACTCCATGTAAACGCGATGGCTGCACCGGGCTGATCAGCACTTTCCCTCTGGTGCCGTGGGTTTCTCTTTCTCTTGCTCCATTTTTTCTCTCATTCCCCTCTTCAGAGCCGCTGACTCATTCTGGGGAATGGGACAGGCATCATGTGCCCTTCACAAGTGTCCTTCCCTCACCTATGAGACTTTAGCTGTGATGCGGAGGGGCTGGTGGGACGTGCCCCTGAAGAATTTATTATATGATCTGCTTCCAGCTACATCACTGAGTCAAACAGCCGTTCTCCCCACTCTCCGATATCACAATAAATGGAAATGTTCAAGGAAAAATGGATACTTCTTTTAAAAAAGCCTCTACCATATTTTTCCTGGATTATTCCCAGAATTGTCCAGGAAATCAACCCTTTCATTCCGGGATAAGCTTAGAGGGTTGATAGCCGTTGTGCTGATCTGTTCCATACTCACACCCACTCTTTTCAACAACAACAATTTGCAGTTAACGTAGTGAAACTTCCCAAAGCCTTTCACTGGAATGTTATTAGAAAAATAATTTGACACCAAGTCATATAAGCTTACTCACAGGAGAGGTTTAAGGAGAAGACAGAGAGGCTTGGTGAGGAAATTCCAGAGTTTAGGACCTAAGTGTTTGAAGAGAAAAGCACCAATATTAGAGAAATGGGGGAAGGGGGTGCACGAGTTGGAGACGTATAGAGATTTCAGAGGGCTGAAGGAGGTTACAGAGATGGGGAGAGACAAGGCCTTGATAACCTTTGGACAGCAAATGGAAGTAGGATTTCTGTCTGATAGTCTCCTTCCCAACCTAGGAGATTAAAATAACTCCAGGAGTCAGTTGTAAAGAAACAGTGCTTCATTGCACAAAACAAAGTAAAGCAAAACCACAAGCCTGTGGTGAACGCAAACAGGTCCCAACCAGGACAATGCAACACTGGGCCCGCTCAGTGGCCTGCTTTATACAGGGTTTGGTATACCAGCTCTATCTGACGAGTAACTCACCTCCTGACTCCCCAGAGCCTGTCCACCATCTGCAAGGCACAAGTCAGGAGTGTGATGGAAGACTCCCCACTTGCCTGGATGGGTGCGGCTCCAACAACACTCAAGCAGCTTGACGTCATCCAGGATAAAGCAGCCCGCTTGATTGGCACCACATCTACTAACATTCAATCCCTCTACCACCAATGTTCAGTAGCAGCAGTGTGTATTACCTACAAGATGCACTGCAGAAATTCACCAAAGATCCTTAGACAGCACCTTCTAAACTCACGACCACTTCCATCTGGAAGGACGAGGGCAGCAGATAAATGGGAACACCACCACCTGCAAGTTCCCCTCCAAGCCGCTCACCATCCTGACTTGGAAATATATCGCCGTTCCTTCACAGTCGCTGGGTCAAAATCCTGGAATTCCCTCCCTGACGGCATTGTGGGTCAACCCACAGCACATGGACTGCAGCGATTCAAGAAGGCGGCTCACCACCACCTTCTCAAGGGGCAACTAGGGATGGGCAATAAATGCTGGCCAGCCAGCGACGCCCATGTCCCACGAACAAATTTTTAAAAATTACTAATCCCCATGGAGCTCATACTCAACAAGTCCTACAAGGAGGTCAATCAGTGATTCCCCATGCAAGTCTTAGGGGTTATCACAGAGATATTGAGGTGAATTTTAACCACTCTCCTCAGCACTGACCTGTCCTGAAAACTAGTCTTTCCTGTGTGGCTCAGATATTCACGAAACAGACTGCTGCTTTCTTTTCCCATGTTCCTGAGGTGACGGAAGAGCTTCAGCTAGACTGAAGTGCTGCTAATGGCTTGTATACCTCTCTGTCCCAGGGCAAAGTTTCTTTTTCTCACCAATTGCCACACATTATTGCAAAGGTTTCCTCACGTCAGTGCCCAGGGACAGCCTCGCTGTTTCTTCCCCGGTGAAGAATATGAGAGAAAGGACTTTGTGTATTTATTGAAGCATTCCGAAATGTATTCAAATGAAATTTAATCCTGAGTCCCTGCCCGCGGGTTGGAGAAGTGGTGGCAAATTGTGTCCCTTTAGTGGGGGGGACTTGACTTGAATGAAGTGCCTCTCAAGCACTTAACTGGCCAGCACTGGGCCTTCCCTGGGACTTAGGCCCACAATGATAGCAATCCTGCCCACTGATGCTGCTGCCAATCAGGAGTTGTGAGCAGTGGCTGCTACCATTAATACAGCAAGGTCTTCACCAGAGATCATTGTGGCATCCCTAGAGAGAGGGGAGTGGGTGGGTTTGGGGTCACTGGGAGGTGGGCGGGGGGGGGGGGGGGGGGGGGAGAGAGGGGGTTAGGTGCAAGGACAGGAGGGTGGTTCCCTGCAGGCAACACACCCCACCCCCGTGTCGAGACCTTCAATCGGGCAATGTGTCTTTGAAAGAGGGACCCGGGCTATGGGAGGCCACAGTCAAATCTGCCAGGCTTTGCTGGATGGCTTTCAGGATACATGGAAAACCCATGCAAGTTCGGGAGAATCCCTGAACCACCGGTAAATCTCAGTGGCCTCGAAGTTAATGACCTTTGAGTGCCTCACTAATGAGTGTAATTAGCGAACGGGGTGGGTTCCTTGTGTCAGCTCATTCCCACCGCTGACTTAATTGGGAATCTCCCACCAGCAGCAGTGGAATGCTCCCACTAGCTGGCATACTCTGGGCACCTTCCTCACATCCCGCTCACTCATAGAATCATAGAACCCTACACAGTGCAGAAAGAGGCCATTTGGCCCATCGAGTCTGCACCGACCACAATCCCACCCAGGCCCTATCCCCGTAACCCCACATATTTACCTTGCTAATCCTCCTGATACTGTCGGGCAATTTAGCATGGCCAATCCACCTAACACGCACATCTTTGGAGTGTGGGAGGAAACCGGAGCACCCAGAGGAAATCCATGCAGACACGGGGAGAACATGCAAACTCCACACAGACAGTGGCCCAACCCGGGTCCCTGGCGCTGTGAGGCAGCAGCGCCATCATGCCACCCACTCATTTCCACAGGAGAGCTTGGTCACAAGCCAAAAGGCCGGAGAATGAGAAGCCATTTTATTGTGATTACACAGAGAGGATGGTGAATGTGTGAAATGAACTGCCCACGGTGATAGTTTGTACCAGCAAATTCTGGAAAGAGTTGGGTAAATGTCTGTGAAGGTTGTGGAAAATGCCATGAGATACCATACTTCCAGCACATTGGATCTGGGAGCAGTGGCCTCTTTCCGTTTGTTTCGATATTCCTGCTTCTGGGTTTTACACACGTCTTTCCAGCTCTGATGCTAACCCAATTAATTTTTTTCTTTCTGTTACCTCAGGTCAAAGTTGGAGCTTCAACAAGAAGCCTTGATTGGTGGGAACTTGACCATGGAGACTAATCTGATTGTACTGGACACCCTGGAACTGGTGATTCAGGTATGAGGTGCAGTAATCCTCTTTTAACCCCCCACCCGCTGCCTCAACCCCACCCTGCCTCACCCCCACACACACCATCTCACCCTACCGCCTCAACCCCAACCCCTATCTCATGCCCACCCCCACCTCACCCCCACACACACTGCCTCATCCCCACACACACACTACCTCATCCTCACGCACACCGCCTCACACCCCCGCCTCAACCTCAACCCCTGTCTCTCACTCACCCCCAAGTCACCCCCAACTCACCCCAACCCATAATTCACCTCTACTCCTTGCCTCACCCCCACACACTGCCTCACCCCCATGCCTCAACTCTAATCCCTGCCTCACGCTGACCCCCACCTCACCCCCAACTCACCCCAACCCATAATTCACCCCTATTGCTTGCCTCACCCCCATACACTGCCTCACCCCGCCCATTACGCCTCACCCCCACCACTCTGCACCCCTACACCATGCCTCACCCCCACACACTGCCTCACTGTCCCGCCTCAATTCCAACCCCTGTCTCACCCCACCCCCACTTCACCCTCACTTCACCCTCACCCCAACCCACACCTCACCCCCACACACTGCCACCCCTCAGCCCCTTCTTAACAATCAACAAATACAGTCCAATACAGTTAACGCTGTAAAAAATCATCGTCACATGTTCACTCTCAGGGACTTAGATCTTCAGAGGGGTTGTTCTTCTGAGTTTATGCTTCTGGAAGGGGATTTTCTGGTTGCAGCCGCCCCGAGATTGGAAAATCCCACTGAGGTCAATGGGCCTTGAAACAATCCGTCAAATTGTCTATCCCACCCGCGACGATTCCCATGGCGGGCGGAACTGGAATGCTGAGAGTTTTTCCATGGAAAGGCCTTTTTATCCTTGATCGTTGCAAAATCAAACCTTCCAAATCCATCATTGCAAAATGTAATCAAAAGACACTCAATTAATTCTCTCCATAAACACAACTGTTTGAGCTTCTGGGTTGGCTGCCAGATCTCACTTGCTTTCGTAAGTTTTGCTTCATTAATTACCCAGTTTCCCAGTCACTGTCACCCAGAAAGAGGTTTAATATTTCCCTCCCTCCACCCTACTGGTCATATTAACTCTTGCATTGATGTATTAACGAATACTGTCCACTACAGCTATAACATAACTGAGGATTAAGATAAAATCCATCACGCTTTGTCTATCAAGTTGTCTCCATGCTGCATTTATATAAACACTTTTCTCGGAATAATTATTCTTTGTGTAGTCAGACCCTAACTCCTCTCATTCCTGGGTTAGGAGAGGAAAAGTTTAAAGTTTATTTATTATTGTCGCAAGTAGGCTTACATTGACACTGCAATGAAGTTACTGTGAAAATCCCCTAGTTGCCACACTCCAGCTCTTGTTTGGGTACACGGAGGGAGAATTTAGCATCGTCAATGCGCCTAACCAGCACATCTTTCAGACTGTGGGAAGAAACCGGAACACCCGGCAGAAATCCACGCAGACACGGGGAGAACGTGCAGACTCCGCACAGACAATGGCCCAAGCTGGGAATTGAACCCAGGCCCTTGGCACTGTGAGGCAGCGGTGCTAACCACTGTGCCACTGTACCGCCCACAGGAGTCAATGGACCACACCATTCCCTGCTCATTCTATTAAGGCCGAATAGTTAATAGCCTTTCTTGCCTTTCAGCAGTGCAGCTCGATGCCTGAGTTTAAACCTGTGGTCGCAGCGGTCCTCAAGGTCCTGATTCACAGCCTGTGCTGTAACCAGAGCACTCTATACCTGCAGAACTGCTTCAACACACAGCGAGCCGTCGTTGCCAAGGTAACCAGATATTTTGTGAATGGGGTAAGAGCTTTGTGAATGAGTTATTGAACTTGAGGGTTAAATGAATGGGATACAAAGAGGCTGCTGTTCACAGAGGAAGAATCAGTGATTTATTCCTGGATGACCGGCAACCCCCTTGAATTGTCTTGCAGCACTGGGCAAGGGGCATGAAGAGAAGATTGAGGGAGAATTGGAAGGGGGATTGCTGTTGAAACTGTTTATTGGGTTGTTGAGGGATGTATCAGGACATGTTTCAAGCACAACACAGGTGGGATTGAAATCCAAACAAAATAGATCATGGATCCTTGCTGTAGGTTATAACATTCCACTGCCAACTGACCTCATGCTACCAAATCAGCACACAGACTGAAGCTATACTTGGCATCTAGTAAGAGTTTTAACAACACCAGTTTAAGGTCCAACAGGTTTATTTGGTAGCAAACACCATTAGCTTTCAGAGCGCTGCTCCTTCGTCAGATGGAGTGGAAATCTGACAAAGGAGCAGCTAATGGTATTTGCTACCAAATTAACCTGTTGGACTTTAACCTGATGTTGTTAAAACTCTTACTGTGTTCACCCCAGTCCAACGCCGGCATCTCCACATCTTGGCATCTAGAACAGGAAGAGACCTTAAACACCCTTTCTGTAAGAGGCAGGAATGTACACATGGTATTTCAGAGAAACCATAAAGAGGGCAAAATCTCAAATTCCCCCTTCAGTGCCATCTGGCCTTTGTCCTTTTCCATAACTAATTTACTCACAATCTCATTGCTCCCTGGGGTAATCCAGGTGCTGAGAAATGAGATTGTGGAAGTAAATTAGGTACGGGAAAGGACAAATTGGCATTGGAGGAACAGTCTCAGTCCTGCAATTTAGTCATCAGCAAATTAACAGATAAATTAGTTAAGTGTGTGTGTGTGTGTGTGTGTGTCTGGATATTTAAAGACTCATTCCAGTCCCAGGACGGGGTTTTCCGGCCGCGCTCGCCCCAAAGCCAGAAAATCCCGCCCGAAGTCAACGGATCTTTGCATGGTCCACGTCCCGCCCGCTATGATTCCCGTGGTGAGCGGGACGGTAATATTCCGCCTCTGTTAGCACAAGTTGCACTGATCAGACTGATGCTGAATATTTGAGCATTTCCCCTTGCAGAGCTAACTAGCTGTCACTGTGTCTCTGCTGCAGTTTCTGGATGTGCTGTTTGATGAGGACTCGGAGCACTGCACGGACCTGTGCTTGCTGCTGCTACAGAGATGTATGAGTCGTTTTGAGAGCACTCGGCTCCAGGCCTCTGCCTCCCTCTACCTGCTCATGAGGCAGAGCTACAGGGTGGTGAGTTGCAGCAGTGCCAAAGTCTTCCTCGTTTCCAGATTTAATTTTCCCAAGCAAGCTGTTAAATTTCTTAGAGCAAGTTGGTGAACGAGACCCAGGCCTGGATTTTCTGCTCCCACCCCCGTCAGGTTTGGCGACGAGAGCGGAAAATATCGCCAAAGTCGCGGTTCACATCGGCGTAAAAGCAGGAAGTGACCATCCACTTCCCCGCGTTAGTGACAGGCCGCGTTTCCCATCATTCAACGTCAAGAACCTCAGTGTAATACATTTGCATCTCATTATCGAGTCCGTACCCCGGCATCATACCCTCACCTCAAAAATTGCGCCCGTGGAGGCGTGATGTGAGAACGACACGATGCACGACTAGTCTCAGAAGGCGTGCACCTGACGAGCGGAGGGGAGCTCAGAGGTGAGCGCAGTGCTCGGGGCCTCGTGATGTGCACAACTAAATATCCAATGAGTGTCTCCCACACTTAAGCTTAATTTATACAATTAACACAAGGCGTTGCCTCCTGTGTGGTTGCCTGCCATGGCTCCGTGTGTAGCACTCTTGCCTCGGAGTCTGGCAGTTGTGGGTCCAAATCCCACTCCAATGACTTGAGTAGAAAATCCAGGCTGACACTTCACTTTGGCATGTCATTATGAAAGGTCTTATGTAAATGTAAGTCTTTCTTTCCTTACTACGTGCATATTTAAGGGCCCTTTGTTACTATGGCAAAAACATGAGAGAGTGCCTGGGTTATCTGTCCCACAGCAACTAATGTCCATGGAGAAATATGAGAGTAGCGCTAATAACCAACAAGAGTTTCATTGATTGCAAACTCTGGGCTCGAAACATACGTCCTATTGATGCACAGTCCGAGTGTATTCTCAACAGTGTTAGTGATTTTCCTTAATGATTGCAGAATTTAGTAATTTTATATTTACCAGACAGAAAAATAAGCCATAAGTGGCAGGTTTAAAGGGCAAAGGGAGCTAAAACATTTCTGGTGGTGGCAATGACATTTCTCTACCTGCTTTTATAACAGAAAAGGCTAAATCCACTTTGAACCCTAGAATGATTCAGCACACACAAAGCCAAATTTAAACAGAGGTCCAAGTGTAAATTAGTAGTCTTTATTTTGGAATTGGATTATAGCAGATTTCAAAATAAAAGTAAAGAAAATGTGAAAAACAAAACTTTCTGAGATGGGGTTGGGGTTCCTTTACATAAGAAATCTACCTTCAGCAGTCACTTTGCTGCCGCTATAGACCTCCCTTTTGTAGACATAGGACCACTTTTCCTTTATAAAGCTGGTCATACTTCTTTTTTATTCATTCGTGGGACATGGGTGTCGCTGGCTGGCCAGCATTTATTGCCCATCCCTAGTTGCTTGAGGACAGTTGAGAGTCAACCACATTGCTGGAGTCACCTGTAGGCCAGACTAGATAAGGACAGCAGATTTCCTTCCCTAAAGGACACTAGTGAACCAGATGGATTTTTCTGACAGTGGTTTCATGGTCATCAGTAGATTCTTAATTCCAGATTTTTTTTTATTGAATACAAATTCCACCATCTGGCATGGTGGGATTGGAACCCAGGTTCCCCAGAACATTAGCTGAGTTTCTGGATTGATAGTGTAGTGATAATACCACCAGGCCATCATCTCCCACAGTTTAAGTGCTGAAAAACCTGAGTCCCATTACACCTACAGTGTAACCTTTTTGTCTTCATGTGTCATAAGGATGACATTTAAAGTTTGTTTGGAGTTGCCAGCTTTTGCCAAATTTAGTAAATTGGCACAGGTGTAGATGGTCGATCAGCTAGCTGAAAGGTGATAAAGGTGGCTGTCACTGGGGAGAGCTGGAGGACAGATAAAGAACAGCAGTGCGCAGTAATTTGGGGATTACTGATTAATTGTGGCCTGTAATATGGTAAGTAGAACAGGTGTTAAAACACAATTAAAAGACCCCATTCATTCACATCATGCGATTTGACAATTAGTCAACCTACAAGGTTGACTAAAAGAATCAACAGCAAAAGACTTCTTACTATCCTACACAGCAACAAATATGAAACCCCGATCAGTATTTCTATCTCCATTTGTCATCTGAGGAGAGAGGCCTTGCCTGACAGTTTACTGGAAATCCTTGAGGGAACAATGACCCTGTTGACTGCAGAGATTCTGTGCAGATAGATCTGCCTGATCTTTAATACTGTGGGACTGTTAATAATCACTTCACAATGCACAGGAGGCCAGCTGCTGAGCTGGATTGAAAATTAACCAAAATGGAGGGAGCAAAGGGCATTCGAAAAGGGAACTACACTGACATGGCAAAGGTTCACCGACGAGTAGTGCAGGGATCAAAGTACATCATTGGATTGGAACTGAGGTAGAAACAGAGATACATGACTGCATATAAAGGGGGGGGGGGGGTCAAACAATAGGGAAGAGGCAAATCAACCACAAAGGAATCTGGATCTTTTTACTTGAGATGTTAAAGCCACATTTATTGCCCAATTTCTCGGAGAAGGTGGGAGAAGGCATTAAGAATAAATCATGTGGGTCTGGAGTCACATGTAGCCCAGACTGGGTTAAGGATGGTTGTCCCCCTTCCTTCCCTGCAAGCCATGAATGAATTGGTTGGATGTTCTGTTGACTCAGACGTTCACAGAAACAAAGTGAGTAAATTTATTGAGTGAAGCTCCACAACTTGCTATAATGGGAATTGAATCCATAATTCCTGCCTTGCTTGCTGAGTAGGCTAGGAGATTGACGAGGGTCAAATTATATTCATGTGCATTTGAATATTTTCCAAACATTTTGAATTTTCTGTGCTGACTAACCTGGGATTTCTTATGCTCAGCATTTTCCGAGAATGAAAATGTACATCACCTTATCCCTGGCATCCTTAGCGGAAAAAATATCGAACCAGGATGAGCACTGTCTCCAGAAATCGCTTGGGATAATCCTAACCTACCTGGAGACAGATAGAGCTATGAAGGGTACCGACTTCCCTACACAGGTAAGGAAACCCCAAACCTTAAAGGGACTTTAGATTGAATCACAGGAAAAGTAAATTGCAAATAATATATATGTTGCAAAAGACTGGTGAGATTTATGATCTTTGTGCAGTTGAGAATGCGGTGGGAACAATTTTTCTGGTCCAAGTTCATCCAAAGAGTGGACTGGAGCAACGTAGTCAATATATGTGTGCCAATCCAGTCTCTAAGAATGCAGTTAGTTCCAAGCCCAGGTCACTAATATTGCTCTTGGGCGTCCCAGATGCAAACCCACTCTTTGGCTAGGCTTCATTTGGTGGGGCAGGAAAATAGCGCAGAGGTAGACCAGAGAGACGTGTCCCAATGGTGGAAGAGGCCAGAACTAGAGGTCATAGTCTGAGGATAGGGGGCCTCCACATTCTATTACAGAAAGGATATTATTAAACTAGAAAGAGTGCAGAAAAGATTTACTAGGATGCTACCGGGACTTGATAGTTTGAGTTATAAGGAGAGGCTGGATAGACTCGGACTTTCTTCCCTGGAGCGTAGGAGGCTTAGGGGTGATCTTATAGATGTCTATAAAATAACAAGGGGCATAGATCAGCTAGATAGTCAACATCTTTTCCCAAAGGTAGGGGAGTCTAAAACTAGAGGGCATAGGTTTAGGGTGAGAGGGGAGAGATACAAAAGGGTCCAGAGGGGCAATTGTTTCACACAGAGGGTGGTGAGTGTCTGGAACAAACTGCCAGAGGTAGTAGTAGAGGCGGGTACAATTTTATCTTTCAAAAAGCGTTTAGACAGTTACATGGGTAAGATGGGTAGAGAGGGATAAGGCCAAATGCGGGCAATTGGGACTAGCTTAGGGGTTTAAAAAAAGGGCAGTATGGACAAGATGGGCTGAAGGGCCTGTTTCCATGCTGTAAACCTTTATGACTCTATGACTAAACCTTTTAGGACTGAGGTGAGGAGAAATTTCTTTACCCAGAGGGTGGTGAATGTGTGGAATTCGCTACCACAGAAAGTAGTTGAGGCCAAAACATTTTGTGACTTCAAGAAGAAATTAGATATAGCTCTTGGGGCTAAAGGGATCAAGAGATATGGGGGGGGAATCAGGATATTGAATTTGATGATCAGCCATGATCAAAATAAATGGCGGAGCAAGTTCATAGAGCCGAAGTTCTAGTTTCCATGTTTCTATGGAAACATCTGGGCATCAGCCTTTGGGACCTTTTGTGTGTGGTGTGACTGGCACCCAGAAATGACACATCCTGGTTGAGGTGTGTGCGGAGACACAGTACAGAAAATGAAAACAGACTTTGGCTTCCTTCTGTCTCTTAGAGCTACCCCTGGGCTGCTTCCAATCCTCTGGCCCATGAGGGTCCTCTCTTTATCTTCAGCTCATGCCCCTCATGCTGGGGGCCAGGTCAGGAAAATGGGCTTCGAGGGTCTTACAATATTGGTATTTTGCTCACTCTCTTTGGAGTGTGGGGATCGTCTCTTAATCCTCGGACATTTAGGAACTGTCTTTCACTCAGTGTGGCATAATGCCCTCTCATGCTGTCTCATGTTGCAAAACATGGATGCAGTAGACTTGTTCAAGATCACATCCCCTACTCTCATCCACCTTTTGAACGAGACCTTCAACTGCACTCAACCTGGTAGCACAAGTAAATGTCAAATATCCTGAGGCATCGCTCATAGAACATCAGACATGTCCTCTCAGTGTCATAACCCTCTAAACATTGATTAACTGATCATTTGTATATGGGACCTTATAAGAAAGTTGGATAGAACGTTTGCCGAGAAAACAATCCCTCAATTGGCTATGAAATGCTTAGAGATATCCTGAGGAAGTAGAGGGTGCTAGATAAATAAGGTTATTTCTTTGAATTCAATGATTGACATGGCAACAATTGCAATGTGGCAAATATTTGAAGGGCTACTATTTTGGGATGTTCAATTGGCTGCACCTGTTTAAATGCTTGTTATAAAGATGGTGCCTCTTCCAATGTAAGCACATATTTCGTCACCATATATTGGTTGGTACTTTCCATTTGGCACAACCTCAAGCTTGAGTAATACACCAAAGCTCATGGTTTGTTGCTCATTCTGGTTGGATGTATTCATGGAGGTTTCATCATGTGACCCCTCACTTCCAACTGCCCCACCCAGTTAACAGCAATTTATCCTATTTCCAATATTGGAATAATTCATGATGAAAGGGTACAAAGAACATGGAAAATGCACCATAGCCACTTCTAAGACCATAGGATGCAAACCTTCTGGTCCTGGGGACTTATAGAGTCATAGAGGTTTGCAGCCTGGAAACAGGCTCTTCGGCCCAACTTGTCCATGCCACCCTTTTTTTTAACCACAAAGCTAGTCCCAATTGCCCACGTTTGGCCCATATCCCTTTATACCCATCTCTGTCTAAATGCTTTTTAAAAGACAAAATTGTACCTGCCTCCACTACTACTTCTAGTAGTTTGTTCCAGACACTCACCACCCTCTGTGTGAAAAAACTGCCCCCCTGGACCCTTTTGTATCTCTCCCCTCTCACCTTAATCCTATGTCCTCTAGCTTTAGACTCCTCTACCTTTGGGAGAAGATGTTGACTATCTAGCTGATCTGTGCCCCTCATTATTTTGTAGACCTTATAAGATAACCCCTAAGCCTCCTACGTTCCAAGGGAAAAAGTCCCAGTCTATCCAGCCTCTCCTATCGGTCTTACAAGACTTGTCGGTCTTTAGATCTAATTGTTTGCCAACACCTTTTGCCTGGTGATGATTGTTTTCTGCTCTTCCCTGCCAATCACTTCTTGACTTTCAAGAACCTTTGGGAAGTTCCTAAGTTTTCTACAGTGAAGAGAGACACAAAATGCCTGTCAACACCTCTGCCATTTCCTTTGTTCCATTATCAATTCCCCAAACTCACTCTTTAGAGGAACGACATTAGTTTTAGATACTCTTTTCCCGTTTAAATTTTTGTTGAAACTCATTACTAGCTAGCTTTCTCTCGTACTCAATGTTCTTCCTCTTTATTTTTACTTTGCTGGTTATTAAAATATGGCCAATCTTCTGATCTACCAATAATCTCTACAGATTTGTGGACTGTTTCTTTCAATTTGATACAATCTTCAACTTTCCCATCTGAGATAATTGCTGAGAGTTATTAAATCTCTCCTTAAAAGTCTGTTACTGCATCTCTACTGTCCTACCTTTGACCTAGTTTCCTAATTCATTCTCTGCTTTCATTCCCTAATAATTACCTTTATTCGGGTTTAAAACACTTTTACTTTCCATTCAAACCAATTCTATCATACTGTGATCGCTGTTACCCAGTTGCTCATTTCCCCTGAGGTTACTGATGAATCCTATCTCCTTGCTCATTAACAGATCTAGAATAGCCTGCTCCCTGCTAGGTTCTAGAATGTACTCTCTCAGAGATTGTCTTGAACACCGTCTATGAACTCATTTTCCAGACTACCTTTACTTATCTGATTCATCCAATCTACATGTAGATTAAAGTCACTCATGATTATAATGATACCTTTCTTACGAGTCCTATTTATTTCTTCCTGTATACCCTGTCCTACAGTCTAACTGTTGTTAGGGGGGCCACAAGCGACCTCCTATCTTTACTAATTCTTACCTCTGCCCAAACTGATCTTGTTCTTTTCAAATCCTTTCACCACTTTACTGGTGACATTGGCAATGAAGAGAGATACCCCACCACCTTTTCCTAGCTTCCTATGTTTTCAAGATGTGAAGTATCCTTCGATATTCAGGTCCCAGCCTTGGTGACTCTGCAACCATGTCTCCATGGTGATGACTATCAGGCCAAACATATTTATTTCTATCTGTGCTAACAATTCATCCACTGTCAAACTGTAATTCCGACAGACTCCAGGCCAACCCTGGAAAGTTGGCAACACCAACTCACGAATGACGTGGCAACATTTTACTTGGCCGGCTTGCTGTGTGTGGCCTCTGCTGCTGGATTCTCCCTGAGGGCAGCAGGATGAAAAGTTATGAACAGTTTCATGATCTGGTTTTATTTTCACTGGGAAAGATCCAGTGAGCAAATCTTCCACATCCCTCCCCCACCTCATTTATCCTAGAATCCTGTCTCTGTGTCTCTTGCCTGTTAGCAATAATGAGTATCCATCTCTCCCGAGTTTCCCAACCGAGTTGAGGGGTCAAGTGATTCCAGTGGTCCGAAGCTCAGCTGAGAGTTCACCGGGCAGATTTAATTTTTCTCAAATTAAACCGGTGACGAGCTCCAAACAGGCACTCAGTTCATGTCACCAGCTTCAGAAACCTGGGGCAAACATCCGATAGAACAATTTCCGGAAATGTGTGTGAACCGGTTCCAACAATCCTTTCATGTGTCTAATGCACCTGTGTCTGAAGCTGTAAATGGACCCGGAGTGTCAGTTATTCTCTGGCAGAGGACCGAGAGCAGCTGCTTCCTCTAACAGAGATGTCAGCAGTGTCTCAGCAGCAGCGCTCTCAGCTCTGAGTCACAGTGAGCTATGCCAGCACTTCAGTGCAGCACTGAGGGGGCTAAGATGTTACATTAATGTCCCTGCCTGCTCTGTCAGGTGAATACAGAAGGTCATTTGAAGAAGAGCAGGAAAGAAAATTACTGCGAATGCTGGAATCTGAAACAGAAACAGAAAATGCTGGAAAATCTCAGCAGGTCTGACAGCATCTGTGGAGAGAGAAAAAAAGTTTATTTATTTGTCACAAGTAGGCTTACATTAACACTACAATGAAGTTACTGTGAAAATCCCCTAGTCGCCACACTCTGGCTCCTGTTTGAGTACACTGAGGTAGAATTTAGCATGGTCAATGCACCTAACCAGCGTGTCTTTGGACTGTAGGAGAAAACTGGAGCACCCGGAGGAAACCCATGCAGACACGGGGAGAATGTGCAGACTCCACACAGAGAGTTACCCGAGACAGGAATCGAATCCAGGTCCCTGGCGCTGTGAGGCAGCAGTGCTAACCACCGTGCCACCGTGCTGAGCCAAAGGGGGAGTTTTCCCATCCTGCCTGCCACGAGAATCATAATGGGGGGGAGGGCGGGGTGGGGGGGGGGCGGGGGTGGGGGTGGAGAACAGGGCAGACCATGCAAAGGTCTGTGACTTCAGGTGGGATTTTTCGGTTTTGGGGCGAGCGAGACCGGAAAATCCCGCCCAAGGTTTCAAGTCTGGATGACTCTTGACAGACCAACATTTATTCATGGGTGTGACTACTGTGTCTGTACCGTTTTTTAAGGAGCAATCCAGTCTAGTTCCAATTTACAGCTGTTGCTGTATAGCCCTGTTATTTACAGCGATTCCACTGCATGTCCAACTCAATGCAATGAGGGTTTCTGCCTTGCCATCAGGCAGTGAGATCTAGTTCCTGGGTGGATAAAAAACGTCTTCTCAGCTCCCCTCTAAGTCCTCAAGCAGCATCACTAAAAAACAATCTTGTTATCTATTTCACGCTGTGGGACCTGACTGTGCACAGACTGATTGCCAAGTTGCCTTACATTACTACAGCGACTACACTTCCAAATGACTTCATTGGCCGTAAAAGCTCTTTGGCCCCATCAGCTTCTCAGAGAAACTAAAGATGAGTAATCAATATTGGCCATAACTTCTCAAGCGAAAGGCACTACATAAATACAATTCCTTTGTTTTTCACAGCTGCTCCACTTCAACTGGTGGCTTTGCTTTTAGAGAGACAAATAGCCGCTGTTCCCATTCCAGAGTTCCTGACCGGGCAGAACATTGGGAAATCACGGTCATTGTGCAAAGCTGAAATTAATTGTGGAATTTAAACCCAGACTATCACTAATGCCATACCTGGCGACACTGATTTCTCTCCCCTTTGGACTTCAAGAAATCACTCTTATGCTTTAAGGACACTTTGCTCTGTGGCACCCTGCCCCTTCGCACTGTGAGACCCTGCCCCTTCGCAATGTGGCACCCTATCCCTTCGCACCATGGCATCCTTCTGCTTTGCACTGTGACACACTGCTCCTTCGCACTGTGGAACCCTGCCCCTTCACGCTGTGACACCCTGCCCTTTCACACAGTGGGACCCTGCCCCTTCGCACTATGGGGCACTACCCATCCATACTGTCAATGTCCTGAGGGTTACCATTGACCAGAAAATGAACTGGATGAGCCCTATAAATACAGTGGCTAGAAGAGCAGGTCAGAGGCTGGGAATCCTGTGGTGAGTAACTCACCTCCTGATTCCCCAAAGCCTGTCCAACTACAAGGCTGAAGTTAGGAGTGTGATGGAATTCTCTCCACTTGCCTGGATGAGTGCAGCTCCAAGTGAATCACCACATAATGCATCCCATCTGCATGCAATCAAACATAATTAATGTGGGCGGTGAGTGGGAGGACTAAACCTTTGCTTTGTAGGGCACTGCCTTCTCACTCTGGGGCACCAACTCCACGCTCTTCCTCCTCCTCAAACATTGCTCATACTATCCCCTCTATCTTTCTTTCTCCTCCCACCTCCTGAGTGTATAACCCCTGACCTTTCTATTGGCACAGTGGTTAGCACCAGGGACCCGGGTTCAATTCCAGCCTCGGGTCACTGTCTGTGTGGAGATTGTACATTCTCCCCATGTCTGCGTGGGTTTCCTCCGGCTCCTCTGGTTTCCTCCCACTGTCCAAAGATGTGCGGCTTAGGGTGCTTGGCCATGTAAAATTGACCCTAGTGTCAGGGTGATTAGCAGGGTAAATATGTGGGGTTGCGGGAGTAGGGCCTAGGTGTTACTGTGGTCGGTGCAGGCTTGATGGGCCGAATGGCTTCCTTCTGCACTATAGGGATTCCATGATTCTATGTCACCTCCTGCTCACACTCAATATGCTACACTCCATGTGGAGCTTGGTGACTGGACAGCTGGGTCACTCCGTGGACTGATTATTAACTTGGTAAGCCAGTCGGGTAACCAATACTTAACTAGTGCTGATCTTTCAGGTGGAAGAGCTTATAAGGAACCTGAAGGCAGTATCGGGTGACACGGTGAAGCTTCATGAGTACCTGAAGGATGTGGACATGCAAATCGATCTGATGTACAGGTAATGTTTCCAAAGGTAACAAACTGCTCTTCCATTGTGTATGGGGGGAGTGTAATGGGTAACAGAGGTCACCTGATTAATAAATACCTTCTCTCTATTCATAAACATTATAATTTGTACCCTGGGAGCCTCATGGTTAAGTACTGTTGAGTGAAGCGTCCATGTAATGTGAAACATCCATTTATCTTTGACCCCGTAACCCCTTCCTGGGGTTGTGACCAGGCCAAAGTTCAGCAACTTTTGTCTGAGTAGATCAGGATCTCAGGGCTCTTGAGATGAGAGAGTTGGGACGCTGAAACTACTGGTGGAAGAGTTGGCAGTGCCCCAAGCTCTCCCATCTCAGCCATGCCACCAAGAGGATATCATGAAGGGCAACGACTTCCTAGGACCCAGAGTGCCATGTGCTTCCCTGTGGCAAGGACAGATGTAAATTGAAGGCCTGTCCCTCAAGCAGCACTATAAAGGGAAGAAAGTTGGCAGAACTGGCATATGTGTTGCATCTTATTGGAGATGCTCTAAACTACGGGTATCGGTTGAATCTCGCCACATTTGACAAACAGCAAGATCTGAAAATCTCAGTTGTTCACCAGACACACCCTGAACCTGAGACTCTGACCCATTTTCTATACGGCATCATTGTATTAGTTGCTGTTAATAGAAACCTATACTTCAGAATGGAGTGCTATGGGGAACAATGCTTTCCATCCTATTCAAGTTCTGGCCACATAGAAAGCCCTGTGGGATCAACCAGATGGACTGCAGTGACCTTTCCCAGCCTTGTGTATTCCTTTGTTTGGTCTAACGTAATGGATGGTTCCCCTTAGTTCCAGCTTCACAGCAATGACAGGAAAATGCCCAGGAAACTTGTCACCTTTCACTGTCTCAAGGAACTGTTCAACTGGAAATCCTTTTGACATTTATTGCGAAGGGCACGTTCACGCCTAATTTGACCCAATTAACAGGGCTGGACTGTGTTTATAAAAGAACGGCATCCATAGAGACTTTGAACAAACCCATATTGTGTGAATGGGTCAGTGACAGATTGCACCACGTTGTAAACAGGGAGCAGATTCAATGGCAGGGATGTTTGTCAGCAGTAAGTCCTCTGTGTTTTCCTCTAGAATTGCAAAATGCTTACAGAATTACTTGGACCTTCGCCTGATGTGGTTGCGGAACATCGCGATGAAGCACGTTGAAAGGAAACGGTTTGCTGAGGCAGCTCACTGCCTGGTGCACAGCGCTGCCTTGGTGGCAGAATACTTGAGCCGTGTCGAAGGATCTGTCCATCTGCCCATGGGCAGCGTGAGTTTCCAGGTCAGCTTCCGGTAATGTGTGGCAACGACGGCAACCTGCATTTCTACAGCAACTTTCAGAGAATCCCTGCAGTGCAGAAGGAGGCCATTCGGCCCATCGAGCCTGCACCAATAATAATCCCACCCAGGCCCTATCCTCGTAACCCCATGTATTTACCCCGCTAATCCCCCTGACACTAAAGGTCAATTTAGCATGGCCAATCCACCTAACCCGCACATCCTTGGACTGTGGGGGGGGGAAACCGGAGCACCCGGAAAAAACCCAGCAGACACAGGGAAAATGTGTAAACTCCACACAGTCACCCAAGGCTGGAATTGAACCCAGGTCCCTGGCGCTGTGAGGCAGCAGTGCTAACCACTGTGCCACCGTGCTGCATGTGTGGGGTCAGGAAAGCAGAGGAAAATTGTTTCTCCAGCCAAAAAAAAAATGAAGGTCAGCATTTCGCGACCTATCTCGCACCACCACTGGAGACGTAAATCTGGCACCACTCGTCATTAGAACGGGTGGTCAAAAACATGGTGAAAGATGTAGACTTCAAGGAGCATTTAAAAGGGAGAGAGAGAGAGAGCGAAAGAGTGGGAGAGGGAAGGCATAGTTGATCATTTTGTTCATTACTTGCGTTAGTGCCTCACTGAACAGGGCTGAATTCCTTCCTCTTCTCAAGACACGAGGAATAATAGATAAACAGGAGAGAGGTAGCACCAATCCCTGTTCCAACTTCTTATTGTAAAGAAGTAAGCTATCTGTCGCTGAATTTTTCACTTGATTGACTGGATGTCCTGGATTTGACAGTTGCTGCCCTCAGTTTGGCCAACTATGGCCTGTTTTACCTGCCTCTTTGTAAGTTCAGTCATGTCACAGTTTGATAGGCCTTTTTCTAGTTCACTTGTCCCAGTGGTCATCCCTTGAACACTCTTTTTATTTTTTATTTTTACAATTCTAAAGATGTTACATTTTGTAATGTTTGTGTTTTAAAGAAATCACTTGCAATCATAGAATCATAGAATCCCTACATTGCAGAAGGAGGCCATTTGGCCCATCGAGCCTGCACCAACAACAATCCCACCCAGGCCCTATCCCTGTAACCCCACATATTTATCCTGCTAATCTCCCTGACACTAAGGTCAATTTGACATGGCCAATCCACCTAACCTGCACATCTTTGGACTTGTAAATTATTTTTAAAAGTTAATTTGTGATTTTATTACTGTAAGATATTGAAACCAGTATCATTTTCAATGCCTGAACACTGGCTGCTTGTTAGTCTCTGATTGGCTGCTGGCCATGGGTGGCCCTTGATTGGTCACGGGCCACAGATGATCCTTAATTGGTTGTTCGTCATAAGTGGCCTCTGGTCATTGGCCGTAGTTGGCCCCTGATTGGCCCCTAGCCACCAATAGTCTTTGGTTGGCCACTGGCATTCAATAGTCTCTGATTGGTTTCTAGCCATCAGTAGATTCTGACCGGCCATTGGTGGTTCCTGATTGGCCATTGACCAGTGGTGATCCCTGATTGGCTGCAGGCCCTCAATAGTCCCTGATTGGCTACAGGCCATTGATGGTCCCTGATTGGCGTTGGTTATTTATCGCCTATCTTCTTTCTTCACCAGAGAATTTCCATCAATGTCTTGGAGGAATCGTTGGTGTGTGATGAGGTCTTTTCCATGGAGAGGGAGGGCATTTGCACTGGAAACTCCTTCAGCGAAGAGGGTCTCCTGGAGTTTCTGGATGAGGCAGTCGAGCTCTTCAACAGAGTACGTGTTGAACCTTCATCAAGCTCCGTGACCATGGGGCTGAGGGGTCTGACTAGATCAGATTCAAGTTGCATTTGTGAATCTCTGCTCCCACAGAGGAGCACAGGATGGAGAATCCAGCTTGGAGGTCAGCTCATCTGGGTTGACAGCGCTCCTGAGTTTCTGGGGATATTTTATTTGCTCGAAATCTCACCTTGTAAAATTTGTCCTTGAATCTCCACCTTACATTCCCTATGGAGTACGGACAGGGGGAATTGATTATGGAAGATATCTCAAAGCACGATGAGCCAAACGTGGGTCGTTTCTAAGATTTGGAGTGTAGGTAGGCTTCAAAAATCAGTGGCAACAGTTCACCAACGCCACCTGAGAGAGCGGCTGTGTGAGCTTCCCCGACTCTGATTCAATTCTGAATCCACAAATTCATTGCTGGATCAGGAATAATAATCACTGAGGAGCTCTCTCTCCGATCATTTCATTCCTAGTGGAGGAGAAAGGGATTCAGAGCAGGTGGAAGCCATCGCGTTAGACGCTGTTAGACGCAACATTCAATATTCAGCTCCACTGATTTCAATATCACTGAATATCAGGAGGTAATTGCAATTCCACTTCCAATTTTATCTCCGATTTCTCCCGGCACCCAGCCTGTACTGTGCCTGATGTGGGAGTGTTTGAAGAGACAGTATAGAGGGAATTCTAAACTGTATTTAACCCAAGTCATATCTGATCTCTCGACTTGATGAGGCTGCACCAAGGATGCTTTATTTTGTGTATATTCTGGGATGTGCCTGATCTAGGAGAGTGTGACGACAGTGTCAAGTGAGTGTTGCACAGCATTTGACACAGGTCATACCTTTCCAGTGGTTGCAAAGGGCTAGCCACAGGCAAGAATAGCCGCCTTCTCTGCTATATCGGTTTAGCTCAGCTGGCTGGCTGGCTGGTTAGTGACACAGAGTGACGCCAACAGCGCAGGTTCAGTTGCCGTACTGGCTGAAGTTATTCATGAAGGCCCAGCCTTCTCAACCTTGCCCCTCGCCTGAGGTGTGGTGATCCTCAGGTTAAATCACCACCAGTCAGCTCTCCCCCTCAAAGGGGAGAGTAGTTTATGGTCACGTCGGACCATGGCAACTTGATCTTTTTATACTCAGATGATCCTTCAGCGGGTAAAGGGACCTTTAATCCATGTCTGTACATATTTAGTGCACAATGTCCCTGACCTGGGCTGGTGTTTGATATTGCACCTTGTGAGTTGTCTAACATTAGACTCACATTTTAATACACAGTTGCCTGGATCAGGAACACTATTGTGCATTATTTTAATATCTTTACTGTGTGGTATCTGTTTTTTAAAAAATACCTTTCACTTGTTTTTCTTAAGGCAGAATGTTTTGAAGCAGTTTATGAAATTTACAAGCTCGTAATTCCAATTGCCGAGTTCCATCGGAATATTAAGAAATTATCTGTTATTCATGGAAACCTGAAGGAAACGTTTGATTTGATCCTGAGTAAGGTAAAGGCTCCTCTTGTGCCAGTGTGTGCGTAACCCTCGTGTTCAATGTGAAAAGCCAGGTGTACACCAATGTGCCCACAGGCACTGCTAAATTCTTCCTCAGTGTACCTAAACAGGCGCCGGCCAGAGTGTGAAGACTCAGGGATTTTCAGAGTACCTTCCTTGCAGTATTAATGTAAGCCTACTTGTGACACTAATAAATAAACTTAAACTGGCGTTAACGTTGTCTGCCAGCCAATCAGCTCATTAGATGGGCAGACCATTCATTCCCTCTGTCCCTGATTGGTGCTCACTGAGCATTTTGATTGGCCGCTTTTTGGTACATTCCTTGGTGAATCTGTTGCTTGATTTGGAAAAACCAGGCAAGCTTCTCGGTGAGATCTATGACACAGCCAATGAGCAGTGCTTATGAATCATAGAATCAACAGTGCAGAAGGAGGCCATTTGGCCCATCGAGTCTGTGCTGACCACAATCCCACCCAGGCCCTATCCCCATAACCCCATGCATTTAACCGAGATACTTTCCCCTGACACTAAGGGGCAATTTATCATGGCCAATCCACCTAACCCGCCCATCTTTGGAGCGTGGGAGGAAACCGGAGCACCCGGAGGAAACCCATGCAGACACGGGGAGAATGTGCAAACTCTACCCAAATTGGGAATTGAACCCGAGTCCCTGGCATTGTGAGGCAGCAGTGCTAACCACTGTGCCACAGTGGTGTCCTTATGATTTGAGTGAATTGGCTGCTCTGGTTGGACCCCCAACCTTTGGTCTCAGTGTCTCAGGGCTGAGAAGGAGAAAATCAGTCAAGCTTCTGCGTGCGGAGAACTGCACGTGCTTGCATTTTGGGTCACCTCCGTTGTGATGCCTCCCATAGTTGGTTACCCTTCAATATTCACTGTCAGACACAAAGAAGCTACTTGACGGAGATAAATGACCATTCTAGCTCAGCAAACCCGCCGCTGCAGGCCTTAACCCCATCACCACCAGGCAAGTGAATTGGATCCCTACCTGAAGAGGAAAGATTTGCAGGGCTACAGGGTGGGGGAGTGGCATGAGACAATTTGCTCTGGCAGACAGTCAGCACAGACATAAAGGGCCGAATGGCCTCCTTCTGTACTGTAACCATTATATGTTTAACGGAACCCTGATACCGGCTTGCTGCTGACGGTCTTTGTACGGGGACTTTGAACTGTCTGAGAGAGCTGAACAGGTGGAGAAAGCAGAGAGTGGAGGTGCTGAAAGACAGGGAGAGTGAGGGTGGACTGAGGTTAGAGATGGGCCTGTTGTGACTGGTGTGTCAGCTCCATTCAACCCTCCACACAGAGACTTTGTGATGGGCAGTCCCTTCAATGAAAAGCCAATGAGGCAATTGCCCTTTGCAGTGACAAATTCCAGCCTTTCAATGAAAACTTACCCTCCTTTTAATCTATTTTTTTCAGGATAATAAGAGAATGTTTGGAACATTTTTCCGTGTGGGATTCTATGGCTCGCTGTTTGGAGAGCTGGATGGGCAGGAATATGTGTACAAGGAGCCGGGGATCACTAATCTAGTGGAAATATCCGCCAGGTTACAGGTAATGGATCTTCAATTTAACAATGTGAATCAAAGCTACCTGAACAGTGCTGTGCACACACACCCGAGCTGTTGCTGCTCTCTGTCGGGGTCACACTGTAACAGCATTGAGTCACTGATTCTCCATATAGACTCTCATTGAAGTATTCCTCGTTTTAATCCTGCAGTGTTTTAAATGTTTCCGATTGTATCACGGTTTGGCATGGCTCCTGCTCTGACCAAGACCGCAAGAAACTACAAAGAGTTGTGAACATAGCCCAGTCCATCAGACGAACAAGCTGATGCGCGATATAACACACGAGAGGCTGGATGTACTCGGGAAATAAAGGCTTTTATTGCCAACAATAACAGAGCTACTATATACAGTATACGATCCCAGACTAAAGGGTCGCCAGGCAGAGCAGTGACCTTTATACCTCTCCCAGGAGGCGGAGCCGACTGGGGTGTACCATAACAACTATTTTAACAGGTAGAACAGCCCAACCCTAACCCCAACAGTAACATATATACAGACTCATAGTACTGGCCAGACCATGGCTCAGCACTACCTGGTGGGAACCAATAATGGTTCACCACACCAGCCTCCCATCCATTGACTCTGTCTACACTTCCCGCTGCCTCGGCAAAGCAGCCAGCATAATCAAGGACCCCACGTACCCCGAACATACACTCTTCCACCTTCTTCCACCGGGAAAAAGATACAAAAGTCTGAAAACATGTACCAACTAACTCAAGAACAGCTTCTTCCCTGCTGCCATCAGACTTTTGAATGGACCTATCTTATATTAAATTGATCTTTCTCTTCACCCTATCTGTAACTGCAACACTATATTCTGCACCCTTTCTTTTCCTTTTCCCCAATGCACTCTTATCAATCATAGAAACCCTACAGTGCAGAAGGAGGTCATTTGGCCCATCAAGTCTACAGCGACAACAATCCCACCAGGCCGTATCCCCGTAACTCCACATATTTACCCGCTAATCCCTCTAACCTACGCATCCCAGGACACTAAGGGGCAATTTAGCATGGCCAATGCTCCTAACCAGCACATCTTTTGGACTGTGGGAGGAAACCCATGCAGACACAGGAAGAATGTGCAAACTCCACACAGTCAATGACCCAAGCCGGGAATCAAACCCGGGTCCTTGGTGCTGTTAGGTAGCAGTGCTAACCACTGTGCCGCCCTGTACAGGCAGCCTGTACAGAGAGGCATGTGAAAGAAGTGATCTGGGGAGGCCATGACACAGACTTGTCTATGATGTCTCCAGGCTCAAAGTTCCTGCTGATGGTGATTATTTAGCACTGGGAGGATGAAGCCTCTTCTCCAGCATAATGAGCAGCTTCAAGGGGAAAGGAGGAGTAAACTGGGGCTAGGAGAGAAGACATGGCTGGGAAACAAAATCCAAAAACATGCCTGTGGTTTGTCAGCAGAGCGGTGATATCCAGGATCAGTGGGACGCTAAATGGCGGCCTTGTACAGTTAACACAGTGAGCAACTCGAGGGAATCGGTTTAGCTCAGTTAGCTGGACGGCTGGTTCATGATGCAGAGCGATGCCAACAGCGTGGGTTCAATTCCCATACCACCTGAGGTTATTCATGAAGGCCCCGCCTTCTCAGTCCTTGCCCCTCGCCTGAGGTGTGGTGATCCTCAGTTACAGTAGCAAACTCTAAAACAGAGTTCACACCAGCGCTGTTGTGATGGACTTAAATGGCCTCCTATGTTCCAGAGTTTTAAGTTAATGCGTGCATTTTGTTGCAGGAATTTTATAAAATGCAGTTTGGCAGAGATCACGTGGAGGTTCTCAAAGATTCCTTGCCAGTTAAGAAAGAAAACCTGGATCCCAGCAAGGTGTGTGATCGGCTGTCAATAATGTCATCACATTAATGAGCTAATAAAAACCCAGCAGAGCGAATAGGCCTGTGTACAAGCTGGAAGTAGAGGCAGTGTGGGGGATGGGCTGTGTACAGAGGCAGTGTAGGGGATGGGCTGTGTACAGAGGCAGTGTAGGGGATGGGCTGTGTACAGTGTGGGAGGTGGGCTGTGTACAGTGTGGGGGATGGGCTGTGTACAGAGGTAGTGTGGGGATGGGCTGTGTACAGAGGCAGTGTAGGGGATGGGCTGTGTACAGTGTAGGGGATGGGCTGTGTACAGTGTGGGGGATGGGCTGTGTACAGTGTGGGGGATGGGCTGTGTACAGAGGTAGTGTGGGGATGGGCTGTGTCCAGGCTGGGGGCAGAGGCAGTATGGGGGATGGGCTGTGTACAGTGTGGGAGATGGGCTGTGTACAGTGTGGGAGATGGGCTGTGTACAGAGGCAGTGCAGGGAATGGGCTGTGTACAGTGTGGGGGATGGGCTGTGTACAGTGTGGGGGATGGGCTGTGTACAGTGTGGGGGATGGGATGTGTACAGGCTGGGGGTATAGAGGCAGTGTGGGGGATGGGCTGTGTACAGGCTGGGGGGATAGAGGCAGTGTGGGGGATGGGCTGTGTACAGGCTGGGGGATGGGCTGTGTACAGGCTGGGGGGACAGAGGCAGTATGGGGGATGGGCTGTGTACAGGCTGGGGGTATAGAAGCAGTGTGGGGGATGGGCTGTGTACAGGCTGGGGGGATAGAGGCAGTGTGGGGGATGGGCTGTGTACAGGCTGGGGGATAGAGGCAGTGCGGGGAATGGCACGGTGGTTCGCACTACTGCCTCACAGTGCCAGGGACCCAGGTTCAATTCTGGCCTCGGGTGACTGTGTGGAGTTTGCACGTTCTCCCCGTGTCTATATGGGTTTCCTAAGATGTGTGGGTTAGGTTGATTGGCCATGCTAAATTGTCCCTTAGTGTCAGGCTGATTAGCAGGGTGAATACGTGGGGTCACAGGAATAGGGGCTGGGTTGGATTTTTGTCGGTGCAGGCTCAATGGGCAGAATGGCCTCCTTTCCGAAGGGATTCTATGATGGGGATATGTACAGAACTGAGAGACTATGAAGCATTTCAAGATTAGAGCTTGGTATACAGGAAATGTTTAATTTCCATTCCTCTAGCTCATCTGGTCAGGGCAATGGGAAAGGGAGCCACAGTGAGCTGGAATGTGGCAGGTTCACCAATACTTTGTTCTACAAGATAGGATTGGGAAATCATAATTAGGTTTCCTGCTGCTGTTTGGCAGCCCATAACTCAATCAGAAAGGACTTTGAAGCGAAAATGATGAAACTAATGAATCTTTGTTTCCTTTGAAGGGGTACCTCCAGATCACTTACGTTGAGCCTTACTTTGAAGAATACGAACTGAAAAACCGAGTTGCCTACTATGAGAGGAATTCAAACTTGCGACGGTTCATCTACAGTACGCCGTACACACTGAACGGCCGGGCACATGGCGAGCTCAGCCAGCAGTACAAACGTAAAACCATCCTGACAACCCTGCATGCTTTCCCTTACATCAAGACACGGATCAGTATCATAGAGAGGCAGGAGGTGAGGTAATCAGTCTCAGGGCTTCCAACACTAAAGCGCTTGGCTCGGTCGTTAACAGTTGCATACTACCCCCCTCCCCCATCTCTAACTTTCCCCTCCGCAAAGTCCGCAAATGTGTTCTTGCTTCTCAAATCCATGCCCATCTTTTCCTGGAACGCCATACTTGAATCTCTCCAATCAGATTTCTGCTCCTGCCAAATAGCGAAACATCTCTTACCAAAGTCACAACGACATCCAATGAGACCGTGTCAATGGTGAACTTTCCCGCCTATTTCTCCTTGACCTGTCTGCAACCTTTGACACGGTTGACCCCACCATCTTCCTCCAATTCCTCTCCACCATTGTCCTGCTGAGTAGGATTCCTCTTACCTCTCTCCATTCCAATCGATCATTCCAAGCGAAGTGATGCATTTTGGAAGAAATAATGTAGGGAAGAGTTATACAATAAATGGCAGAGCCATCAAGAGTGTAGAAACACAGAGGGACCTCGGTGTGCAAGTCCACAAATCCTTGAAGGTGGCAACACAGGTGGAGAAAGTGGTGAAGAAGGCATATGGTATGCTTGCCTTTATAGGACGGGGTATAGAGTATAAAAGCTGGAGTCTGATGATGCAGCTGTATAGAACGCTGGTTAGGCCACATTTGGAATACTGCGTCCAGTTCTGGTCGCCGCACTACCAGAAGGACGTGGAGGCGTTAGAGAGAGTGCAGAGAAGGTTGACCAGGATGTTGTCTGGTCTTGGCTATGAGGAGAGATTGGGTAAACTGGGGTTGTTCTACCTGGAAAGACGGAGAATGAGGGGAGATCTAATAGAGGTGTACAAGATTATGAAGGGGATAGATAGGGTGAACGGTGGGAAGCTTTTTCCCAGATCAGAAGTGACGATCACGAGGGGTCACGGGCTCAAGGTGAGAGAGGCGAAGTATAACTCAGATATTAGAGGGATGTTTTTTACACAGAGAGTGGTGGGGGCCTGGAATGCGCTGCCAAGTAGGGTGGTGGAGGCAGACACGCTGACATCGTTTAAGACTTACCTGGATAGTCACATGAGCAGCCTGGGAATGGAGGGATACAAACGATTGGTCTAGTTGGACCAAGGAGCGGCACAGGCTTGGAGGGCCGAAGGGCCTGTTTCCTGTGCTGTACTGTTCTTTGTTCTTTTTTGTTTGACCTAATTGTAGCCAGGATATCACTTGCATTGGCCTCTCTTCCCTCTCCTGCAGTGTTAACTCTGGAGACCCCCAATGACCTATCCTTTCCCCCCTACTCCTATCCCTCATCTACAGGCTGCCTCTCGGCAACGCCTGAAAGCACAGCGTTAGTTTGCACACGGCACCCAAATCTACCTCACCACCACCTCTCTCAATTTCCCCGCGGTTATTAAATAATTAGACTGCTTATCTGACATCCAGTACTGGAGGAGCAGAAACGCCCTCCAATTAAATATTGGAAGCCATTGCTTTTGTGGTTCCCACTCCAAACTCCATCTCCCGCTTACTGATTCCATCCATCTCTCGGGTGACAGTCTGAGCTTGGACCTGACTGTTCACAACCTTTGTGTCACGTCTGACCCTATGAAGAGCTTCTGACCACCTATCATCAGGAAGATTGCCTATTTACACGTCTGTAACATTGCCTGACTTTAACACTGCCTCTGCTCATTGGCTACTGAAACCCTCATTCGTACCCTTTGTTGCCTCGGTTTCACTATTTCAGGCACTCCTGTTGCTCTCCGATAACTCCCTTAAACTTGGCATCATCCAAAAATCTGTTGACTTTGTTCTTGTTCATACCAAGTCCCAGTTACTTATTACACTGCTGATCCCCATTGGTCCCAAGACGAGCAATATTTTGTCGAGAGTCAGAGTGTCATACAGTGCAGAAAAGGCTCTTCAGCCCATTGAACCTGAACCGATAATATCTACCACTAAAGTTGTGCTAATCCCATTTTCCAGCACTTGTCCCAGATCTTTGAATGTTATGATATTTCAAGTGTTCATCCAGATACTTTTTAAGTTGTAAGGTTTCCGGCCTCCACAACCTTCCCAGGCTGTGCAGTCCAGATTCTCGCCGCCCTCTGAGTGAATTTATTTTTCTCAAATCCCCTCTGAATATCTTGCCCCTCACCCTAAAACTATACCCCTTTGTGATTGACCCCTGAACCAAGGGGAACAGTTGCTTCCTGCCACAGGGATCAGTGCTTGGTCCTCTGCTCTTTGTGATTTTTATTAATGACTTAGAGGAGGGGGCTGAAGGGTGGATCAGTAAATTTGCTGATGACACCAAGATTGGTGGAGTAGTGGATGAGGTGGAGGGCTGTTGTAGGCTGCAAAGAGACATAGATAGGATGCAAAGCTGGGCTGAAAAATGGCAAATGGAGTTTAACCCTGATAAATGTGAGGTGATTCATTTTGGTAGGACTAATTTAAATGTGGATTACAGGGTCAAAGGTAGGGTTCTGAAGACTGTGGAGGAACAGAGAGATCTTGGGGTCCATATCCACAGATCTCTAAAGGTTGCCACTCAAGTGGATAGAGCTGTGAAGAAGGCCTATAGTGTGTTAGCTTTTATTAACAGGGGGTTGGAGTTTAAGAGCCGTGGGGTTATGCTGCAACTGTACGGGACCTTGGTGAGACCACATTTGGAATATTGTGTGCAGTTCTGGTCACCTCACTATAAGAAGGATGTGGAAGTGCTGGAAAGAGTGCAGAGGAGATTTACCAGGATGCTGCCTGGTTTGGAGGGTAGGTCTTATGAGAAAAGGTTGAGGGAGCTAGGGCTGTTCTCTCTGGAGCAGAGGAGGCTGAGGGGAGACTTAATAGAGGTTTATAAAATGATGAAGGGGATAGATAGAGTGAACGTTCAAAGACTATTTCCTCGGGTGGATGGAGCTATTACAAGGGGGCATAACTATAGGGTGCATGGTGGGAGATATAGGAAGGATATCAGAGGTAGGTTCTTTACGCAGAGAGTGGTTGGGGTGTGGAATGGACTGCCTGCAGTGATAGTGGAGTCAGACACTTTAGGAACATTTAAGCGGTTATTGGATAGGCACATGGAGCACACCAGGATGATAGGGAGTGGGATAGCTTGATCTTGGTTTCAGATAAAGCTCGGCACAACATCGTGGGCCGAAGGGCCTGTTCTGTGCTGTACTGTTCTATGTTCTATGTTCTCCCTGTCTATACACCTCAATCATGTCCCCCCTCAGCCTTCTCTGCTCTAAAGAAAACAATCCAAGCCTATCCAGTCTTTCCTTATAGCTCAAATTCTGCATCCCAGGCAATATCCCAGCGAACCTCCTCCTTGGATGATTTCAGCATTCTCATCCTCGTTTTCAAACTCCGCTGTCCCTTCACCCCTCACTACCTCTATAATATCCTCCAACGCCACAATCTCACACTCATCTAATTCTAGTCTTTTGAACATCCCAGATTTTAATTGCTTCATCAGAGTTTGCTGTGCCTCCTGGGCCCTCAGTTCCAGAATTTCCTCCCGAAATCTCTTTGCTTCTATTTCTTCCTTCCAGGCATTCTTGAAAATCTACACTTGCTTTTAGCTCACCTCCACTAATATTGTTTTCCTTGTCTAATTTTGCTTTAAATTTCGTGTGAAGTGCCTCGATGTTTTATGATGTAAATAATATAAATAAAAGTTGTTGTTATTGTTAACACTCTCTGTATGTGAGTCAGAAAAAGTGAAAGCCATTCAGCCCCTCAATCCTGTTCCACTGTCCCATTTTGGGATTGCTGATTGCATCTTAACTCTATTTACCCATCTTTGCTCCACATCCATGGATACCTTTACCTATAACAAAAATCTATTTATCTCCCCAGTATTCTGGAGAGAGGGCGGCACGGTAGCACAGTGGTTAGCACTGCTGCTTCACAGCTCCAGGGACCTGGGTTCGATTCCCGGCTTGGGTCATTGTCTGTGTGGAGTTTGCACATTCTCCTCGTGTCTACGTGGGTTTCCTCCGGGTTCTCCGGTTTCCTCCCACAGTCCAAAGATGTGCGGGCTAGGTTGATTGGCCATGCTAAAATTGCTCCTTAGTGTCCTGGGATGCGAGGATTAGCGGGTAAAATATGTAGGGATATGGGGGTAGAGCCTGGGTGGGATTGTGGTCGGTGCAGACTCGATGGGCCGAATGGCCTCTTTCTGTACTGTAGGGTTTCTGTGATTTCTAGATGTCTACTTCCTCTGGGTGAAGATGTGCTTCCTAATTTCCCTCCTGAATTCCCATGCTCTAATTTGACGTTTGTGCCCCTTTGTCCTGGATTCCCATACCAGAGGAAACCATAACTGCGGAATAAAAGTGTTTGGATTAGTAAGGATTAATGTGGGACTGGAGAACAGTACCGCGCCCACTGTATGACGTAGAGAGTCACATGGTGGTGGACTGTGTGCAGTGGAGTCTGGCAGAAGTCAGCATAGAGACAGCACCCATGCATGGCTGTACAGCGGAGATGTATATTAGTTATGGGTAACAAATAAATGGTTTATGTTCAACCATGCAAGCCTTCAGACGTCTTAGTGAGACACCAAGCACCCTTCCAATGTGGTGACAGTGAGGAATGGACCCTGAAATTCAGAAAGCATGAAAAAGGTAAAGAAACTGCAGTCTAACCTGTGAGAAGTATGTCTAAATTGTGGACACAATTGGAAGTCACCTGAAAAGAATTGAAGACATGGAGGCTGAAAGACTCAACTAGGGTATGGGGAGGCCCATTGCCAGACACGATCGAATGCAGACTCAAGGGACCTAGCTAGGTCAAAAAAGCTCAGCAAAATTCAAAAAAGGAAGAACGGTTGAAAGCCAGGACAATATTCCACTGTGCAGATGGAAGAAACCTGAGTGAGCACCGAATCAAAGCACCTGGCCAGATCACAAAAAGAGTGAGCAAAATATAGTAAAATAATCTGCAATCACCTTTTAAAATCATCAACAATCAGGAGTGGTACTGGGATACCAGAGTGCGTCTGCAAGAAAGCTATAGCAAAGGTCTACAGCCAGCTCCATAACACGTGAATGGGAAAAAAAGGTTTTAGCGTAGAAGGTAGAGCTAAAGAGTTGCTTTCAAATTGAGTTCCAGAGCTTACATAAGCAAAGCATTTTCAAATGTTTCCTTAAGTTCAAAGAACTTGTTCAAAGAAACAGCCATAAACCCGGCTGGGGTAAACCCGGTTATCATTTTAAACAACTCAATATTTTACATCCAATGCAATACAAGTCAAGTTTATGCATCCTCTTCTCATAATTTAAGCCTTGAGGCCCTGATATCATTCGAATGGACCTTCGCTATCCACTCTGCAAGGCCACTAGATTCTTTGAGATTGTGTCCAAGGTGCAGTGGCCAGAATTGAATGTAATACCCCAGACAGTATATGACCAATGCTCTGTACAACAGATGTGGAGTTGCCGGTGTTGGACTGGAGTGGGCACAGTAAGAAGTCTCACAACACCAGGTTAAAGTCCAACAGGTTTATTTGGTAGCACGAGCTTTCGGATCGCTGCTCCTTCATTAGGTGAATGCGCTCACCTGATGAAGGGGCAATGCTCTGAAAGCTCGTGCTACCAAATAAACCTGTTGGATTTTAACCTGGTGTTGTGAGACTTCTTACTGTACAACAGAGCTATCACTTGCTGCTATTTGTATTCCCTGTCTCCATACATGAGAGCCAACTTTCCGTTCATTTTTCTGATTGCATTTTGTACTGACACATTAGCTTTTACTGATTTATATAAAGCAACTTCTAAATTACTTTGCCCCTCCATACATTTTTACTATTTAGAAAATACTCTGATTTTGTCTGCATTGGATCCAAAGTGTATTGCCTCACAATTCCCACCACCCCCTCCTCCCCACCCCCATTCACTGATTCTGTCTATGTCCCTTTGCTATCATCTACACTACGTACTGTCCTTTCAATTTAGTGCATTCTCTGAGCCTGTACTATAATTCCCCTTCCCTTTGCCAAATCATGGATAAATATGATGAAAATCCAGTGCAAATCCCGATGGAACATCACTTGTCACTCTCGACAATCAGTCTCTACTTTCTGCCTCCTGTCTCTGAAACAATTTTCAACCACACCAGGACTTGAGCTAATAATGAGGCTGAGGTTACCACGCAGTCTTGCGAGAGTGCCACACTGTCAGGGATGCCATCTTTTGAATGAGGCCTTAAAGCATCTCCCTGCGCTGCTGGTCCAAGTGGATGTTAAGGATCCCATGACATAATGGAAAAGAGTTGGCTACTGGTCTACATTCCTCCCTTAACCAACCCCACTAAATTGTATTGCCACATGTGTGCAATGCAATACTTAATGTGCACTAATTGCTTTTGCTACATAACAACAGTCATTATGCTTCAGTCTAATTGCTTGTGACTCAACTCCAGACTTTTAAATGTGACAATGTGCAATATAAATGCAAATATGATTTACTTTTTTTACTCATTTGTGGGACGTGGATGTTGCCAGCATTTAATGCGCATCCCTCGTTGAGAAGGTGGTGGTGAGCTGCCTTCTTGAGTGACACAACTGCGTGGCTTGTTAGGCCGTTTCAGAGGGCAATTGAGAGTCAGCCATATTGCTGTGGCTCTGGAATCACATGTAGGCCAGACCAGGTAAGGACGGCGGATTTCCTTTCCTTAAGGACATGAGTGAACCAGATGAGTTTTCCCGACAATCGAAAATAGTTCCATGGGCACCGATAGATTCTTAATTCTAGATTTTGTTTTTATTGAATTCAAATTCCTGTTGTGGCAGGATTCAAACCCGGGTCCCCAGAACATGAGCTAAATTTCTGGATTAGTAGTCTGGTGATGATACCACTAGGCCATCAGCTCCCTTGAATGTTAATCATGGGGTAAGAGTGCTTGCTTTTAGAAGAAAAATTTAAAATTATTTTAATGGAAGGATTTTCAGCAATATTGTAAAATACGAGGAAATGGATTTGGAATGTGTGACAACCAAGTGAGGGGGTGTCAAATAGCTTCCCTCTTTTCCCTCTCCTTGTTTGACCGCAGCAGGTTTATTTTTGGAAATTTCGGATAAGGATATCTTTGCCAAGTCAGTGTGAACTTAAACTGTTTATGTGCTGTGACCGAAAAATAACTAATCAGGTAGATAATCTTGAGATTTCTTCAGGTTCGTTTGATTCTGCTAAAACTGACCTGGGGTTTAAAAAAAAAGGATGTACTCTGAATTCCACACACACTCAAAGTTCACACGCAAGTACATGTTACAGAGTAGGGCAGGATATATATGGTGAAATTATAGTCTTTCCGTAAGAAATAAAATAATTCACAGTTCATGGCTTGGAGTATCTGCAGACTGAATCCACTTTCAGCAGTGAGGTAGTTTTAAAGCTGTTCTTTCTAACTCCTGGAGTTGCTGCTGTGCATGGAGTTGTATTCTTTCTTTAAGTAATTTCTGTCTACTGCAGTATGGAGACCAAGTCAAATTAGGAGAAAGGATCCAAGCATGGAAGATAGAGAGAGAGAGAGAGACAGAGGCATAAGTTCCACTTTGCTCAACTGCTGGTTCCATTCTGCTCAGAAAGCCATGTGCTTAAACCACACAAAAGACTTGGTTAGTCATCTGATTTTTCTCCCTCTCCAAGTGCCAGTAATTCAAAACATAATTGTAGATTTCAATATTAGCGCGACCAGTTAATCTGAGAGCTATCTTAAAAACCAAGGGCTGAAAGGGCTGGAATGTTATGGCCATTCACGCCGGCGGGATTTTCCCATCCCGTTGCGGTGAACAGAGATTTGGCTGGCCGCCAAACTCTCCAACTTTGCTGCAGCGGGAGTGCAACGTAAACGGCTGGCAGGATCGCGCCCAAGGTCTTTTGTCCAAGCAATTAAACTTTGAATAGTTTGTCCTCAGCTGTTGAATACAGCAGATGATTTCCATAAATATCTTGGCAAGAGGGCAGGAAGGAAGGTCTTTCATAGACCCCAGCATTGGGGGAGCGGGGGCAGAGATGGGGGTGGGGGAGTGGGGGTAGGGGTCCGATTTCCAGTCTTGCCATTTCCTCTCTATGGGATTGGAATGGAAAACACACAGCAATGTAATTTAGTGTCAGTCACTTTGCTTAAAGTCTCTGTTTCAACAACGTCTCTTTTTTAAAAGTCCAATTCCTATCTCCAGCCGATTAAGCATGTCTTCATTACAAGTGCTATACTTATCCAGATAAAACAGTGGAACAGTGACTGAGCAAAATGAGAAAGAGTAATTCAAGATTTTTGAGGTGCTTACGTGTTCAGTAATTGACTAAGGAAGGAAATATTAAGAAATCAGATATTTGAAATTGGAAAGTAAATCTATCTGTCTTTATATGGGGGCTTTTTATATTCTTATGGATGTATAATTATGTTAATGTGTTTATATTGGTATGTTAAATGTTCATATGAACTATTTATTTGTGTGTGTTCATGTGTGTCGGTATGTGTAACACAGTGGGGGGAATTGTACCATTTTGAGTCTAAGTGCCGAATCCGGGCGTCAAATAGATCCGCGCCTGGAATCCTCTTTCCAGCGCTCCCATACACGTTTTGCCGGCTCCAGCCTGATCCGCACTGTGGGCGGGGCTTAGTGCTGGCGGACCGATCGGAGCTCTGAACTGTGCATGCGCAGTTCGAAAAAAATCTGACTGCGCGCCCGGGCACGAAGCAAAAAGCAGAAAGCGGAGAGAGTGGCTCTCTGACGTTCATCCTCTGGGGGGATGTGGGAGGGGAGGGGGTGTGACCGATCATCCCCTGCGGGAGGAGAGAGGTGTGACGTCTCATCCTCTGGGGCGGGGGGTGGGGGGATGGGGTGTGACATCTCATCCTCTGGTCGGGGGGGGGTTCCGCTGCCTGTCTGCGGCCGATCCCTCCTGGCACCATCACTGGTTCACTACCAGCCTCAGCCATCTCTCCCGCTCTCTCGCACCTGCAGGGAAGAGTAATCTGTGGCTAGTAGTGTACCAGTGATGGTGCCAGGAGAGATCGACCGCAGACACGCAGCGGAACCCCCCCCCCGACCAGAGGATGATACGTCACACCCCCTCTCCTCCCCCCCGCCCCAGGGGATGAGACGTCACACCCCCTCTCCTCCTCCCACACCCCCCTCCCGCTCCGACCAGAGGATGACCTGGGTCAGAGAGCCGTTGCAGTCTCTGACCCCGCTCTTCGGAGGCTGCAGCGGCGACTTCAGACTTTTATTTTGCAGGTGGGTAACAGCGCGGACGCGGATCGGGCCAGAAGACGGTAAAGTGGGATTTGGCGGTAGAGTTGGGCGCGCGGTTCATTAAGTCGATTTAAATGCATGCTAATGCATTTAAATCGTCGGGCCGCCCGATTCGGGCGTGGGTCCGGCCGGGTGTCGGTAAAGCCGCGATCTGCTCAGAATCGGGTGCAGATCGCGTTAAAGGCCCGACGCCCAACTTCAGGCCCAGTGTGTTTATGTTATATTGGTGTGAGCATTTATTTGAACCTGGTAAAATATCCCAAGGCACTACCGGGTAGTGCAAAAAGAGAAAAGTTGAGACTGAACCTAAATAAAGACCTTAGGACAAGTGACCAAAAGCTCGCTCAACTAGGTAGCTCTAAAGAGGACAGACGTGTTGCAGCTGCTCAGAAAACTTACTGGGGTGAATTTTACCGTCCCGCCCACCAAGGGAATCGGAGCAGGTGAGGGACGGACCATGGAAAGGTCCGTTGACCTGGGGTGGGATTTTCTGGTTTCGGGGCGAAGGCCCGTTCCAGCCACTTTCTCTCCCATTGCCGAATAAACCCTTCAATACCTGAAGTACCACACTTTCTGACTCAGCTGTACATCACTGTGCCTCGTGGATCCCATATAAACAACTCCAACAAAAAATCACATTCAAGGGACAATCCTCAGAACGTAAAAGCTTTTGCTCATTAGAGAATGATAGAACCATCGAACTTTACAGAGAAGGAAGCCATTCAGCCCTATGTGTCAATGCTGGCTCTTTACTGGAGCAATTCGAAACTAATTAAGGTACAAACGCATCTGTCTGGCGTGTGTCCACTGCCCTTCCTCCTCCAGAACTGCCAAGTACAGATGTCTGTTCGATAGAGTATCCCAAAGCTTCTCATGAATCAGCTCACCAACACCAAACAGGCACAGATGATCGAGGCAATACAGCTTTAAGAAGCTTCCAACTTTTCATTGTCCAACAACAGCAACAGAAAGTGTGATAGAAACAGTGGAATACCCCTTTAAAACAAGAATCCAATTGAAGGGAAGAGGCTTGTGTGGTGTCATAGGTTAATAGAGAATAGTTTATGGTAATGAGCGACGTAAATCATGGTATAACCGTGATATCAGAGTCACGCAAAAGCAAAGTAATGAGGATGCTGGAAATCTGAAATAAAAACAGAAAATGCTGGCTGGGTTTATCTGTTTCTATTTCAGCAGTCATGTGTGAGAGGATGGAAGAGTCTATACTCATGAGAGGCATACCTACTCTGTAACCCATCTTATATACAGTGCTAATGAACCAGTTTGGAACGTGTACCACAGTAAGACTACAGTCTCTCTAGATAAGATAGGCCATGCAACCAGTAACCAAGCTACAGGTATATGAAACATGGCGGCAATGTTGGTGGCACCGATGTAAAGAAGGGTTGGTGCCTATGATGATACACCACAAAAAGAGAGTGCAAGAAAATCTGCCAGCAGGAAGAATCTACAAACCTACCTAAAAGGAGATAAACTGAAAAGTGGGAATGATGTCAGCACCTACTGAGCAGTCACTGCCCCGACCCCACTTTTTTGGAAGCCATGAGGACCCACGAAGAGGCCAGAAATGGGAGTTATGGAACAAACGCTTCCTCCGGTATTGAACAGCATTGTATTTTCATGCTGAAAAGCAGAAGCACCGGGTTAGTCCAGTCCTTTACGTGGTAGGACTGGTTATTGGCAATATCCTCGTGAGACAGAGTGGAAAGACTTTGACATCATCCTTAAAATCTTCAACATATATTTTAGCCCAAAGCGAAACGTCATAATTGAGCGAAAGCTTTAATCAAAGATTCCAAAGACTAGGAGAGGCCGTCAGATTATTTCTTACTGATCTATAACTAGCTCTTGTGAGTACAACGCATTGTAAGATTAACTTATTCATGCTCGCATTGTCATTGAGGTCTATAATGAAAAGCTCTTGGATTTTTAACAGATCAATTGTGAAACCTATAGAATCATATAGAGTTCCAGAAAGTAGGATGCCATTGGACTCCCTGTCTTGGTTCAACACTTCAATATTTCAAATTTAATCATGGTGTCCTGTTCACACCTCACCAAAGGATCAAAAATGGATCCGGAAGGGACAGTTTGAACTTTCCTCCAATCCGAGCAACTTCCTTTCAGCCTAATTGGGGCAGCATGTTGGCACAGTGGTTAGCACTGCTGCCTCACAGAGCCAAGAACCAGGGTTCAATTCCCGGCTTGGGACACTGAGTGGAGTTTGCACCTTCTCGCCGTGTCTGCGTGAGTTTCCTCTGGATGCTCCGCTTTCCTCCCACAGTCCAAAGATATGCGAGTTAGGTGGATTGGCCGTGCTAAATTGCCCTTTAGTGTCAGGGGGACCAGATAGGGTAAATGCATGGGGTTATGGGGATAGGGCCTGAGTGGGATTGTGGTTGGTGCAGACTAGATGGGCCGAATGGCCTCCTTCTGCACTGTAGAATTCCCATCTGTCTTCTAATTCCCTGATTCCTCTCTTTCGAGCAATTTTCTATCCATGTTGCTACATTTCCCATTCTCCACCGCAATGAATCTCTCCTGTAACGCTTCATCGAATCCTTTCCGGAAATCCATCTACACCACAAAGTGCCAATCTTTACTTGCTAAAATTGGTAACAGCCTCAAGATGGGAGTCAGTAGATGTTCCCCTCTGTTGTTAAATTCACGAGAGGCTTGAAGCACCTGCCTCTTACAGGCAGTGTCTCCTGTTTAATATTCAAATTAGCCTCTTATACTCTGATTATCATATAAGGATAGAACTGGTCAGAATTCAGTCCCCAACCATTTTCTCTGCTGCTTGAGCCCGTGAGCCCCTGGAAAGGAAAGGTTTACATTTTTTTGCTGCCATGATAAATGAGCAAGAGTGAAGGTTGCATTTAGTTCAGTGCTGCCTGTTCCTAGAACCATAATAATTGTACAATCTGGGCCCAATGTTTTACACTCACAGAATAATGCTCCTCAGCCCAGCTCAACTTCCTCTAGATTCTGCAAAAGGCATTTTTCATTCACAGTCCAGTCTGTCCCCCTGAGTTATACAAGCTATTCTGGTAATCAACGATTAAAGCAAACAATCTTGATCGCATCGGGAGATGATTATTGTCATGGAAAGGACTTCATCAACCCCAAAGTGAGCAGCCCGCGAATAGTTAAGTAGAACAAATTTTACTTTCTTTTAAAGAGGCAGGGTGAGATGAATGGGCAGCACGGTGGCACAGTGGTTAGCATTGCTGCCTCACGGCACCAGGGACCCTGGTTCAATTCCGGCCTCGGGTGACTGTTTGTCTGGAGTCTGCACGCTCTCCCTGGGTCTGCGTGGGTTTCCTCCGGGTGCTCCAGTTTCCTCCCATATTCCAAAGATGTGCAGGCTAGGTGGATTGGCCATGCTCAATTGCCCCTTGGTGTCCAAAGCTGTGTAGGTTGGATGGATTAGTCACGGTAAGTGTGTGGAATACAGGAAATAGGGCAGCGGAGATGGCCTGGGTAAGATACTCTGTCAGGGAGAATCAGTGGAAACTCGATGGGCTGAATGGCTTCCTTCGGAACTGTAGGGACTCTGTGAAGCACATAATATGACACGGTGACATAATATGTAGCAGATCAAGTTAGATCTCTGGAATTATTGTCTCTGAGACCAGACTCTTGTTGTATCCTGTAGGCATAGAGGGGCAACAGATCATTCACAAACATGGGCCGAATGGCCTTCTTCTGCACTGTAGGGATTCTATTCTATTCTAATCTATGTGGGTTAGAGAAGTAGAGAGACGCTCCAGCAGTCAGTGTTACCGTCAAGAAATGTTTTTAAACCTGTAAGCACCAAAATACCCAATTGACCTGTTATTCATGATGTGGCGATGCCGGAGTTGGACTGGGGTATAAACACAGTAAGAAGTCTCACATCACCAGGTTAATGTCCAACAGGTTTATTTGGTAGCACAAGCCACAAGCTTTCAGAGCGCTGCTCCTGTTGGTGAACAGAACTCCCACTCACCTGATGAAGGAGCAGCGCTCTGAAAGTTTGTGGCTTGTGCTACCAAATAAATCTGTTGGACTTTAACCTGGTGTTGTGAGACTTCTTACTGACCTGTTATTGACATAACTGATGGGAGAATACTGATAAACTGCCTGTGCCTGTTATTGCAGTCCCTGTTAATGTCAATCCTGTCGATTTCAAGCTACAGAATTACGCCGCTCCACAAGAAACAGAACAAAACCCCTCAAAGCCCTTGATTTATAATTGTCCAATTCATGTGTATAATGTTTAGTTAGAATTCAGGACTGACTGACTTAGTTATTGAAGATGGTATAAAGAAGTTAAAGGGGGATGGATGTGGTGATTGTCCCTTTAAGGGAAACACAGCAGAAGAGGGTCATCTAGCTTGGGGGACCAATTGAGACCAAGGGTGGGTAATCACCACAGGGGGTGGAGTCCTCTCTTAGGCAGAAGACATGCAAGGACAGGGGGGCAGCCAGCTGGGTTGCTCCAGGGCAGCTTTGTGGGCTGCTGGCTTCTGTATAGTTTTTCTTATTAATAAATACTTTTTGTGTTTCTAATGAAGTCTGCGACTGTGCATCATCACAGGGCAGTGGTAGGAGCCTGATACAAAATTACTTGTCAAGTGGGCAGGGCTTGGGTGCACATGTTTCGTGTCTACTTTTAAAATATATATATTCCTTTCTCAGAGTGGCAAAGACAGTGCGACAGCAGATAGGGCAAGCCCTTAATCTACCTCCTTGTTTTCTCCAAATACCAATTCAAATTCAAATTGTGTAGGAACCTTGAATCCAATTCAAGGTTCCTACACAAGGGACATGCTAGGTCCAGGCTGACAACAACAGGCATTACACCTTCTCTCACGCTTGATCTTACCCTAAAGGCTGAGGGTCTACGGTAGCCAGGTTCCCAAAGTGGGGAAACGTTTTGATAGTTTAATTTCTTTGAAGCCTAGGAGGACCAGAAAGATTAAACGGCATGTTGCTGCAAACCCACGCTGGACCCCTGCCCTTTCCCTCTCCCACCAGCAAGGTGATGTTGACCAGAATCGGGTTTCATGCCTTTGGTTGAAGGATAAATTCTGGCCAGGTCACCGGGGGGCAGCTCTCTGGTAAGGGCCCGTGTATCATTACTCACAATAACACGATGCATGAGTGAACGGAATAACTGGAGAGGGTACATTCTTGTTAAACTTGCACAACGAAGGTGAGAAGATAACACAGCGATTCAGTACAAACGGCTTGTGTGAAAATAAATTTGTTTCTACTTATCTGATGACGACAGACAAGGAGAAAAATGGACCAAATGTGAAATGAGAGAGTCTGCAGTGCATGTGCTGACATGGGTTGTTGTGATCTGATACCTTGGGATTGATAACCTGTCTCTAGGGAGAGAAGCTAAACATCAACCTCGGAATCTTAATGCAGACCATGTGCAGCCCATGGCATTGAAAACGACAAGTCCCAGTGGCTCTGTTCATATTGGTTTCAGTTGCTGAGACAACTTCAATCCATCCTAGTAGATTGTCCCTTTAACTGTCCCCAGATCTCACATTGTCTTCATTTGGTCTGGTTTTCTGGTTCATGTGAGACTTCAAGTCTAGGCTGACACTCCAGTACCAAGGGAGTACTTGGCAATTATTTCAGTTCAATAGCACAGGGAGGTGATGGTCTAGTGGTATTATTGCTAAACTATTAATCCAGATACTCAGCTAATGTTCTGGGGCCCCAAGTTCGAATTCCATTGGTTCGATGGAGGAATTTGAAGTCAATAGTTCATAAGTTCATAAGATATAGGAGCAGAATTAGGCCATTCGGCCCATCGTGTCCTCTCCGCCATTCGATCATGGCTGATATGCTCCTCATCCCCATTTTCCTGCTTTCTCCCCATAACCCTTCAACCCAATACCAATTAAAAATCTGTCTAACTCCTTCTTAAATTTACTCACTGTTAACAATATTTGCTTCCCAATAAAAAATATCTGGAATTAAGAATCTACTGTTGACAATGAAACCATTGTCGATTGTTAGAAAAATCCATCTGGTTTCTTTAGGGAAGGAAGTCTTACCTGGTCTGGCCTCCATGTGACTCCAGAGCCACAGCAAGGTGGTTGACTCTTAGCTGTCCTCTGAAATGGCCTAGTGAGCCAGTTGGTTTCAAGGGCAACTAGGGATGGGCAATAAATGCTGGCCTAGCCAGCAATGCCCATGTCCCACAAATGAATAAAAAAAAGCAAAGCTTGCAGTAATCAGGGAGACACAAGTAGAGTGATTGGCGTCAAGGGATTGCCCTGTTGCACAGGTTGAGGACTATGGGACACAAGACCACAATGCCAGGGAGGTGTGCTTACAGTGTGACTTGGTTACATAGGTGGCTATCATTATAAATATGTACATTGGGAAAGATAGTGAAAGAATTAGCACAGGCGTGTGTCAAAAACAGGATGTATGGCTTTAGACAGGAGATGTCTGCAGGTAGAACATTTTGAGACATTCATAGATAGAATACAAAACAGTTGAATTTATTAATGAGCCCAAAGTCTGCAACAGTGGTGGATACCAGGCTCCTCCCCCACCCAGGAGTCCTGCTGGAGTTAACTACTGAAAACGGCTCAGTTTACCATGACTGAAGAGCTTGCCCCCTGCTCATACAGCCTGGACCCACCCTGTCCACTGGATCATAGGGTTTGAGCTGAGCTTCCACTATGGTGTAGAAACAGTCAGGGAGTATCGCTGCTGGAGTCGCCATCTCCCACACAGGCTTGAGAGTGTGGGATTGGTGATGTACATGCACAAAGAGCGGTTTGGGGTTTGTCCAAGTGATTCTTCTGCACGTTTTCCACAACTTTCCCTCTCTTTGTGTTCCATACTCTGTTCAATTCCAGCTCATTATCCATATTTTGCAGATTAACCTGAGACCGATTGAAGCTGTGATTGAGGACATGCAAAAGAAGACACACGAGCTGGCACAGGCGACGAGTGGGAGCCCACCCAACATGAAGTTGCTGCAGATGGTACTGCAGGGTTCCGTGGGCACCACCGTGAATCAGGTTTGTGCATTGGTCAGGACAGGAGTGATGGGAAACGAGACAATTCCTTACCATCAGTATGAAGAATTGTGCCCACTAGAGTTCTCCGAACTCCTTTCTGTTGAGTTTGTGTTTCTGTTTACATTACTGGCACAGCTCTTCACAACACTTCTCAATTTGATGTGAATATTCCATATTACTTACAGCTGACGTATCAGAGGTGCATTAAAGGGCTAAACCAGACTACAACATCCTGAATAGGACAGGGAAAGGTATAACAGTATGAGATGGACCAGGGTATAACTCAGAGAGCAGGACAATGGAAAGGCCAGGGTATAACACACACAGCAGGACAATGGATAGGCCTGGGTATAACACACAGAGAGCAAGACAGTGGAAAGACCTGGGCATAACACACACAGCAGGACAATGGATAAGCCTGGGTATAACACACACAGCAGGACAATGGATAAGCCTGGGTATAACGCACACGATGTGGAGATGCCGGCGTTGGATGAACACAGTAAGAGTTTTAACAACACCAGGTTAAAGTCCAACAGGTTTATTTGGTAGCAAATACCATTTGCTACCAAATAAACCTGTTGGACTTTAACCTGGTCTTATAACGCACACAGCAGGACAATGGATAGGCCTGAGTATAACACAGGACAGTGGAAAGACCTGGGTATAACAAACACAGAGCAGGACAATGGATAGGCCTGGGTATAACACACACAGAGCAAGATAATGGAAAGACCTGGGTATATAACACACACAGCAGGACAATGGATAGGTCTGGGTATAACACACACACAGCAGGATAATGGATAGGTCTGGGTATAACACACACACAGCAGGATAATGGAGACACCTGGGTATAACACACACAGCAGGATAATGGATAGGCCTGGGTATAACACACACACAGCAGGATAATGGAGACACCTGGGTATAACACACACACAGCAGGATAATGGAAAGGCCTGGGTATAACACACACAGCAGGATAATGGAAAGACCTGGGTATAACACACACACAGCAGGACAATGGAAAGGCCTGGGTATAACACACACACAGCAGGACAATGGAAAGGCCTGGGTATAACACACACACAGCAGGATAATGGGTAGGCCTGGGTATAACACACACACAGCAGGATAATGGATAGGTCTGGGTATAACACACACACAGCAGCATAATGGATAGACCTGGATATAGCAGGTGCTAAATGCCAATATTTTGTGGACTTTGGTTGCAGGGTCCTCTAGAGGTAGCTCAAGTATTTCTGTCCGAAATTCCTGATGATCCAAAACTTTTCCGACACCACAACAAACTCCGAATCTGCTTCAAAGACTTTCTGAAACGGTAAGGAAGCTTCCAGTCAGCTCATGTTTAATGAGGTCAATGTCACACTCAGTGTGAAACTTGCTGGTTTATAGAGTAGTGACTCAAGAACAGTTCCTGGAAAACCACCAGTTCCTCATGGAGTTTGGGTAACTTTATATACATTATACCCAGAATAAACTTCATCTCCCATCTCTGCAATGAGGATGAGGTTAGTGAAACAGACATTCGTCCACCAACCATTGCCTTTCACTGGTCAACCCCAGCTACCTCCTTCTCACGAAAGGATGGAGAATATTCAGGGTTAGAATGAATGGGCTAAGGGACCTGCTGTACAATTCCAGAACCTTCAGTGTTAACTTGAAATCTGGTCCCCAGATGTTCCACTGCTCCCATTTTGCCCTGTCCCTCAGATATCACCTTTCTTTTCTTTCTCTAACGGCCTTTCTTTGTTAGCCTTGGCCCAGTCAGCAGTGTCCTCTGCATCAGAAAGTTGTGAGTTTAAGGCCTACTGTGGAGTCTTGATCCCAGAAATTGGTCTGAGGTAGTGCCCCACTGCTGGTGAAATATTAAACCAACCAACAACAAGACTTCCATTTATAAAGCACCCTTAGGATCGTAAACTATCTCAAGGAGCTTCACAGTGTCTATATAAAGAGACATTGGGACAGGTGACTAAAAACTCGGTCAGTGAGATAGAGTTTCAGGCGCAACTTAAATGAGGAGTGAAAAGTAGAGAAGCGGTGAGATTCCGGAACGGAATTCCCTAGCCTAGGCCCTTGGTGCTGAATGCAAAGGCACGTAATGGTGGAGCGATAGTAATTGAGGATGGGCAAGTGATCAGGATTGGAGGTGTGTAAGGAAGTCATAAGGATTGCAGGGTTGGAAGAGGTTTCACAGATAAGGAAGGGGTGAGGGAATCGTGGGATTTGGAAACAAGGATAAGGATTTCAAAACCAAAGCACCATCAGTTGGACAAAAAAAATCCGATGGCACCACTTAAGTTCATTTTTTTAGTTTATTTATTCGTGCCACAAGTAGGCTAACATTAACACTGCAATGAAGTTACTGTGAAAATCCCCTACACTCCGGTGCCTGTCCGGGTACACTGAGGGAGAATTTAGCATGGCCAGTGCACCTAACCAGCACGTCTTTTGGACTGTGGGAGGAAACTGGAGCACCCGGAGGAAACCCACGCAGACATGAGGAGAATGTGCAGACTCCGCACAGACTGTGACCCTGGCGCTGTGAAGCAGCAGTGCTCACAACCGTGAAGTCAATAACCAGGAACAGAGGCTTAAAGTAATTGGTGTTGGCAGCCAGGTTTGAGAGGAGTTGAGGAATATTTTTTTCACCCAGAGGGTGATGGGGATCTGGAACTCTACTTTAAAGGGTATTAAAGGCAGAAACCTTCACTATATTTATAAAATACTTTGATATGCACCTGAGATGCCGTAATCTAGAGGACTACCAAGCAAGAACTGAGAAGTGGAATTACGTTGGATATCTCTTTTGCATCTGGCACAGAAATGACCTCCTTCCTTCTGTATTGTAATTTTTTCATGGCCAGAATTTCACACCCCCCCCCCAACCTCCTGGAAAAATCTGAGAAGGGGTGAGGGGACAGGCAGTATGAAAATGCAGAGACAGGATTCCCACTGGGTTCCCACCTGCCCCAGCCTTGCAACGATTCTACACTGGACTGGGCAGAACCTCGGATGGAAGCCCACCCTTACCCCATTTGAGGCCCTGATGGCCACTTGAGCGCCATTTCCTGCCCAGTCTCTGTCGTTAGGCTGTGGATGGATGAAAGCTCAGAGAGAAATCTGGAAATGAAGAAAGGTCACTCTCGGGCAGGAAGTGTTGGAGGGAGGTACCTCCATTAGAAGCTGATCTTCTGATGAGGGGTATCCTCCCCTTAAGGCTCAGTGTCCTACGGACCTCACCCCAAACCCTTGCCCCAGCCATTCCCCTCAAGACACCAATCATTCCCCTGGTGATACCCCCCCCAGGCCTTTCCTACCCTCTCCGCCCTGGAACCCCCTGACATTTACCTGGGCCTCTGTTTCCCGGGACTTAGGCCCTGGCAGCCCTGTACAGTGCCTCTTCTGGCCATTGAAGCACTGTTGCTGGAGTTAGGCCAGTAGTTCGCCAAGTTGGCTGCTGTGTGGTGGGGTGCAAATCCCACCTTATTCCAATCAATACTCGCTAAAGTGTAAAATGGCAGCTTGACTCTGGGATGTGTTCCCAAACATCCACAAATCCTAAAAGTTCAGGCCCATGTTTTTATTAATAATACTTCATTGTTTGTGATTACTTTGAAATATTCTAAAATTATGAAAAGTGCCACATAGAATCAGAGAATCCCTACAGTGCAAAAGGAGTCCATTTGGCCCATCGAGTCTGCACCGTCCCTCTGACAGAGCATCTTGCCCAGGCCCTAACCCCGTAACTGCACGTGTTTACCCCTCTAACTCCCCTTAACCTACATATCTTGCGACACTAAAGGGGCAATTTAGCATAGCCAATCTACCTCACCTGCACATTTTTGGACTGTGGGTGGAAACCAGAGCACCCGGAGGAAACCCACGCAGACATGGGGAGAACATGCAAACTGCACACAGACAGTGACCCAAAGCCAGAATCGAACCCGGGTCCCTTGCGCTGTGAGGCAGCAGTGCTAACCACTGTACCACCATGCCACCCCTATAAATTCAGGTTTAGTCCTTTCTTCAATGCTCCTATTACTCAACTGAGGTGATCTGCTTTATTTTCCAGCAAACACTCCATTCATTCTTGCTTCCTCTCTCTGTCCGTTTTTCATGTTTAGCCCCCACTATCCATTTTCTGATGCTATACTTGTCCAACAATTATTTCTCAGTTCTGAAAAAGGTTGTGAAACTGATTTTCACTCCCACCACAGGGGCTGATTTGATTTAGTTTAGTTTATTTATTAGTGTCACAAGTAGGCTTACATTAACACTGCAAAATGAAGTTACTGTGAAAATCTAGTCGCCACACTAAGGCGCCTGTTCGGGTACACTGAGGGAGAATTTAGCATGGCCAATGCACTTAACCAGCACACCTTTCGGACTGTGGGAGGAAACCCACGCAGACACGGGGAGAACGTGCAGACTCCGTACAGACAGTGACCCAAGATGGGAATCGAACCTGAGTCCCTGGCGCTGTGAGGCAGCAATGCTAACCACTGTGCCACCGCTGATCTGCTGTGTACCTACCGCATTTCTAATTTGTGTCGGATTCCCAGTGCCGACGGTATTATTTTTACCCGTATTTTCAGAAGTAGAATCCATTTAGGCCTCAGCCAACAATTCCAATAGACTCATGAACCATTCGTCTCATTGCTGTTTGTAGGAACACGTTGTAAGGCATCCTGAATGTAATATTGAACCAAAAGAGAAAACGCTGGAAAATCTCAGCAGGTCTGGCAGCGTCTGTAAGGAGAGAAAAGGGCTGACGTTTCGAGTCCAGATGACCCTTTGTCAAAGCTTTTTACTGAGTGTAATATTGTAGCTTCCTGGTCTGCGACTGACCTGTGTTGCAGTTACCTTTTTCTCTCTCTCCTGACTATCACAGGTGTGAAAACGCCTTGAAGAAAAACAAAAGCTTGATCACGTCAGAGCAGCTTGAGTATCAGCGCGAACTCGAACGGAACTACGAAGCTCTCGAACACAACCTGCAACCATTTATTAACCGCCGGATCCCACATCTTTATGTCACAACTCGGTTGTAGTTACCCCAGGTGATATCTACCTTGAGAAGCAAGCCAAAGACGCTGCCACTGAATGGAGTAACGCTCCTGTTCGACTGATATTGCCAGTTTACAGTTAATTTGTGAATAGTTACTGAATGTAAGAATGGAAAACATATTTATATATCCACTCGGTAAAAAGCCACTTACTTCACTGCGCTGGATGCCTGAACCTTGACATGAACATTTTGTGAGAATATCTGGAAGGATTTATTTTTGCCTTTTCTGATGTTCTTTGCTATTCGTCTCTCTCCCTGCACTGCAAATTTCATCGCCCTTTTACATTCCTATGGCAACAATTCCCATTTACAAAAAGCTTTTAACATAAGACGATTGTCCCAAAACCTTCACTGAAACAGCTGGAAAACTGACACAGCTGAGAAAGAGGGGCTAAGGAGGTCGGTGTTGGAAGTGGGGTCCTGACAAGATTTTAAAAGTGAGAGAGAGAGCGAGAGATGGGATTTGGCAAAGGAGTTCTACAGGATCGGATGCAGCCAGCTGGCTGCATGGTGGCGCAGTGGTTAGCACTGCTGCCTCACAGCGCCAGGACCCGGGCTCGATTCAAGCCTTGGGTGACTGTCTATGTGGAGATGCTGGTGTTGGACTGGGGTGGGGCGCAGTAAGAAGTCTCACAACACCAGGTTAAAGTCCAACAGATTTATTTCGAATCACGAGCTTTCAGAGGGCTGCTCCTTCGTCACCTGAAACATGGTGATTCCAAATAAATCTGTTGGACTTTAACCTGGTGTTGTGAGACTTCTTACTCTGTGTGGAGTTTGCACATTCTCGCTGTGTCTGCGTGGGTTTCCTCCGGATGCTCCGGTTTCCTCCCACAGTCCAAAGATGTGCAGGTTAGGTGGATTGGCCATTCTAAATTACCTCTTAGTGTCCCAAGATGTGTAGGTTAGGGGGATTAGTGGGGTAAATAAGTGGGGTTATGGGGATAGGACCTGCTCTTTTGGAGAGTCGGTGCAGACTCAATGGGCCGAATGGCCTCCTGTTGTAATGTAGGGATTCTATGATGTTTCAAATCCTCTTCAATAACACATGAGTCATCCTAGACAGAGACAGAATTTGACTTTCCATTGCAAAAAATAAATATGTTTGGATTATAACACTGTGACCAACATGGAATTGGTGCAGGAATTATACCCTGTTCACTCTCTCACACATAAACACACAAACAAAAAAACATTCAATGTAAACTTTCCTGGAATAATATTGTCAAAGTTTGCTTTCTACTTTTTCTTCAACTAATTTTAAAAGAACAGGAGCCGGAGGAGAAACATTTCAACAGTTGGTGATGACGACAGATCCTGAGAAATTCAGCACACACCCATCAGGATGCAGCGTTGGACTTCAGTCAAGAGTCTCACAACTCAGGACATAAACTTATAGTTACAGCTGTTCCGAGAGGCTGAATTTTTCAAATCAAACTTACTCTCTGCAGCTGGTCTCCCCTTTGTACTTTCTTTTTCAACCCTGCAGAAACGTTGTTTACCTGGGCTAGTGAGTGGGCCGCACGAGTGGCTAGTGAGTAGGCCGCACGAGTGGCTAGTGAGTGGGCCGCACGAGTGGCTAGTGAGTGGGCCGCACGAATGGCTAGTGAGTGGGCCGCATGAGTGGCTAGTGAGTGGGCTGCATGAGTGGCTAGTGAGTGGGCCGCACGAGCAGCAAGTGAGTGGGCCGCACGAATGGCTAGTGAGTGGGCCGCATGAGTGGCTAGTGAGTGGGCCGCATGAATGGCTAGTGAGTGGGCCGCATGAATGGCTAGTGAGTGGGCCGCACGAATGGCTAGTGAGTGGGTCGCACGAGCGGCTAGTGAGTGGGCCGCATGAGTGGCTAGTGAGTGGGCTGCATGAGTGGCTAGTGAGTGGGCCGCACGAGCAGCAAGTGAGTGGGCCGCATGAATGGCTAGTGAGTGGGCCGCACGAATGGCTAGTGAGTGGGTCGCACGAGCGGCTAGTGAGTGGGTCGCACGAATGGTTGGTGAGTGGGCTGCACGAGTGCCGTAAGGTTGAAATCAGGTTTGTTCACTAACCATGACCTCATGAAAAAGATTAGATACATTTAATAACGTCGAATATTTCATAATGAGTTATAGAAAATGCTGAATCATTCCTATCTTAATAGAACTATCTTTATCTTCGAGTGGTAAGAACAAAATCAATATTTACGCTTTGATTGGATGCAGAGGGGGCTCATGTCTCTCTCAATCAACATTGTGAGCAATCAGTACCTTCATTTCACGAGTCCTTGCTTTCCATGCGATTCACTTCAGCCATACCGATAAGAAAAAGGGCTACGGATAGAAACGAGCTGAATGTGGCAACACTGATATTAGCAACAGTCAACAAAATGTCTCTTGGGCTGCACTCAGAACCCTAATGGGCCACTTCTGGTACCCAGGCCGCAGGGTGCCCACTACTATGCCACCCAACTGCACTAACATTGTTGATTGGACTGACTGGTCCTTTACTGAGTGTCAGCGCAGACACACACTGACCATGCAGCTTGAGACATGCACTGTATTTATTGTAGTTTGTGGCAGCATTTGTGTCTGGGGCGCATCGTTAACCAATGTGAACTGATCCAGGAAACTGTGTGTTTGCTCTGCCCCCTGCAGGGCCTGTTTAGCATAACAACTTAAACGCCAATGCCCTCTTTAAAGCAACACTTGCTCCAGTGGGCTTCTGCCACCAGTTAGATTTGCCCCAGGGGTAATGTTACTGGACCAGTAATCCAGAGATTACGGCATTGGTGATCTTCAGACAAGTGTTCAAATCACAGCTGGGAATTTAAACTCAATTTGGGATCAAAAAGCAGGTATGGTGACCATGAAACCAATGGTAAAATTATGGTTAAAAACCTATTTGGTTCCTTATTGCCCTTTGAGGAAGGAAATCTGCCTCCTTTACCAATCTGGCCTCTGTATGGCTCCAGCAATATTTCAGATTCTTAACTAATTCTGAATGTCATTGGTAATCATTATAGGGAGAGGATAACATTTAGAGAATATAACTGCAGAAATACACATTTAACAGGACTCTGAAATGACCCAACAAGCCACTCAGTTGTACCAACTCACTATGGCTGAGAATAAAACCAGACGGACCATCCAGCATCAATCTATTCACCAAATTCAGACATGATAAAGGCAATCCAGTTGAAGGAGATTGTTATTGACTTCAGGAAGTGTAGTGGAGAACATGCCCCTGTCTACATCAACGGGGACGAAGTAGAAAGGGTCGAGAACTTCAAGCTTTTAGGTGTCCAAATCATCAACAACCTGTCCCGGTCCCCCCTTGCCGACACTATAGTTAAGAAAGCCCACCAACGTCTCTACTTTCTCAGAAGACTAAGGAAATTTGGCTACGACTCTCACCAACTTTTACAGCTGCGCCATAGAAAGCATCCTTTCTGGTTGTATCACAGCTTGGTATGGCTCCTGCTCTGCCCAAGACCACAAGAAAATACAAAAAGTCGTGAATGTAGCCCACTCCATCACAGAAACCAGCCTCCCTTCCCGCTGCCTCGGCAAAGCAGCCAGCATAGTTAAGGACCCCACACATCCCGGACATTCTCTCTTCCATTTTCTTCCATTGGGAAATAGATACTAAAGTCTGAGGTCACATACCAACCGACTCAAGAACAGCTTCTTCCCTGCTGCCATCAGACTTTTGAATGGTCCTACCTTGCATTAAGTTGATCTTTCTTTATGCCCGAGTAACACTACATTCTGCAGTGTCTCATTTCATTCTCTATGAACGGTATGCTTTGTCTGTATAGCGCGCAAGAAACAATACTTTTCACTGTAAATATATGTGAATAAATCAAATCAAATCTTGTAGAGTTCTCCTAAAGCCTGGGATCTTGTGCCATCTTTGAAGGAGCTATCCCATTGACTATTGAGCAACAGTCTGACATAGTCATGCCAAATCATACCTTTCAGCCAACACCCAAGACTTCAACCATCTCTGTGTATGAGCCATACCAAGCCTACGGACAGTACAGAGCCACAAGAGATGTTGTCACTGTGGTACAAGACCAGGAGCATGTGGGCCTGGGAGTCCTCAATATTGACACCGGGCCCCATTGTAGCCTCATGGCATCAGGTCAAACACAGGTCAGGAAACCGCCTGCTGATTACCACCTGCATCCCTTCCCCATCTGATGGGCCAGTGCCCCTCCATGTTGACCACCATTTGGAAAAGGCATGGGGGTAGCGGAGTGCTAATTTAAGCATGAAATGAGAAGGAATTTCTTCTCTCAGGAGGTTTGTGACTCTTTGGAACTCCTTACCACAGAGAGCTGTGGAGGCAGAATCCTTGTGTATATTTAAGGCTAAGCTAGATAGATTTTAGATCAATACAGCTAGGGCGTAGAGAAAGATCAACTTAATGCGAGGTAGGACCATTCAAAAGTCTGATGGCAGCAGGGAAGAAGTTGTCCTTGAGTTGGTTGGTATGTGACCTCAGACTTTTGTATCTATTTCCCAATGGAAGAAGGTGGAATCAAAGGTTCCAGAGAAAGGGCAGGAAAGTGGTCATGAGGAATGTTGGATCAGCCATGATCCCATTGAATAGTGGAGCAGGCTTGAGGGGCTTACTCCTGTTCCTATTTCTTATGGTCTGATGGTAGCAAGGGCATGTGATGTACTCTGTACCCAGAGAGAGTGAGACACTGGGAACTGTACCCAGAGACAGTGAGACACTGGGGAACTGTACCCAGAGGGAATGAGACACTGGGAACTGTACCCAGAGAGAGTGAGACATTGGGAACTGTACCCAGAGAGAGTGAGATACTGGAACCTGTACCCAGAGAGAGTGAGACACTGGGAACTGTACCGAGAGAGAGTGAGATACTGGAACCTGTACCCAGAGAGAGTGAGACACTGGGAACTGTACCCAGAGATAGTGAGACACTGGAATTGTATCCAGAGAGAGTGAGAAACTGGGGAACTGTGTCCAGATAGAGTGAGACACTGGGAACTGTACCCAAAGAGAGTGAGAAACTGGGGAACTGTATCCAGATAGAGTGAGACACTGGGAACTGTATCCGGAGAGAGTGAGACACCGGGAATGTATCCGGAGAGAGAGAGTGAGACACTGGGGACTATACCCAGAGAGAGTGAGACACTGGGAACTGTACCCAGAGAGAGTGAGACACTGAGGATATGTATCCAGAGAGAGTGAGACACTGGGAACTGTACCCAGAGACAGTAAAACATTGGAAACTGCCCAGTGAGAATGAGACACTGGGAACTGTATCCAGAGAGTGAGAGACTCGGAACTGGATCCAGAGAGTGAGAGACTGGGAACTGTACCCGGAGAGAGTGACACACTGTGGACTGTATCCAGAGAGAGTGAGACACTGGGAACTGTATCCAGAGAGAGTGACACACTGGGGAACTGTGTCCAGAGAGAGTGAGACACTGGGAACTACCCAGAGGGAGTGAGACACTGGGAACTGTATCCAGAGAGAGTGAGACACTGGGAACTGTATCCAGACAGTGAGACACTGGGAACTGTATCCAGAGATGTAAACATTATATTATTTTTATTCATATGATCATATTTTAAGAATTGGACTTTTAGTTATTAATAAACATTATTTTACCTCATTTACATGAATGATTCTGCGTTTTAAAATCAGAGGTATAAAAGTGAGATGTGTATATTTCTCACCCAGTTTATGGGATAGTCTGTTGGATGTACCAGCCCTGGAATTCCAGCTGAAATGATCCCAATTCCCTGTTCTGTTTATTGGTGTAACTCTGCCTCCTTGTGGAGAGAATGAGGATAATTGACAGATACAGAACATCCAAGCTCAGGAGATGCTCAGGTTCGAACTGCACAGGGTTCTCTCTAGCTGAATCATAGGACTGGTTGCAGCACTGAAGGAGACCATTCAGCGCGTCGACCCTGTGCTGGCTCCCTGCAAGAGCAAATCACCCAATCACACCTTTGCCTCGGAGCAGCGCAATTTATTTTTTTCTTCAGATAATTATCCAGTTCTCTTTTGAAGATTGAATCTTCCTACTCACACACTCACACTCACACACACACTCACTCACACACTCACTCACACACTCACTCACTCACTCACTCACACTCACTTACTCACTCACACACACACACTCACTCACACACATGCACTCACACCCCCTCACTCACACCCCCTCACTCACACACACTCACTCACACACATACTCACTCACACACACACATACTCACTCACTCACTCACTCACTCACTCACTCACTCACTCACTCACTCACTCACACACACACACACACACTCATTCACTCACACACACTCACTCACACTCACTCACACACACACTCACTCACACACACACACACACTCACACACATGCACTCACACACACACACACACACACACACACTCACTCACTCACTCACATACACACACACTCACACACACGCTCACACACACACACACACACACACACACACACACTCACACAGACACATACACACACACACATACACACACACTCATTCACACACACTCACACACATGCACACGCACACACACTCACACACTCACACACACACGCATACACTCACACACACACTCGCACATTCGCACACACACACACTCACACACAGACACACACAGACACTCACACACAGATACACACACACAGACACACACACTCACACACATACAGAGACACACACACGCACACACAGAGACACACACACACACACTCACATACACACACACACAGTGCACTTTCAGACAATACGTTCAGAGATCCTAACCACATTCTGTGTTAAAAAAAAAGATTTTCCTCCAAGTCGTAATTGGTGTCCTGTGTTTTCACAATCTATCCACCAGAGGGCCCAGTTTCTCCCTCTGTCCTGACGCTTCCTAATTTTGAAAACCTCCTTCGTTCTGCCTGTCAGACCACAGTCAGTATTCTGGAGTTGCAGTCAGTGGATGTGTCTTAAAGCTGTCCCGGTTTACCAGATGCATTGAACATTTTAGCTTCATTGCGCAATTATTATTTTGTTTTGAATGGATCTTCAACTTCTCCCATTTCACTCATGTCTGCATCCTCAAAGCACTTTGCTCCTGGACAGTGGACAGTGGCACAGTGGTTAGCGTTGCTGCCTCACAGCGCCAGGGACCTGGGTTCGATTCCTAGCTTGGGTCACTGTTTGTACGGAGTCTGCACGTTCTCCCTGTGTCTGTCTGGGTTTCCTCCGGGTGCTCTCTGGTTTCCTCCCACAGTCCGAAAGACGTGCTGGTTGGGTGCATTGGCCATGCTAAATTCTCTCTCAGTGTATCTGAACAGGCACCGGAGTGTGGCGACTAGGAGATTTTCACAGTAACTTCATTGCTGTGTTAATGTAAGCCTACTTGTGACATTAATAAATAAACTTAAATGAAGTAAACTATTGTTTATTGCTGGCAAAATACTTGGGTTCCATTTATTGAAACAATCCAGTCTCTGAAGGAGATTTTCCTGGTGCATCTTTGCGTGGAATGTATCTCTTTTTGAGGTGGTAGATGCAGATTCAACCATGACTCTCAGAAAGGATTTGGATAAATACTTGAAAAGGGGAGAAAATGCAGGGCTGTGGGAAAATAGCCGGGAAGGGGAACTAAATAACTTCATAGCGAGAGGATTTGAGTAGAGGGATAGGGATGTTTTGCTGCAATTGTACAGGGTGTTGGTGAGGCCACACCTGGAGTATTGTGTGCAGTTTTGGTGTCTTTATCTGAGGAAGGATGTCCTTGCTATAGAGGGAGTGCAGTGAAGGTTTACCAGGCAGATTCCTGGGATAGCAGGTCTGTGATATGAGGAGAGACTAAGTCGGTTAGGATTATATTCACTGGAGTTTAGAAGAGTGAGAGGGGATCTCATGGAAACTTATAAAATTCTAACAGGATTAGACAGGGTAGATTCAGAAAGAATGTTCCCAATGGTGGGGGAGTCCAGAACTAGGGGTCATAGTTTGAGGATAAGTTTGGGACTGGAAAGGAGAAATTTCTTCACCCAGAGGATGGTGAATGTGTGGAATTCACTACCACAGAATGTAGTTGAGGCCAAAATGTTGTGTGATTTCAAGAAGAAATTAGATATCGGTCTTGGGTCTAAAGGGATCAAGGGATATGGGGAGAGCGGGGGGATCAGGATATTGAATTCGATGATCAGCCATGATCAAAATGAATGGCGGAGCAGGCTCGAAGGGCCGAATGGCCTCTTCCTGCTTCTAGTTTCTATGTTTCTAAATTGGAAAGCTCCTTCAAAAAGCTGAGATAGGTATGATGGGCTGAATGGCCTCATGTGCTGTGTAATTTAATTTAAGATCGAGATTGAAGCACGAGGAAAAATTAAAGGGGAAAAGGAAACAACATTTTAGATAAATGATTCTGCAGGAACATCTTACAGACATCATAGGCGGCACGGTGGCACAGTGGTTAACACTGCTGCCTCACAGCACCCGGGACCTGGGTTCAATTCCTGTCTTGGGTCACTGTCCGTGTGGAGTTTGCATGTTCTCCCCGTGCCTGCGTGGGTCTCCTCCGGGTGCTCCGGTTTCCTCCCACAGTCCAAAGATGTGCTGGTTAGGCGCATTGGCCGTGCTAAATTCTCCCTCAGTGTACCCGAGCAGGTGCTGGAGTGTGCCGACTAGAGGATTTTCACAGTAACTTCATTGCAGTGTTAATGTAAGCCTACTTATGACACTAATAAATAAACTTAAAACTGGAATTACATTGGAGAATTACATTCCAATTTTGGCCTGCAGTGCCACATAGAGCCACACCGAGGCAGCAGAGAGAATAGTGTAATCATCTGTGCTTCCAGGTCATTAATGCCATCTCACAAACAGCCACCAGGAGGCGAAGCCGCACAAGGCATCTTTCTGTATTATTAAACCTTGTGTCCACTATATTCAGATTTTGATACAATACCAGCTTGGTCAGGTGGGGCTGGCTACAGCACGCAAGGCCATTTCAGTGTCAACTTTGAGACTTCGACACTGTGACATTGTAACTGACGGAAAATAGGTGGAAGGGGCTTGAACTTCTGAATCCCATCTCCTTTACAGTTCTTAATAAGAATAAGAGACCCTTTTGGTGCTGTAGTTGTGCATAAATCATTGTCCTGGCCACTACAAGCATCTCACCGCGATTGCAGCTTAAGCAGCAAGTTCCAGCAGGTTAGGTTCAAAACTGGTTCCCATCCGATTCCCGTTTCCTGCAATAACCAAGCATTCCGAATTTGGTGTCACTTACCCAGGGAAATGCCAGGATGGCAGCACTGGCAGGTCTGGGTTGGTAAATTCTGGGCCTTGTTGTGTTAACAGTGAGATCAGTTATGTTCAGTGGCACAAAGGTCAGAGGAAGGAAAGTTAACAGGTTTTGAAGGGAGGAGGCAGTCTGTAAAATAACTATCCTTCATTTCCCGTGACCCAAAACTTGCATTTATATAGCGCCTTTAACTTGCAAATTGTCCCAAGGTGTTTCATGGGAGTGTTACCAAAATTTGACAGAGTTACTTTATTTATTAGTCACAAGTAGGCTTACATTAACACTGCAATGAAGTTATTGTGAAAATCCCCTAGTCACACTCCGGCACCTGTTCGGGTACACTGAGGGAGAATTTAGCATTGGCCAATCCACTTAACCTGCACATCTTTGGACTGTGGGAGGAAACCGGAGCACCCGGAGGAAACCCACGCAGACACGGGGAGAATGTGCAAACTCCACACAGACAGTGACCCAAGCCGGGAATCGAACCCAGGTCCCTGCTGCTGTGAGGCAGCAGCACTAACCACTGTGTCACCGTGCCACCCGAAGGCAGTGTTGGAAGCGGTGACCAAAAGCTTGATCAAAGAGCTAAGTTCTGTGGAGAGAGAGAAAGAGGTTTAGTGAGGGAATTCTAGAGTTTCGGGTGAAGTGGGGGCAGCAGAGAAATGTCAGATTCCTCAACACATTCTGCAAGTGAGTAATCACTGTTCCCTCTGCATCCCTTGGAATGACTGATGCCACGTCCCTTCTCTTGCAGGCCGGCCAGCGGAACAGGCCGGATCATCCTTGTGCCCCCTAGACCGACTGGACTCCAGCAGTTCAGAAGACAACTTCTCCAACCCCACCGTGGAAGAGGCGTCACAGCCGTCACCCACACCCGGTACCAGTGCAGTTACAACATGCTGCTGTGCAGAGGGACCTGGGGGTCCTTGTGCATGAGACGCAAAAACCCAGTCTGCAGGTGCAACAGGTGATCAAGAAGGCAAATGGAATGTTGGCCTATATCGCAAGGGGGATAGAATATAAAAGCAGAGATGTCTTGCTGCATCTGTACAGGGCATTGGTGAGGCTGCAGCTGGAATACTGTGTGCAGTATTGGTCCCCTTATTTGTGGAAGGATATATTGGCCTTGGAGGGAGTGCAGAGAAGGTTCACCAGGTTGATACCAGAGATGAGGGGTGTTGACTATGAGGAGAGACTGAGCAGATTGGATTTGTATTCGTTGGAACTTAGAAGGCTGAGGGGGGGATCTTATAGAGACCTATAAGATAATGAAGGGGCTGGATAGGGTAGAGGTGGAGAGATTCTTTCCACTTAGAAAGGAAACTAGAACTAGAGGGCACAGCCTCAAAATAAAGGGGGGTCGGTTTAGGACAGAGTTGAGGAGGAACTTCTTCTCTCAGAGGCTGGTGAATCTCTGGAATTCTCTGCCAACTGAAGTGGTGGAGGCTACCTCGTTGAATATGTTTAAATCACGGATAGATGGATTCCTGATCGGTAAGGGAATTAGGGGTTATAGGGATCAGGCGGGTAAGTGGAACTGATCCACTTCAGATCAGCCATGATCTTACTGAATGGCGGGTCAGGCTCGAGGGGCTAGATGGCCTACTCCTGCTCCTATTTCTTATGTTCTTATGTTCTCACCCCTCAGTGGGTGCACTAAGTGGACAGGCTTCTGGGTACCTCACTGGTGAGCACCTCACAGCTGACGATCCACAGCAGGTGGAGGCAGGGATGTCCCAGGGAACCGGCGCTCGGAGGTATGCTGGAGCCCAGGACTCAGCTGAGCCCCAGGCTGATGATGTGCCCCTGGGCCCGGTTGTCCCACAGCTGCTGGAGCTGCAAAGGCAGAGTCGTGAAACTCAGGAAGGGATGACAGCAGCCCTCCTCGGAGTGCAAGGACAACTGGAGGAGTCCCACTGCCTTCTATCCAAGGAGATGGTGCCGTCACTGCAGCACAATGAGGCCAACACTGTGAGGGTTGCTGCCCACAGTGAAGACCTTGGTGCAGGACATGCATTCCATGGCAGGGGATATCCGTACTATGTCTGCGGGCATGGCTTCATGGTGCAGATACCAGTGGGAATCCACGAGTATTAATGCCAGAGGGCAGCGGGCCTACTGGATCTCACTCCATCCCATGAAGGATCCCAGGGGCCTCCGGATATCCAAAAGATAGAGGATTGGCAGGAGTACAGCCCGGCACCCTCCAGCTAGAGGACCATTGGCATCTTTGGGCCATCTGATACCCCCCTCCCTGTAAGTGATGCAACTCCAGCCCCTAACACCGAGGAGGGAAGCAGTCAAACATCCGTGCTGCCCAAAAGCAGGCCTGGACCCTCAAGATCCTGACCCACCAGGAGACACCCACCAAAGGAATCTCAGACAAAAGGGTGTGGAAGTCAGCAATCCACCCCAACCTCAGCTGTGGATCTTGGGGATATACTGAGACGTAGTGGCAGGGTCAGGAAGATTAAGAAACCATAGGCACTTAGTGGGCATGGGTGAATATGGGCACTGGTGTGGATAGGTCACCATTTTGTTTCAAATGTTTGTCAATAAATTTCGCTTTGTTCACCCACAGAGTCTCCACCCTGTCTGTTCATGTCACCAAGCTTGAGGGGGGTAGCACCACACTCACCCGGTGCCTCATCCCTGTGGAGTGTGAGAATGACAGTGCTATGTCCCTCCCATCCTCTTGCCAGCCCCCACTATGGAAAGGAACTCCCTCAGCTGTGATATGGACAGGAACCCAGGAAGGAGGACACAGGAAGCGCTGCTTACAAATCAGCCTTCACAACCCCTTTAAAGCAAGAGCCCCCCCTCCCCCCACATGAAGGGTAGAAACGGCCTGCAAGTGACCTTCCTGATCTCTCTCCTCAAATGGTGATTTGGGACCCCTGGCCTTGGGTTGAACCTATCCATGTCCCACGAGTCCTCTCTGGTGCCCTATGAGCAGTGCACAGCGCAGAGCGTGCTTCTGCCTGAGCGCTCCGAAACACCCCCTCAGAGGCGAAGGTTCACGCTTCTGTAGACCTGTTGTAAATGGCACCGGTGTGATATCACGCCAGCGCCTGCTGAATATCCGGTGTGGGGGGGATGCCCTGGAAAGGGTGCTCGCTAATGACAAGCTAATGCATTAAACCGAACATTCTGTGGTCCCGAGGTGTGTTTCGTACCACTCCACCGGCGAGGAGATCAGAACTTGGAAACTCTCTGGCGCGAATTGCATTCTCTGGATTTTGAGCGTGCGTCAATTGGAGCGTTGTAGGTTTTTACAGAGATAGAAATTAATAGAAAAATTAACCGAATATAGCAAGTGGACAGAAGTGACAGGTGACACCCAGGTTCCATGCTCAGAAGTCAAAGGTTAGAGGTCACCTAGTCACCACTTTTCAATCCATCCTCTCTCTTACTCTAAGTCATGCAAAGTAGAATGTAATAATAAAGAGGCTACATGTTAAATTGCCAGGACTCCGAGCACACATGATCATATGTCCACTGTCATAATCTGTACAATGCATTCCTGCAGGAATCTTGAACAGGAAGGATTTACTGACGGTGTCCCTGTTTAAAAATAAAATCATTCAGAAGCAGCGTATTAGACATGGTCAAATGTTCCTTTGTTCAATTTAATGTTCCACACCGGCTCAATGTTCTAGTGCTAGGGGAGAAAGCGAGAATGTGGCATTGAGATCGAGGATCTACCATGATTATGTTGAATGGTGGAGCAGGCTTGAGGGGCCGAATGGCCTCCTCCTGCCCCTAGTTCCAATGTTTCTAGACCTGCCAGGACTGGATCCAGCCTGTGCAAGATGTCATTTGGTTCCAACAATGCTATTTCATATGTTTTGGTCATATCCAATGCTGTGTTCCGTGTTCTCAACTTTTTCATACATGTGTGGCAAATCTATTGATATTAATCCTATTATTGGTACTGTCCCTGATCATAGAATCCCTACAGTGCAGAAGGAGGTCCTTCAGCCCATCAAGCCTGCACCGACAACAATCCCGCCCAGGCCCTATCCCACATATTTACCCTACTAATCCCCCTGACGCGAAAGGGCAATTTAGCATGGCCAATCAACCTAACCTGCACATCTTTGGACTGTGGGAGGAAACCGGAGCACCCGGAGAAAGCCCACGCAGACATGGGGAGAACGTGCAAACTCCACACAGGCAGTAACCCAAGGCCAGAATTGAACCCAGGTCCCTAGCGCCCTGAGGCCGCAATGTACCACCATGCCGCCCCAGATAGCTGTAGATCATTATAAGTCAGATGCCTTAACCTTTGCCTCAATGCTTGCACATCACCTCATCTTGTTCATTTGGAAGTCTGTGGCTCCACCCTGACACTTGCAAAGATGATAACATTCCTCAAATTTGAAAAGGTTAAAAATACCTTACGCAGATCAATTTTAAAAATTGATTCTGTCTGGCAACCATTCATTGTTTTAGCAATCTTTCTTTTTCCTCAACGAGGTGAACAATTTTGCCTAATCACCCATTTTTTCCCTTTGTTTCTTTTTTCACCCCCTCTTCTTCCAACTTTTTCCTGGCCTATATTTTATGCACGGTAAGAGTTTTAACAACACCAGGTTAAAGTCCAACAGAGGGGGTGGGTGGGTGGTGGGGTGGGGGGGTGGGGGGGGGGTGGGGGGTGTGGGGGGGGGCGGGTGGGGGGGGTGTGGGGGGGGGTGGTATGGGTGGGGGTTTGGGGGGGTGGGGTGGGGGTTTGGAGGGGTGGGGTGGGGGTGGGGGGGGTAGTGGGGTGGGGGTGGGGGGGTGGTGGGATGGGGGGGAGGTGGGGGGGGTGTGGTGGGGGGGTGTTGGGGTGGGGGTGGTGGGGTGGGGGGGGTGGTGGGGTAGTGGGGGTGGGGGTGGGGGTGTGGGTGGGAGGGGAGGGGGGACGCTCTGTTTGTGGGTTTGGTCTGTGTGGGTGTTTTTCTGTCTTTGCTATATCTTTTTTTCTCTGTGGGTGTAGTTTGGCCTCTTTGAAGCCCACTCTCTCTCTCATATCTTATTCTGCTAACGAGGTGAAGCAGAGAGGTAGGTTATTGGAATTGCTGGGGCTTATCGCCCAAGTTGATGCCACATAGGCTGTGGGCCTGTCCCCAGCGATATATAAGGATCATTTACTACTACAGGTGGAGTTTGAGACCTTGTCCTTGCGTCAAGCGGAAGAGATGCTGTTCAAATCTAAGTATACACACTATGAGCATGGGGACAAGTGAAGCAAGGTACTAGCTCATCAGCTGCACCAATTCTCCGCCAAAAGCCTAATACCACAAATGCAGACTCCCAATGGAATCTCTACTGATCCACAGCGAATCAATGAACTGTTTAGGGACTTTTACTCCACTCTCTATAGCTTGGAGAGTACCGTCAATGAGGCGGACTTTCAGGAGTTCTTTGGGGCACTGAATCTCCCTGTGGTGGACAGGGGAGAGGCCGCGGCACTGGAGAAACTAATCAACGTTGAAGAAATTGTTGGGGCGGCCAGAACTATGCCGAGTGGGAAATGTCTGGGACCAGAGGGGTACCCCATTGAATTTTACAAATATTTTATGGCTAAGTTGGCTCCCCTGCTACTGCACATGATCAATGAATCATATAAGAACCGCTCTCTCCCACAGACTTTGAGTTAAGCGACAATTTCGCTTATCCTTAAAAAGAATAAGGACCCGCAAATCTGCAGCTCTTGCAGACCGATCTCATTGCTGAATGTGGATCTCAAACTGATCTCTAAAATTCTGGCCATTCGCTTGGAGGACATTCTGCCCCCTATCATCCCGCCTGACCAGACTGGGTTCATTAAAAAGGTCTCCAGACAGGACCACCAGTGAGATTCTGTTGCTGTGTGGGAGCATTTCAGCGGTCACGGGCATTCAGCCTCTGATCTTCGGGTAAGCGTTCTCCAAGGCGGCCTTCACGACACACAACAGCGCAGAGTCGCTGAGCAGAAACTGATAGCCACATTCCGCACACGAGGACGGCCTAAACCGGGATTTTGGGTTTATGTCACACTCTCAGTAACCCCCACAGCTTGCCTCCTGGACTTGCAGAATCTCACTGGCTGTCCTGTCTGGAGACAATACACATCTCTTTAACCTGTGCTTAATGCTCCCTCCACTCACATTGTCTGTATCTTTAAGACCTGGTTGGCTGTAGAGATTCGCATTCTAATCAGTATTCTGTAACTTGATTTTGTGTCTCTGTTTGCACTGTTTGAGAGCAGATTTCCACTCCACCTGACGAAGGAGCAGCACTCTGAAAGCTAATGGCATTTGCTACAAAATAAACCTGTTGGACTTTAACCTGGTGTTGTTAAAACTCTTAATTCATTAAAAATAGACATATGTACTCGAATATTCGGCAGCTGTTTAACATTATGTATGTGCCTGTCACCACCAAGCTACCAGAGATGTTAATCTCACTGGATGCTGAAAAAGCGTTTGATCAGGCGGAATGGGATTATTTATTTTATGCTCTCGGGAGATTTGGGTTTGGCCCAAAACTCATCTCCTGGATCAAAATACTGTACTCGCCCATCTAGCGTCGGTCCGGACAAACAATGTGCATTCAGCTTTTTTCCCTTTGTCCCTGGGCACTAGGCAAGGATGGCCCCTCTCCCCCCCCCTGTTATTTACCATTGCTATTGAACGTCTTTCTGCGGCAAACGAGTGGTGGGGATGGGTCAGGAGGGAATCGAGCGGAGAGTATCACTGTATGCGGACGACCTACTATTGTATGTCTGCGACCCGTCCAACTCGATTTCCGAAGTCTTATCTATACTGGAGAGGTTTGGCCATATTTTGGAGTACAAGCTTAACTTGAATGAGTGAACTCCTTTCTTTGAATGCAGCAGCTCGTAACCTCCCGCTCCACAAGATGGAGCCTTTCAAGATGGTCACTAGGCAGTTTACTTATTTGGGAGTGCAAGTGACTAGCAAATTTAGTGGGCTCTTTGGAACTAACTTTGTTCCACTCATGGGGCGGACGGAACAGGACATCTAACGTTGGTCCATCCTCCCGTTATCGTTAGTGGGCTGTATCAATGCGGTGAAGATGAACATACTACCTAAGTTTTTATATCTCTTTCAACGCATCCCAGTCTTCACCTCCAAATCCTTTTTACACAGACTTGATTGGCTTATTTCAAGCTTTGTCTGGAAGAGGAAGAAAACAAGAATGCGGAGGACAGTCTTGCAAAGCCCTAAACGGGACGGGGGGTATGAGATTGCCAAATTTTCTATTTTATTATTGGGCAGCCAATATAAGAACGGTTGTGTGTTGGGTGCAGAGAGAGAGGCAACAGGAGGTTCCTTGTTGGTTGCAGTTAGAATCCTCTTCCTGTGCTCCATCTTCCCTGGCTGCCTTGATATATTCCCCAATAAATTTTCTCTCCACCCAGTATACTAGGAGTGCACTTGTCAAGTTAACTCTTAGAATTTGGACGCAATTTAGACACCACTTTGGGTTTCAGACCTAGTCGCTGGCCTCCCCAGTATCGGCTAACCCTTTTTTTCCTCCGTCTGTTTTGGATGGTGCCTTCAACATATGGGTCAAGCACGGGATCAGAACATTCTGGAACTTCTATGTGGACGGCGTGTTTGTATCATTCCAGCAGGTGGTGGATAAGTTTGCTTTACCTGCAACACACTCTGATTTGATTTGATTTATTATTGTCACATGTATTAACATACAGTGAAAAGTACTGTTTCTTGCGCACTATACAGACAAAGCATACCGTTCATAGAGAAGGAAACAAGAGAGTGCAGAATGTAGTATTACAGTCATAGCTAGGGTGTAGAGAAAGATCAACTTAATGCAAGGTAGGTCCATTCAAAAGTCTGACAGCAGTAGGGAAGAAGCTGTTCTTGAGTCAGTTGGTATGTGACCTCAGACTTTGTATCTTTTTCCTGATGGAAGAAGGTGGAAGAGAGAATGTCCGGGGTGCATAGGGTCCTTAATTATGCCGGCTGCTTTGCTGAGGCAGCAGGAAGTGTAGGCAGAGTCAATGGATGGGAGGCTGGTTTGAGTGATGGATTGGGCTACATTCACAACCTTTTGCAGTTTCTTGCGGTCTTGGGCAGAGCAGGAGCCATACCAAGCTGTGATACAACCAGAAAGAATGCTTTCTATGGTGCATCTGTAAAAATTGGTGAGAGTTGTGGCTGACATGCCAAATTTCCTTAGTCTTCTGAGGCATTGGTGGGCTTTCTTAACTATAGTATCGGGATGGGGGGACCAGGACCATAAGACCATAAGACATAGGAGCGGAAGTAAGGCCATTCGGCCCATCGAGTCCACTCCACCATTCAATCATGGTTGATTTCAACTCCATTTACCCGCTCTCTCCCCATAGCCCTTAATTCCTCGAGAAATCAAGAATTTATCAATTTCCGTCTTGAAGACGCTCAACGTCTCGGCCTCCACAGCCCTCTGTGGCAATGAATTCCACAGACCTACCACCCTCTGGCTGAAGAAATTTCTCCTCATCTCTGTTCTAAAGTGACACCCTTTTATTCTAAGGCTGTGCCCCCGCGTCCTAGTCTCCCCTGCTAATGGAAACAACTTCCCTACGTCCATCCTATCTAAGGACAAGTTGTTGGTGATCTGGACACTAAAAACTTGAAGCTCTTGACCCTTTCTACTTTGTCCCCGTTGTTGTAGACAGGGGCGTGTTCTCCTTTATTCATCCTGAAGTCAATGACAATCTCCTTCATTTTGTTGACATTGAGGGAGAGATTATTGTTGCCGCACCAGTTCACCAGATTCTCTATCTCATTCCTGTACTCTGTCTCGTCATTGTTTGAGATCCGACCCATCACGGTGGTGTCGTCAGCAAATATTTGCAAATTCGAGACTTTGTGTGTCGGGCTGACCCCCAATTTCCGACGCTCCCACCTCGTACCTCCATTGACATCTTCTTAGTGCCTTCTATTACTGTGCGTGGTATCATTTCTGTTCTTTATTCTCAAATTCTGTCCCAACAAAACTCTCTATCAATGGTTAAATCTTTATGGGAACATGATCTGGGGGAGGAGTTCTCGGAGGAGGATTGGGACATGGGGCTGCATCGAGTACACTCCTCCTCAATTTGTGCCAAGCTGCGTGTGATACAGTGTAAACTCCTTCACGGAGCATATCTAACTTGGGTTAGACTCTCTAGAATGTACCCAGGCACAAGCCCCATTTGTGAACGGTGCCGGGAAGCTCCCGCTACCCTCTTACATATGTTCTGGGCTTACCCATCACTGTATAACTACTGGATATGGATATTTGAGATGATTGCGGCAATGCTAGATCGGGACATAAGTGCATCCCCCCAGGCTGCCCTGTTTGGTGTCGTGCCTTTAAATCTGCCGCTGCCGAAATTCCAAGTGGATTTTGTAGCTTTCATTACACTCCTGGCAAGACGACTAATCCTGTTTAGGTGGAAATCAGGTGCACGCCCAACACACTCTCAGTGGGTGAAGGAGGTGGTGGATATCATTAAGCTGGAGAAAATGAGGTGCCGCTACATGGGTCCACTGCTAGGTTCTATAAGACCTGGCAACCATTTATAGCGTATGTTGGGACGCTGCAGTTGGAGCCGGGCAAGTAGATACCCAATGGCCCCAGGACCCCGGATGCTCCCATATAAACCCCCCTCCCCCGATTGGTGGCCCTTTACCTGAGTTCACCCGCCCACCCTGCCAAGGTGTGAGGACTTTTCTTTTTTCACTATAAGACCATAAGACATAGGAGCAGAATTAGGCCACTCGGCCCATCAAGTCTGCTCCGCCATTCAATCATGGCTGATACTTTTTTCATCCCCATTCTCCTGCCTTTTCCCCATAAGCCCCGATCCCCTTATTAATCAAGAACCTATTTATATCTATCTTAAAGACACTCACTCCCTCTCACTCTCTTTCTTCTCTCTCCTTCACTGTCTCTCTCTCTTTTCTCCGCTCGCTAGTTTATAGCCTGGGCTGTTTGGGCACTCAGTTGGTTCTCCAGCGGCGTGCCTCTGCCTATTTGTTTTTATATTATTACCATCATTACCGGTGTAATTAGACGGGACTTGGGTGGGGTGGGGGCTGGGGGTACCAGGGGCTTGTCGCCTGGCCACGGGGAGCCCTGTGTCCAGTCACGTTGGAATGTACTCGCTGTGTGGATCTGTATCTGTGTCTGTTTGCTACGTAAAATATAAAAACATTTTCAATAAACATATAAAAACAAAAGAATTTTATAAGTCTCTATGAGATCCCCTGTCATGCGTCTGAACTCCAGCGAAAATGATCCTTATCAGGATGTTGCCTGGCATGGAGGGCACTGAGGAGAGGTTGGAGAAACTTGGTTTGTTCTCACTGGAACGACTGAGGTTGAGGGGCGACCTGATAGAAGTCTACAAGATTATGATGGGCATGGACAGAGTGGATAATCAGAAGCTTTTTCCCAGGGTGGAAGAGTCAATTACTCGGGGGTACAGGTTTAATGTGCGAGGGGCAAGGTTTAAAGGAGATGTACGAGGCAAGTCTTTTACACAGAGGGTGGTGGGTGCCTGGAACCCGCTGCCGGGGGAGGTAGTGGAAGCAGATACAATAGTGACTTTTAAGGGGCGTCTGGACAAATACATGAATAGGATGGGAATAGAGGGATATGGTCCTCAGAAGGGTAGGGGGCTTTAGTTCGGTCGGGCAGCATGGTCGGTGCAGGCTTGGAGGGCCGAAAGACCTGTTCCTGTGCTGTAATTTTCTTTGTTCTTTGTAACCTAGTCAATCTCTCCTCAGTCCCGCCATCCCCGGAATCAGCTTGGTAAACACACCTTGGTGGTGATGGTATGCTGCTTTCTTGAACCACTGCAGTCCCTGTGGTACACCCACAATGCTGTTAGGGAGGGAGTTCCAGGATTTTGACCCAGCGACAGTGAAGGAACGGCGATATATTTCCAAGTCAGCGAGGTGAGTGACTTGGGGGGGGAACTTCCAGTTGGTGGTGTTCCCACTGCATTTTGCAGCAAACCACAGGCAAACCTCCCCATTCATCAGAGGACCAATGTCATTCAACACTGGCCAAAGCCAGGGTTAAGGAGCTGGCCTTTGACAGTGGTGGGCTCAGGGGCTGAGTCAAGAGCTCAAGTTGACCAGCAGAGCAGGCTTATTCTGCCGGGTGATTTATCCTGGTCTGGTGGGGCGGGTTGGGAGGTATTGTGTCTACCGGTTTGCAATGAACGGAATAAAGAGAGCTTCCTGAAATGACAATTTACAACAATAGTGATGTAGTTAAATTAGAAACCGATAGCAGTGCAATGGGATTTCAGCCACATGTTACACAGATCAACAAACTGACGTATCCGGGCGTTGTAATTCTCCAGGAGTTCGCACTCGGGCTCCTCCCTCCCGAGACATCTGTTCTGAAGCTGCAACTTCTCAAGTCACTCACACCCTCAGCTGCTGGGAGTTCCAGGAACGCTGAAGTCCACCGATTAAGGTAAGTGCAGCATCGGTAATTCTATCAGTAGAAGAAGCAGGTTAGGCAACAGGAGGCTTGTAAGTGTTTGGGTAAAGCAGTGCGAGGCATTTCTGAACCTTTACTGTCGCTGGGAGCTGGCTGCAAAGACACCACTCTATCAATCAAAAGACCACTCAGCGAGCTTGGGGGGCGAAAGGAAATGGGAAACTGTCTGACACTGCGGTGTCCCAGTTTTAAACTTACGCATGTTTCAGTAAATCACAGACAGAGGAGTGGAAAGGTGGAGTGTTGAAACAGTACACGGGTTTATTGTATGGAATAAGGCTCCTCTTTAAATTGATACAAACTCTAGATATGTAAAATTCCGGAAATGAAAAAAAATGTGCAAAATCCCAGAACAAAATGCAAAATAACCGAGATGTAAATATAGACACACACCTGCAGCTTATGAGCGTTGTAAATTGGAACCCCGGTGTGTGTGTGTGTTGGTGAGGTAGTGTAAACTGGAACCCCGGTGTGTGTGTGTTGGTGAGGTAGTGTAAACTGGAACCCCGGTGTGTATCTTCCTGAGTGTACTTTAGAATCACTGTAGATGTGCTGTTCTGTATGTTATGGGATTGCTGAAGAAGCTTCCATTGTCACACTGACATCAGCTTTTCTTTTAAGTGTGCATGCATTAGCATTTACCTTTCTACTTGACTAAACCACTCTTGACACAGTTGTCCTCCATGATAACTTACCGGGTTCAAATAAGGATACTACACGGTGTTGGAGATAACGTATTTAACACAGAGGATTGATTAGCTAAGTGGAAGCAGAGTGGGGATAAATGGGTCTTTTTCAGGTTGGCAAGATGTGATGAGTGGAGGGTCACAGGGATCAGTGATGAGGCCTCATCTATTAACAAGCTATATCAATGACTTGGATGATGGGACTGAATGGTTGAGATGTTTGCTGATGATACAAAGTTTGGTGGGAAGGTAAGTTGTGTAGAGGAAATAAGGGGTGGGATTTTCTGGCCACACTCTCCATGAAACCGAAAAATCCCGCCAGAGGACAATGGACCTTTCCATGGTCTGCCCCTCATCCGCTCCAATTCCTGTGGCAGGCGGAATGGGAAAATTCACCCCAAGGAGTCTGCAAAGTGACAAGATGGGTTAAGTGATTGGGCAAATATTTGTCAAAGTATACTGTGGGAAAATGTGAACTTGTCCACTTTGCATGAAGAATAGAATATTATTTAAATAGAGAGAGATTGCAGAACTCCTGAGGGACAGAGAATGATCCATGTTGTCCCGATCAGATATGCAGATACAGCAAGTGGTAGCAAGGTAAATGGAATACTGTGTATTGCAAGGGGAATGGAATCTAAAAGGAGGCATGTTTTGCTACAGTTGTTCAGGGTATTATTGAGAACTCATCTGGAGTACTGTGTACAATTTTGCTCTCCTTATTTAAGAAAGGATATAAATGCATTAGAAGCAATTCGGAGGAGGTTCACTTGACTGATACCTGGGATGAGGAAAGGTTGGACAGATTGGTCCTATATCCACTGGAGTATCAGAAGAATTAAGGTGATATTGACACATAATAAATCCTGAGGGGACTTGACAGGGTAGATGTTGAGAGAACTTTTACCCCCTTGTGGAGGGGACTAGAACAAGAGAACACAGTTTAAAAATAAAGGGTCTCCCATTTAAGATGGAGATGAGAAGAATTGTTTTCTCTCAGGGTTATGAATCTTTGGAATTCTCTTCCCCAGAGAGCTGTGGAGGCAGAGGTAAATAGATTCTTGACCTGGGAGTCAAGGAGTATCGGGGGTAGGCAGAATGTGGAGTTGAGTTCACAGTCTGATTAGCCATGATCTTATTGAATGGCAGAGCAGGCTTGAGGGGCCGAATGGCCCACTCTTGTTCCTAATTTGTATGTTTATAAATGTTTATTTATTATTCACAAGTAGGCTTACATTAACACTGCAATGAAGTTATTGTGAAATCCCCGAGTCGCCACACTCCGGCACCTGTTCGGGTACACTGAGGGAGAATTTAGCATAGCCAATACACCTAACCAGTGCATCTTTCCAACTGTGGGAGGAAACTGGAGCACCTGGAGGAAACCCACGTAGACACGGGGAGAATGTGCAAACTTCGCACAGAGAGTGACCCAAGCCGGGAATCAAACCCGGGCCCCTGGCACTGTGAGGCAGCAGTACTAGCCACTCTGCTGTATAAGGTTCTTACAAGTTAATTCCTTCCCTGGGCCACAACAAGTTCCTCCCTCTAAAGTTCCCCGTACAATCAACAGGCTTGGAAAACACAGGGCTGCCATCGATTAGTGGCTTCTTCACCTTGTGTCCCTGACCTTGTTTTGGCCTCAGTATGGTGTCGATGACAATGAATATGGTGGAGCAGAGGGCAAGAAGAAAGAGTTGGTGCACGCTAGCCCTTCACTGAGGTTTGCGAATATCAGAAAGCAGCAATGAGGTTTGAGGAGAAACACAAGAGGCCTACACATTCGGCATAGTGGGTGACCCCTGAGCCTGATGCACAATGCAGCAGCACAGAACAGACTTCTGTGGAATGAATAGAGCAATTTATTGAAGTCAAACATGAAACACTGAGGGAAAATGTGCAGGGGGAGCCAACCACAGTGAGAGTTTGTCCAGTAGTGAAACTGGAACTTGTTGAACAGAACTCCAATGAACAGTTTTTGTTCCTCTGCTGTGCCACTGGACACAGAGGGTCAGAGGTGGCTTCTGGCCTTGTTATCTGTTCCATACCAAGGGAAGTGGAGTTGAAGTCAAAGACTTGCCCTGTGATTGGATGAACTGAGCCCGCAATCTAACTGGTTGAAATGTTTACAATGGTTTGTTTGAACGGTTTTAGTTTGCCCTCTGTGTCCCATTCAATGAGCTGCGTAGAATCACAAAGATATGGGGCATCGGGAAGTCATTCAGCCCCTTATGCTCTTGCTCGTTCTTTGTGAAAGAGTTGGCCAGTTAGTCTGAAAATCCCATTGTTGCCCTAGGGGGACTGCAGTTTTCTCCCCTACCCAATTCCTGTTTGAATATTGCGATTGAATCTGCTTCACCCTCCTTTCAAACCTTGCGTTCCTGAACATCATAACTCGCTGTGTAAAACCTGGCTGTACCCTCGATCCTTGGCTCAGTTTGAACCATCTGCCAATGGAAATAGTTACTCCTTATTCACTCTATCAAAAGGCAGGAGAATGGGGATGAGAAAAATATCAGCCATGATTGAATAGCGGAGCAGACTCGATGGGCCAAGTGGCCTAATTATGCTCCTATGTCTTATGGTCTTACGGTCCAACACCTCATAATTTTGAATATCTCTATTAAATCACATCTCTACTCCAAGGAGCAGCACACCAACTTCTCTTGTCTCTCTACATACCTGAAATATACATTTCCTTCTGAGCAGTACAGCCTTTAAACCAGCACAGCATCTCTTTTATTAATTAAACTAGCGTCGCCTAGACCCCCAACCTCCGCCATGACCCAGAGCTCAAGCTCTCCCTCTGCTGGAACTGATACAACCCGATCTCCACAAGTTCCTTGTTAGCCTCCTCCTTTCATAACCTCGATTTCAGTCAGGGCTCCATTGCCCACGTTCTCTCGGTGCTGTCCTTGGCGTTTGGGGTGGCACGGTAGCACAGTGGTTAGCACTGCTGCTTCACAGCTCCAGGGACCTGGGTTCGATTCCAGGTCCCTGGAGCTGTGGGTCACTGTCTGTGTGGAGTTTGCACATTCTCCTTGTGTCTGTGTGGGTTTCCTCCGGGTACTCGGGTTTCCTCCAACAGTCCAAAGATGTGCGGGTTAGGTTGATTGGCCATGCTAAAAATTGCCCCTTAGTGTCCTGAGATGTGTAGGTTAGAGGGATTAGCGGGTAAAATATGTAGGGTTATGGGGGTAGGGCCTAGGTGGGATTGTGGTTGGTGCAGACTCGATGGGCTGAATGGCCTCTTTCTGCACTGTAGGGTTTCTATAGTTCTATGATCTCCATCATCTAAGGATCCAACCCCCCCCCCAACGTGGCCTTACCCACCCTATCTCTGTGAACCCCTCCACCTGATGTCCCGCCGGTCCTCTGACCCTGCCTCTTGAGCCCCACCCCACCGTTGGTGACGGAGCCTTCAGCTGCTCTCGAGAACCCACCAAGCTTTCAGTCACCTCTCCCACCATGTCTGCTTATTTAGACCTTTTAATCCATTTCTCTGTTCGGAATGTTTTCTATGTTCAAGGCGCTATATAAATGTAACTAATTGTTTATAGAGACTGTTTGAGCTTTCTTGTGAAACTGGTTGGGTGTAACTTAATCGTCAGCTGGGACAAATGAAGTCATGAGTCTGCCCCATATGGGCAGTACAGTCCCTTTAAACCAGCACAGTGTCCCTGGGAGACTGTGCAGCGCCACTTTAAGAATGGCGGGATATGACATTATCTCCTCCAGGCTGAATGGAGTGAAGAAACGTTAGTGTCAGCAGAAAGATGGGGGAAAGATAGGAAAGATACCCTGGGGGATACGGGAGTGGTTAATATGCACTTCCACCCACTCCAGCCTCACTCGATCACAATGAGCTGGTGTCGAAATGTTACTTTGACAGTTTGCAGTTACACAGGGGTGTGAGATCTAATGTCTGATGAATTGTTGAGAGAGTCTGCTTTATTCCCTTTTGTTTTTGTCTCTTTATTACTCTCCCAGTCCACGCCTGCTTGGCTTTGGACTGGCTGGGTGCAGAGGTGAACGGGTGCAGGTGGCTCTGTGTGCCCAGCCTGTACCTGCTCTATAACATGAGCTGGCGGAAGGAGGAATCTCCATGCCAACCACTGCCCCGACAGCTCCACTCGGTGCTGCAGCCAGCTCCCTGAGTGAGGGGGAGGCAAGGTCGGCTGTAGCTGTGACTGGAATTCGGGCCGCTGATGCACTGGTGGAATAAACAGCAGCCTCCTGTTTTCTCAATGTGCAGGGGACATGGGCTGTTTCCACTCCGGGTTGCAGATGTGCACAGCAACATGGCAGTGTTCATATACACTTCAGAAAGAACAACTTTCCTTCCTGCTTCTGTCAGGGGAAAGAGCGTCGGACACCGCACCCTTTGGCTACACACTCCCAGGCCTCTTGGCAGGACAACGTGTTCATAACAACTGCTGAGACACTGCCAGTATTTTACTCTATTAGGTCTTCTTGGCTTTTAGAGTGAAAAATAGTGACTTGCAGAATTGGGAGTCGGGGCAAGCGACTGACTTTTTAAATCATTGCAAATAAAATTCAGTTCGCGCTTGGTCCTGTCCTTCAGTCCCTGGCTCGATCTTGTCCCTCAACTGCAGGTCTTCAGCCCCTAACTTGGCCCTGTCCCTCCATCCCAGGCCCTGTTACTCCGTCCATGCGTCAGCCCTAATTGTCCTTCATTCCCTGCTCAGCATCTCTCCTGGTCCCCCGTGTCACGAGGTCCCAAGGTCCCGTCCCCCTCCCCTCATTCCCTGGCTCACCATGTCCCTCAGTCCCAGGCCCTGTCCCTCAGTCCCTAGCTTGGCTCTGTCATAGACCTTTTGACAGTCTGAGTCCGGCAGGATATAACATTTTATTGTGGTCACTGCTGTAAAAGTTGGGAAGAAAGATATTCCAGTTACTATACCTGACAAAGCAAGATTTGCACTCGGCAAGAGCGTCATTAGCCTCAGACACTTCTGAAGCGGAGCTGATATATTTGACTGGGAGATATTCGCCATGCTTTTATCACACTCGTGTAACAACTTTCATAGAAATGGAGAAAAGCTTTGCTAACCATTTTTCCTGTTGTTAATGCTTCATCAACGGGTGAGTCCCAGTAGCGCCCTATCAAGCATTTATGCCAAGTCTTGCTTTTACCAAAGCTCTCTTGAGAGAGTAGACTTTGGATAGCTGGTGAAAGCATTACTGGACAAAGGACAAGACTGGTCCCTCACTTGTTTAGTTAGCTGAGACCTGTTGCGGTGGCTTGCTCCCACAAAGAGACAATGCTGGAAATGCACAGTAGGTCAGTGAGTGAAAGAAGCATTAAAAAGTAGTGAGGGGGCGATGCTGACACTCGAGTCCTGCTCGATTTGCCTAGTTAAAGCATTCCTTCTGCATGATGGAACCTATGGTGTTTGGCCTCACTCTGTGATTGAATCCTTCCTTGAGAAATTTCTCCCTAATGTAGTTTTCTGCTGCTTTTTTCTTGTTGTTGGGAATGTTGTGGGCGACTCACTGCAGCTGTTACAAGATGTAACATTTGGGAATGTGAACTTTAATCTGAGGCTAACAAGGCAGCAACAATGGGGCAATTAGAGAGGATGCCAGATTTTTAACAGTGAAAGTTCCCAAAGTGGCAGAGAATCAATAGTCGCCTTCATCAGGCCCACAGTGGTGACTTGTGAGAGAGACACAAATGCAGGACTCTGTGTAGACAGCCAGGCTATATCGCCAGAGACAGCGCAGCAGCTCGAAGAATGGAACGGTTGTGAACTATTGTGAGCTGACTGCTATATTGACTATTGGGTGAAACAGCTATCGGTCTCTGCAATCTCTAATTGGCACAAATTTCAACTTATTTTCCTGCAGTTGCCATTAAATGATCACAATACTAATTCAAAAATTCTGATTGGGATCAGGTTTTCTATTGGAAGTAGAAAAATTGCCACTTTTAAAACTTGTTAAGAGATTTATTGGGAATAGGAAGAAAATTATTCGGAGCAGGAAATACCCGGCTACGATTATTTCGCTGGATAAGGCAGAGACTGTGTGTGTGCATATTTAACCGTCCCATGTATGGAGTTCACCGTCTAGCCACTTGTCAAACATCTTCTCTCTGTCGGTGTCCATGCTACAATCATATACTGGTAAAGGTTCTGTGGCATGATCTATTGGTGGAATAATTCCTAATTCCCTGGGAAAAGAGGAGCACCTCCGAATGAAGGGATAGCTGGACATGGCTAATATTGTCAGGCTGTTTTGGTGTCTTATTAAGAAATTTGGAGGCTTGTATGTTTGAACATAAACTGTTCATTGGTAACCTATAACTATATAGATCTCCAAGGTACAGATCTGCACAGATTGTTGTAAAGTGAAAGGTAGGTAGATGTACCATGACTAACCTTGGCCAGTTTTCAGTAACTCCTTTTTAACTCCGGCATGTGACGCAGTGAGATAGGTAAAGGAGACAAGAGTCAGGTGAAAGTCCAACATAACTTTGTTGAACATTTTGTCAAGAAAAAGCAATATTTATCAAACTCTACTGTTGTACTTTAATTAAACTCTATCAATTCTTCACAGGGCTCTTCAGTAAACAGTCTTGAATCTCTAAGTAAACAGTCTCAAATCTACACTAGCTATCTATTTCCGACACGTGCTTCCGAGGATTCGCTACACCCTATTTACAGGCCCCTATCACTATATTTGAACTGACTGGTAATATCCATTCCATAAGGCTGGGACAGACTGTTCCTTGGTCTTTGATTGCTGGCTGATCTCTCAGGATCTGCAGTTGTCGATTTGGGGTTCCCCTCTCATCCACGGCTGGTTCGGGTCTTCTCACTGGGGTGGTCTGCTGGGTGTGGTCAGTCTGATGATGTTCACCACGAGGTACAAGGAGCTGGAGATGCTGATCAGCTGCCAGTTGAAAGTGCTTTCTGGAGACGCTGTTGAAGAAGGTGCAAAAATAGATAGAGCTGGGTCTCCAGGTTGCCCCTGTTATCCCCCTCTTTATACCCTTCCCGAAGATTCTATGGTCTGCCTAATCCAAGCATCAGGCGAGGGCAGGAAGTCCCAATGAGGTGACTACTTTCCATATTTGGAAGTCACAGAACCATGGTTTTGAACCTTCAATTGTCAAGTGCTGCCCCTGTTACACTATGCCTCTGGCCTCCTGCTGAACTGGGGGGGCCACCAAGTCTGCGTAGCGTTTTTCTAACAAAGCAGGTTCACTGGAGCTGTGAACAATGGCTCATTCTGAAACAATGTGGCTGTTAGCACCTGGCCAGGCAGTTCCAGACCTTTCTGGTTTCGATGGGAAGTTGATTGTCCAAGGCCTGGCTGCATGACTAGTGTCTATTCCAGCTCTGCAGTTTGTAAATTGCAGAGTCCGGCTAGGTTTAAACTTGGCTTCCACATTCCGAGTTTTTATCCGTGCTCATGGAAAAGTATCAATATTTCTGTACTGATGCTGGAGGAAATGGGTCACCTGACCACAGGATGCTGTCTCCAGATTGGCTCTTTCCAAACTCCACTACACGCAGTCCACCACCATGTGACTCTCTACAGCATACTGTAGGCGGTATTTTATTCTCCAGTCCCATCTTAACCCCTAGTCTGCCGAATACCCTAATACCTCAGGTAATCGTAGATCACAGATTCTCTACAGTGCAGAAGGAGGCCATTCAGCCCATCGAGCCTGCACTGACAACAATCCCACCCAGACCCTGTAACCCCACCTATTTACCCTGTTAATCCCCCTGACACTAAGGGGCAATTTAGCAAGGCCAATCCACCTAACCCACACATCTTTGGACTGTGGGAGGAAACCAGAGTACCTGGAGGAAACCCACGCAGACACGGGGAGAATGTGCAAACTCCACACAGACAGTGACCCAAGGCCGGAATCGAACCTGAGTCCCTGGTGCTGTGAGACAACAGTGCTAACAACTGTGCCAGCGTGCTGCCCACCGTAAATCACCGTAAAACATAGCTAGAATGACTAGACTTACGGAGTAAGGGGAGAAATGCATACAGTATCCCCTACAGGGTTCATGAAGGTCTCCCGTCAAGAGCAATGAGGGATTGATGATGGGGTTTGGCTCTCTCAAGCTTAGCAGTGACTGTAGCTCAAAGATTACTAGTAGTGATGGTTAAACCTCACTAAGGTTGGAGAGCTTCCTCTTCAAAGATTCTTACACCTGCGAGCGAATCACATAGAAATACATAACACAATCAAGCAGAGTCATCATGGCTTCATGAAGGGGAAATATTGCCTGACAAATTTATTAGAATCCATTGAGGTGATAATCAGCAGGACAGATAAAGGGGAACCAGTAGATGTAATATACACAAAAGGATACTTAATAAGTTAAGAGCTCATGATGTTGGGGATAGTATGGCTGATAGAGGATTGGCTAACTGATGGAAGACAGAGAGCTGGATCAGAGGGGCATTTTCAGGATGGCAACCTGCAATTAGTGGAGTGTCATGGGGATCAGTGCTGGGCCAGTTATTTATAATACATATTAATAACTTGGATGAGGGAAGTGAATGTACTATTGCCAAGTTTGCAGATGACACAAAATAGGTGGGAAGATTCTATTCTATGGACACAGAGAGTCGACAGAAGGATATTGACAGAAAGGTGAAGTGAGTGGGCAAAACTTGGCAGATGGAATGCAATGTTGGAAAATATTATGCACAAAGCTCAAACTAGGGGGCACAGTTTGAGAATAAGGTTATGCACTTTGGTAGGAAGAATAAAGGAGCTGAATATTATTTAAATGGAGAAAGACTGCAGAATGCTGCAGCACAGAGGGATTTGTCAGATCTTGTGCATAAATCATAAAGAACTAATATGCAAGTTCAGGTAATCGGGAAAGCAAATGGAATGTTATCCTTTATTTCAAAGGAAATGGAGTATAAAAATAGGGAAGTTTTGTTAAAACTATTAAAGGCACTAGTTGGACCACACCTGGAATACTGTGAACAGTTTTGGCCCCCTTACCTAAGGAAAGATATATTGTCATTGGAGGTAATCCAGAGAAGGTTCCATAGAATCATTACAGTGCAGAAGGAGGCCATTCAGTCCATCAAGTCTACGACTCTCCATCTGCTGAGCATGTACCGCACGCTCAGTATTGTAAACCTTGCTACTCGCACTCTGAGATATTGTACTCGGCTGGGGAGCTTTTGATAGTAGGATCAGCCTGGAACAATGTACTGGGAAACTATGGTATGCGATATTGTGTGGTTTATTTAACACCAACCTTGTATTAACAGTTGCACCATGCAGCTTGCACCTATTTTGTGTCATCTGCAAACTTGGCAATAGTACATTCACTTCCCTCATCCAAGTTATTAATATGTATTATAAATAACTGGCCCAGCACTGATCCCCATTGAGATTCTGCAATTTTACTCCTTTATCCTTGATGAAAATTGATAGACTGATTAATTCTGCTCCTATATCTTATGATCTTATGAAAATGCTCCCACACCTTATTTTGTAGATTATCTATGACTGTTAGGCGTTGAGAGGGCACTATAAAGAAAACCACTAATGGCTCTAAAAAAATTTGGACCAGTGCCGATCAACATTGCATGGTTCAAAATAAACCTTCAGGTACATTAGAAAATGTTTATGATTCTCACTCTTCAACCAATTGACTCGAACAATGGATATAAATCTAGCATGGCAACAATAATTGAGTGGAAAAAATAATATTATTGGTGCATTTTGGAAAAGTTGTGCCGCATTTAAGAATTAAAATGGGCACCATGGCACTAAATTAGGTGTTTGAGTACAATCAGATTTAGGGGTATTAATAGAAGTCCTACCTCACACAACTGGGTGGCACTGTGGTTAGCACAGCTGTCTCACAACTCCAAGGACCAGGTTCGATTCCGGCCTCAGGTGAGTGTCTGCAGGATATTTTGTAAGGATGAGTGAAGGTGAGTTGAATTGTTTTTCTGTATTTTGATTTGACCCCTTTCTGCCAGTAATTAATGAATTTATCTTCATGGACTGGATTCAACAGTGCTCCCACCTCCCTGTGGCACAGTGGTTAGCACTGCTGCCTCACAGCGCCAGGGACCCGGGTTCAATTCTGGCCTCCGTCACTGTCAGTGTGGAATTTGCACTTTCTCTCCATGTCTGTGTGGGTTTCCTACGGATGCTCCGGTTTCCTCCCATGCTCCAAAGATGTGTAGGTTTGGTGGATTGGCCGTGCTAAATTGACACTAGTGTCAGGGAGATTAGCAGGGTAAATGTATGGGGTTACAGGAATAGGGCTTGGGTGGGAATGTGGTCGGTATGGACTTGATGGGTTGAATGGCCTCCTTCTGTACTGTAGGGTTCTATGATCCCTCCTCCCCTAAGGGGGAGCCCGCCTTGCTACAGCCATAATTTGGTTGAGGCAGGTATTTTGGCCCTCGCATATAGGAATCCCTGCTTCCCAATCAGAGGCCTGCATCTCTCCAGTAGCAGCAGCACCACCGAGAGTGGTGGCCACTGCTGGTACTACAGCTAGGCTGAGAGGAAGCGAGGGGCACTGGATCGAAAACCCGGTCAGTGAGTTTGGGCAGGCTGGCAGAATCTGATGAGGTGATGGGGCTTAAGGCCATAGCAAGAGGAGCACTTGTGGGTGGAGTGGGTAGTTAAAGGGGGAGGGTGGTGATGGTGTTACATCTTGGGGTTGGGAGGCCCCCCAGAGTTAAGGAGGGACCTCCACCCTGCCACCAGCAGCCCAGGCAAGGGAAACTTGGCCACTTGGCATAGGCCTCTCTCAATGCTGGTTAAATCCCGACGATGGCAGGAATGTGCCCCTCAAGTGGGCATTAACTGCCTGTAAATGGCTGACTGTTGACTCAGTGAGTGGGGCAGGGGCGGATGGGTAGTCAGTGGGCATGGCTGCTGCTGCATTTAACGTGCTCCCCCCTGATGCACCTCAATGAGCACCCGGAAACAAGGCTTTAGTACTGAAGGCTTTAATACATTAACAATGAAACTACTAACACAAATTCACCCGTTCAGACTGAAGGGGTCCTGCCGGAGCAGGGGGTCTTATACCCTGCCACCGGAGGCGGGACCCCACTGGAGTGTGCCATGATAACACTTAGGACAGGTAAACACCCTATCCCAACAACCTAGTACAACCCCCATAACAACAACACCCTAGCCCAACAGTAACACAATAACAACCCCAGTGGTGAACCAACGATGGTTCACCACATTCACCCCTCCTTTAGGAACCAAAGGTGGCGGGGTGGATGAAAACAGACAATGACAAAAAAAATAACAGGATTCACAAGTCCAGACGGTCTGGAGGACCACACCGACGCTGCGATCTTCTCAACACCGGTTGCGAAACCGGAGCAGGTGCTTGCGGTGGCTCTCTCAAAGCAACATCTGGCTGTCCCCTCAAAGACTCCCGGGCCGGCCGGCCCTGATGAGGCGATGGTGCAGGGGATCCTGGAACGTTTGGTGGTGGTGGTGATGATGGTGGCGCCGATCTCCGAGTCTCAGGCAAGCTGTACATGGGAGTAAAAGTGTTATGCACTGGTCCCGGTGCTGACCGCGCCACGTCTGGGGAAGTAATGAGGAGTAGTGGATCTGTGACTGGGGGAATAGGAGCGACAGGAGTTGCTACGTCCCCTGCGGGCGCCAGGTCTCTAATGGAGACAGTGTCCTCTCGCCCGTCAGGATATGCCACATAGGCATACTGAGGGTTGGCGTGGAGGAGTTGGACCGGTTCGACCAAGGGGTCGGACTTGCGAGCCCTCACATGGCGCCGCAGAAGGACGGGTCCTGGGTACGTCAACCAGGCTGGCAATGAGGTCCCCGAGGACGACTTCCGAGGGAATGAGAACATCCTCTCGTGGGGAGTAGCATTGGTTGCCGTACACAGGAGGGAGCGGATAGAATGGAGCGCATTTGGAAGGACCTCCATCATAGAATGTTCCAGTCTGAAATGCCTGGTCTGATCCAGAGAGATCGACGCCACCGTTGGCCCCTGGGCGTCACTGCATGCTGCCGATGTGGATGCTGAGGACCCCTGCTGGTCGCTCCTAGTCGTCGTGGACCATGATGGCCGCCCCCATGAATCGCACATGGGCGAGGGCGCCAAGCGCAGCGACTCCTGGTGGTCTTCCTCCTCCTCTGTTTGCCACGATGGCGCCGTCCTGAGGTCGCACGTGGTCGGACCTCGTGGGTACTGCAGCGCCGAAGGAGATGGTCTCCGTTCTGGAGGGTTACAAGCTGCACTGCCGTTTTTAGGTTTGGACCTGCAGACTTTGCTGTAGTGGCCTTTTTTACCGCACTGGCTGCAGATTGCCGTTCTTGCCGGACACTGCTGCCGTGGATGCTTAGCCCCACCGCAAAAATAGCATCGCTGGCCCCCTGGAGCTGCCGCCGTCGTCGAATCGATCTGGGAGCGCGGGTTCGCGGGGCGAGGAGGGAGCAGAGCTTGCTCCAACCACGTTGACTGCACGTGGTCCTCGGGGTACAGCGCCAAGCTCTTCGACGCCGCCTCCAACCTCACGGCCATCCCCATTGCCTGGGTCAAGTTGAGTTTCCCCTTTTCTAGTAATTTAAGTCTGATATACGAGGACCCTACCCCTGCTACGAACGCGTCTCGGGCGAGGTCGTGCATGTACTGCTCGGCGGAGACGTCCTTACAGTCACAAGCCCTGGCAAGCTGCAGGAGTTCATTGGCGTAGTCTTCTATGGTCTCGCCCGACTGCCGACGTCGTGTAGCGAGGAGATAACGAGCGTGAATCTCGTTGGGTGGCGTAATGTACCTATTCTTTAGGAGCTCGACGGCACCCTGGTAAGTGGAAGCTGCACGAATGGCTAGGTAAATCGTGTCGCTTACCCTTGCGTGGAGGACCTGGAGTCTATCACTGTCCGTAGTGATAGCTACCGAGGCTGCCAGGTAGTCCTCGAAGCACTTCCACCAATGTTCGAACGTGTTAGCTGCACCGACCGCACGTGGGTCCAGTGTCAGACGATCCGGTTTTAGGATCTGCTCCATATTCTCAGTTAATGTATTAAATTGATGCACCTCAATGAGCACCCGGAAACAAGGCTTTAGTACTGAAGGCTTTAATACATTAACAATGAAACTACTAACACAAATTCACCCGTTCAGACTGAAGGGGTCCTGCCGGAGCAGGGGGTCTTATACCCTGCCACCGGAGGCGGGACCCCACTGGAGTGTGCCATGATAACACTTAGGACAGGTAAACACCCTATCCCAACAACCTAGTACAACCCCCATAACAACAACACCCTAGCCCAACAGTAACACAATAACAACCCCAGTGGTGAACCAACGATGGTTCACCACACCCCCCCCCCCCCCCTTTCAAACCCGCCAGTGGGTCAGCGTTAAATCAATCCCATGTGTGAGAGGGAGAGAGATTTAAAAGTAATTCTCAATTTTAAACAAAATCCACTTGGCAGTGGAAAGCTTTGTCCTTCAAATAAGCAACTGGAAAAATTGAAGGTTAGTTTGGCATATCATTTCCAGCCTTTTGTCCGTGGGAACTTTGCAAAGTGACTGACAGAAGGATGTGTGAGAGCTGTTGCATTGTTTTAATCCCAGATGTTTCCTTTAGAGGGCGGAACTGAAAACAATTGCACTCTGTGACCCTGTGACTGGGAAAAGCTGCAGCTCGTTATCAAAGGGACTTCTCTGCAGCTGAGAGAGTAGTTTGATTGTGTACAGGGGGTGAAGGATGGACACGTTGTGGACACTTCTGCCCAGTACCATGTGCACAGGCAGCATTCTTTTAGCCACATTTTTAAAATCACCATTGGAGCAATTGAACAGGGAGGTTTTAGCAACCTTAGAATCAGGAGGCCATTCGGCCCATCGAACCTGCACCGACCATAATCCCACCCAGGCCCTATCCCCGTAACCTCACATATTTACAGGGTCAGTCACAAGGGGACATAGGTTCAAGGTGTGGGGCAGGAGGTTTAGTGGGGGGGATGTGAGGAAAAACATTTTTACCCAGAAGGTGGTGATGGTCTGGAAAGCGCTGCCTGGGAGGGTGGTAGAGGCGGGTTGCCTCACATCCTTTTATAAAATGTCTGGATGAGCATTTGGCACATTATAACATTCGGGGCTGTGGGCCAAGTGCTGGCAGATGTGGTTAGGTGGGACTTCAGGTATTTCTCGTGTGCTGGTGCAGACTCGATGGGCCAAAGGACCTCTTCTGCATTGTATGGTTCCACGATTCGATGAAAGAGAGCTTGCTGTTAAACTGATTTCAGTGAAATAGTTTACCTACACTGTATGTTAAACTACAAGAAATGGTGACACATCATTTAAATCTTCAGAAGCAGGATATTACTGCTCTAGCTGCTAATCCGTGTTTCCAGTTTCTGTCTGTGAATGTTGAACCAGATTTTGTCCCTTCAAAGTCTCTGTCCATTTTGATGATGAAGTTGATGCTGATTCTGGGCTCTCGTCACTGCCTTGTCCAAGTGACCTGTGAGCACTAGTCAATTTCATACTGCGGGGCATTGAAACATTCGACTATCACAGCCAAGCCTGATCTTGAACCCACCTCTCCACAGAGGTGGTGGCATATTGGTGTTGTCACTGGAATAGTAACCCAGACACCCGGGGGGACCCAGTTTCGAATCCCACCATGGCAGATGATGAAATTTGAATCCAATGAAAACTGGAATTATAAATCTAGTGATGACCATGAAGCCATTATCGATTGTTGTAAAAACGCATCTGGTTCACTAATATCCTTTTAGGGAAGAGAATCGGTTACCCTTACCTGGTTTGGCTCACGTGACTCCAGAGAACGGCACGGTGGCACAATAGTTAGCACTGCTGCCTCAGAGCACCAGGGACCCAGGTTCGATTCTGGCCTTAGGTGACTGTGTGGAATTTGCACGTTCTCCCAGTGTCTGTGTGGCTTTCCTCCAGATGCTCAGATTTCCTCCCACCTCCAAAGATGTACAGGTTAGGAGGATTGGCCATGCTAAGTTGCCCCTTAGTGTCCAAAGATGTGTACTTTAGGTGGGTTAGCCATGGTAAATGTGTGGGGTTATGGAGATAGGATGGGGGTGGGAGGCAGGGTGGGCCTGGATAAGATGCTCTTCCGGAGACACGGGGCAGACTGGATGGGCCAAATGGCACTGTAGGGATTCTATGTAGACAAGTTCAACAGATCCACAGCAATGTGTTTGACTCTTAAATACCCTCTGAAATGGTGTAGCAAGCCACTCAATTGAAGGGCAATTAGGAATGGGTAATAAATGTTGGCCCAGCCAGAGATGCCTACACCCTATGAATGTTGGCACTAGCATTCTGTCCAGTCGGCATGTCTGGTTAGTGATCTGAAATAGGAACCCCTCCCGGCTCCTTTACCCTCCCCTCCCAAGGAGCATTGAAGCCAATTCTTGAATCCTGCTGTCAGTCCAGCCAGCTCTGCATGGAATCTTGGACCGTCCTGATCTCCGTGGCACACTTTTCCAATGTTTTACTTTCGCAGAGTGTGAAGTTGTCTTTTGTTGTGCAGTTGCTTCTATTCTGTATGATGCACCCTCTAAGCTTTAAGTTTATTTATTAGTGCCACAAATAGGCTTACATTAACACTGCAATGAAGTTACTGTGAAAATCCCCAAGTCGCCACACTCCGGCGCCTGTTCGGGTACACTGAGGGAGAATTTAGCACGGCCAATGCATCTAACCAGCACGTCTTTTGGACTGTGGGAGGAAATCTGAGTACCTGGAGGAAACCCACGTAGTGACGGGGAGAACGTGCAGACTCTACGCAGACAGTGAACCAAAGCCAGGAATCGAACCCGAGTCCCTGGTGCTGTGAGGCAGCAGTACTAACCACTTTGCCACCGTGTCGCCCCACAATAGCTGACAACAAACCCTCCGCCCCCGTGCGATAAGGTTGAAATTGTGCATAATTTGTGAATCTTTGCAGTTTGTGCAGATTTAACTATGGAATATATTTTTGATCATGTATATGGCACTAACATCCAGTGAGTGGACATGTCCCTTTCCTACTTGGATCCAGCCCAGCTACAACAGGTCAATTAGCATGAGGGAGGAAAACTGTGTTGGGAAAAAATGAACAATCATAGAAACAATTCAGCCTATTGTGTTTGTACTGAATGGAAAAGAGCCAGCCAGCCTCCTCCTGCTGGCCAGCTCTTCCACCATTGCCCTGTAGGCTATGACACTTCGAGTACACATCCAGACACTTTTCCAAATGTGGTGAGGGTTTCTGCCTCGACACCCTTGCCCCTCACCCACCCTCCTCCCCCTCCTCCACCAGCTTTAACACAGTGAGATCCAGACTAAAACCACCCTTTGTGTGGAATAAGCTTCTTCTCAACTCCCCTTCAATTCTTCTGCCGAGTAATTTACATCTCTGCCTCTTGATTGTTAGGACATAGATCCATCCTGTGTGCTCAATCTTGGCCTTTCATCATTTTGTACGCCTCAGTTCAAATACCCCTCCACTTCCTCAGTTTTAAACGATCTTCGGAGCTAACATCCTCCATTCTTGGCAACATCCTCATAAATGGACTTTAAGAAAGAGGTTGTGCTGGAATCTTTGAATGGCATCAAGATAGATAAGTCGCCGGGTCCGGATGGGATGTACCCCAGGTTACTGTGGGAGGCGAGGGAAGAGATTGCAGAGCCTCTGGCGATGATCTTTGCGTCGTCGATGGAGATGGGAGAGGTGCCGGAGGATTGCGGATGTGGTTCCTATTTTCAAGAAGGGGAATAGGGATAGCCCAGGTAATTACCGACTGGTGAGTCCAACCTCAGTGGTTGGTAAACTGATGGAGAAGATCCTGAGGGACAGGATATATGAGCATTTAGAGAGGTTTAGTATGCTCAAGAATACTCAGCATGGCTTTGTCAAGGGCAGATCGTGCCTTACGAGCCTGGTGGAGTTCTTCGAAATTGTGACACAACACATTGACGAAGGGAAGGGGGTAGATGTGGTTTATATGGATTTTAGCAAGGCATTCGATAAGGTCCCCCATGCAAGGCTTCTAGAAAAAGTGAGAGGGCATGGGATCCAAGGGGCTGCTGCTCGGTGGATCCAGAACTGGCTTGCCCAAAGGAGGCAGAGAGTGGGTATAGATGGGCCTTTTTCTAAATGGAGGTCGGTCACCAGTGGTGTGCCCCAGGGATCTGTTCTGGGACCCTTGCTGTTTGTCATTTTCATAAATGACCTGGATGAGGAAGCGGAGGGATGGGTTGGTAAGTTTGCCGATGACACGAAGGTTGGTGGGGTTGTGGATAGTCTGGAGGGATGTCAGAAGTTACAGAGGGACATAGATAGGATGCAAGACTGGGTGGAGAAGTGGCAGATGGACTTCAACCCAGATAAATGCGTCGTGGTCCATTTTGGTAGGACAAATGGGATGAAGGAGTACAATATAAAGGGAAAGACTCTTAGTACTGTGGAGGATCAGATGGACCTTGGGGTCCGGGTCCATAGGACTCTAAAATCGGCCCCGCAGGTGGAGGAGGTGGTTAAGAAGGCGTATGGTGTGCTGGCCTTTAGCAATCGAGGGATTGAGTTTCGGAGTCTGGGGATAATGATGCAGCTATATAAGACCCTCGTCAGACCCCACTTGGAATACTGTGCTCAGTTCTGGTCGCCTCACTATAGGAAGGATGTGGAAAAGATTGAAAGGGTGCAGAGGAGATTTACAAGGATGTTGCCTGGATTGAGTGGCATGCCTTATGAGGATAGGCTGAGGGAGCTCGGTCTTTTCTCCTTGGAGAGACGAAGGATGAGAGGAGACCTAATAGAGGTATATAAGATGTTGAGAGGCATAGATTGGGTGGACTCTCAGAGGCTTTTTCCCAGGGTGGAAATGTCTGCTACGAGAGGACACAGGTTTAAGGTGCTGGGGGGTAGGTACAGGGGAGATGTTAGGGGTAAGTTTTTCACACACAGGGTGGTGGGCGAGTGGAATCGGCTGCCATCAGTGGTGGTGGAGGCAAACTCAATAGGGTCTTTTAAGAGACTCCTGGATGAGTAGATGGAGCTTAATAGGATGGAGGGTTATAGGTAGGTCTCGAAGGTAGGGATGTGTTCGGCGCAACTTGTGGGCCGAAGGGCCTGTTTGAGCTGTAGTTTTTATATGTTCTATATCTCGGTGTGTGCCCATGTCCTTTCCATAATTTGATGACCAGAACTGAACACAGTACTCACTGGCGTTTGGATAGTTCCAGTGTAAGCTCTCTGCTCTTATGTTCTATACCTCGGCAAATGAAAGTATCCAAATGCCGCCTTAGCTCCTTTATCTACCTGTCCTGCAATCTTCAGGTATCTGTAAACATGCATTCCCCAACATGTTTCAGATTCCTACCATTTATTGTCCATTCTTTTGCCTTGTTTGCGAACCCATTACCTCACCTTTATTCAGATAGCACTCCATTTGCCACTTTTCTGCCCACTTGACTGGTCCATTGATATCTTCCTACTGTCTAGCACGAGGGGACATAGCTTTAAATTGAGGGGTGATAGATATAGGACAGATGTCAGAGGTAGGTTCTTCACTCAGAGAGTAGTAAGGGCGTGGAATGCCCTGCCTGCAGCAGTAGTGGACTCGCCAACATTAAAGGCATTTAAATGGTCATTGGATAAACATCTGGATGATATTGGAATAGTGTAGGTTAGATGGGCTTTAGATTGGTTTCACTGGTTGGGGCAACATTGAGGGCCGAAGGGCCTGTACTGTGCTGTTATGTTCTATGTCATTCATTGCTTCTTGGAAGTACAGCAGAGAGGGAGAGATTCGCGAGAGGAGTGCTGCGGGTAAGCGCTTTTATTTTTTAACTTACTTTTTCGCGGGTTTTTTTTAAAAATATCTAAACCCGGAAGTGGTCGCGCAGGGAGGTCTGGGAGAGAGAGATTTTTTAAAAGTTACTCACCTCAGTGAATCGGCCTCATTGCTTCTTGGAAGTACAGCAGAGAGGGAGAGATTCGCGAGAGGAGTGCTGCGGGTAAGCGCTTTTATTTTTTAACTTACTTTTTCGCGGGTTTTTTTTAAAAATGTCTAAACCCGGAAGTGGTCGCGCAGGGAGGTCTGGGAGAGAGAGATTTTTTTTTTTCCCCAATAAATTGGAACAGAGAGGAATCCCGATACTCTACACTTGTAGAGTATCCCACCCTCCCTCCTCCTCTAACCTAAAAAAAAAGACCCAGTGAGAGCAGGGCTTTGGAGAAAACAGGAGGAGGAAAGGTAAGTTTAAAATTTTCATTCACTTTTTTTTCCCTGTGTGTTTAAAAGGGCAATTATGAGTGTGAGGCCAGTATGTTGTTCCCAATGTAGGATGTGGGAGGTCCTGGAGGCTCCTAGCCTCCCGGACGACCATATCTGTGCTGGGTGTGTTGAGCTGCGGTTCCTAAGGGACCATGTTAGGGAACTGGAATTGCAGCTCGAGGACCTTCGCCGGGTTAGGGATAGTGAGGAGGTCATTGACAGGAGCTATCGGCAGGTGGTCACACCGGGACCACGGGAGGAGGGTAACTGGGTAACAGTGAGGAAGGAGAAAGCTCGGTTGATGGTGAGCACCCCGGTGGATGTGCCCCTTAATAATAAGTACTCCTGTCTGAGTACTACTGGGGAGGACAGCCCACCTGGGGGAAGCAGCGGTGGCAGTGTCTCTGGAGCTGAGCCTGGCCCAGTAGTGCAAAAGGGTAAGGAAAGGAGGGTAGTGCTAATTGGGGACTCTACGGTGAGGGGGTCAGATAGGCGTTTTTGCGGACACAGACGGGACTCTCGGATGGTGGTTTGCCTCCCTGGTGCAGGGGTCCGGGATGTCTCTGGTCGAGTCCCAGAAATCCTGAAGGGGGAGGGAGAGGAGCCGAAGGTCGTGATGCATATAGGTACTGCTGACATAGGTAGGAAGAGGGAAGGGGTCATGAAAAGAGAATATAGGGAGTTAGGTAGACAGCTGAGAAAGAGGAATGCAAAGGTAGTAATCTCGGGATTGCTGCCTGTGCCGCGGGAGAGTGAGAACAGGAATCGGTGGAGAATGAATGCGTGGCTGAGGGACTGGAGCAAGGGACAAGGATTTGGGTACTTGGATCATTGGGACCTCTTTAGGGGCAGGTGTGACCTGTTTAAAAAAGACGGGTGGCACTTGAATCCCAGGGGGACCAATATCCTGGCGGGAAGGTTGGCTAAGGCTACTGGAGAGACTTTAAACTAGAAAGGTTGGGGGGAGGGAATCGAAATGAGGGGACTGAGAGCGAGGAGGTTAGCTCGCAAATAGATAAGGAATGTAGACAGGGTAAGAGGGAGGTTAGACGAGTGATCGAGAAGGGAAGTGCTCAGGCTGAAGGTCTGAGATGTGTCTATTTTAATGCCAGGAGTGTAGTGAATAAAGTGGATGAGCTTAGAGCGTGGATTGCTGCTTCGAATTGTGATGTGGTGGCCATTACGGAGACTTGGATGTCTCAGGGACAGGACTGGGTGCTTCAGGTGCCGGGTTTTAGATGTTTCAGGAAGGACAGGGAGGGAGGCAAGAGAGGGGGGGGAGTGGCACTGTTGATCAGGGATAGTGTCACGGCTGTAGAGAAGGTGGACGCCGTGGAGGGATTGACTACGGAGTCTCTGTGGGTGGAGGTTAGGAACAGGAAGGGGTCGGTAACTTTGCTGGGTGTTTTCTATAGGCCGCCCAATAGTAACAGAGATGTTGAGGAGCAGATGGGGAAACAGATCCTGGAGAGATGTAGGAATAACAGAGTTGTCGTGATGGGAGATTTTAATTTCCCAAACATAGATTGGAATATCCCTAGGGCTAGGGGTTTGGATGGAGAGGAGTTTGTTAGGTGTGTCCAGGAGAGTTTCCTGACACAGTATGTGGATAAGCCTACTAGAGGAGAGGCTGTACTTGATCTGGTGCTGGCTAATGAACCTGGACAGGTGGAGGATCTCTCGATGGGTGAGCATCTTGGGGATAGCGATCATAATTCTATCTCCTTCACGATAGCATTGGAAAGAGATAGGATCAGGCAGGCTAGGAAAGTGTTTCTCTGGAGTAAAGGGAAATACAGTGTCATCAGGGAGGAAATTAGACGGGTAAATTGGAAGGAGGCATTCTTGGGGAAAAGTACCGAAGGAAAGTGGAGGATTTTCAAGGAATGTTTGTCTGGAGCTCTGCATGACAACGTTCCGATGAGACAGGGGGGTGTTGGTAGGGTACGGGAACCGTGGTGCACGAAGGTTGTGATGAACCTGGTGAATAAGAAAAGAGAGGCGTACAGAAGGTTCAGAGAGCTAGGAGGTGTTAAGGATTTAGAGGAGTATACGGGATGTAGGAAGGAGCTTAAGAAGGAAATTAGGAGAGCGAGAAGGGGTCATGAGAAGACCTTGGCGGGTAAGATTAAGGAGAATCCCAAGGCTTTCTACAAATATGTCAAGAGTAAAAGGATGAGATGTGAAGGCATAGGACCCTTAAAAGGTGAAGGGGGAAAAGTTTGTGCGGAACCGTTAGAAATGGCGGAGGTGCTTAATGAATACTTTACCTCGGTATTCACGGTGGAAAGGGATCTGGGTGGTTGTACTGCTGGTTTGCGGTGGACAGAAAGGATCGAGCATGTGGACATAAAGAAAGAGGATGTGTTGGAACTATTGAATGGCATCAAGGTTGGTAAGTCGCCGGGACCGGATGGGATGTACCCCAGGTTACTGTGGGAGGCGAGGGAGGAGATTGCGGAGCCTTTGGCGATGATCTTTGCTTCGTCGATGGAGACGGGAGAGGTTCCGGAGGATTGGAGGATTGCAGATGTGGTCCCTATATTCAAGAAAGGGAACAGGGACAGCCCGGGAAATTACCGACCGGTGAGTCTAACCTCAGTGGTTGGTAAGTTGATGGAGAGGATCCTGAGAGACAGGATTTATGATCATCTAGAGAAGTTTAGTATGATCAAAAGTAGTCAGCATGGCTTTGTCAAGGGCAGGTCGTGCCTTACGAGCCTGGTTGAGTTCTTTGAAAATGTGACCAAACACATTGACGAAGGAAGAGCGGTGGATGTGGTCTATATGGACTTCAGCAAGGCGTTCGATAAGGTCCCCCATGCAAGACTTCTTGAGAAAGTGAGAGGGCATGGGATCCAAGGGGCAGTTGCCTTGTGGATCCAGAACTGGCTTGCCTGCAGAAGGCAGTGACCAGTGGAGTGCCCCAGGGATCTGTTCTGGGACCCTTGCTTTTTGTCATTTTCATAAATGACCTGGATGAGGAAGTGGAGGGATGGGTTGGTAAGTTTGCTGACGACACCAAGGTAGGTGGTGTTGTGGATAGTTTGGAGGGATGTCAGAAGTTGCAGCGAGACATAGATAGAATGCAAGACTGGGCGGAGAAGTGGCAGATGGACTTCAACCCGGATAAGTGTGTAGTGATCCATTTTGGCAGATCCAATGGGATGAAGCAGCAGTATAATATGAAGGGTACCATTCTTAGCAGTGTAGAGGATCAGAAGGACCTTGGGGTCCGGGTCCGGGTCCATAGAACTCTTAAATCGGCCTCGCAGGTGGAGGATGCGGTCAAGAAGGCGTACGGCGTACTAGCCTTCATTAATCGAGGGATTGAGTTTAGGAGTCGGGAGATAATGCTGCAGCTTTATAGGACCCTGGTTAGACCCCACTTGCGCGCAGTTCTGGTCACCTCATTACAGGAAAGATGTTGAAGCCATTGAAAGGGTGCAGAGGAGATTTACAAGGATGTTGCCTGGATTGGGGGGCATGCCTTATGAGGATAGGTTGAGGGAGCTTGGTCTCTTCTCCCTGGAGAGACGAAGGATGAGAGGTGACCTGATAGAGGTTTACAAGATGTTGAGAGGACTGGATAGGGTAGACTCTCAGAGGCTATTTCCAAGGTCTGAAATGGTTGCTACGAGAGGACACAGGTTTAAGGTGCTGGGGGGTAGGTACAGAGGAGATGTCAGGGGTAAGTTTTTCACTCAGAGGGTGGTGGGTGAGTGGAATCGGCTGACGTCGGTGGTGGTGGAGGCAAACTCGTTGGGGTCTTTTAAGAGACTTCTGGATGAGTACATGGGATTTAATGGGATTGAGGGCTATAGATAGGCCTAGAGGTAGGGATATGATCGGCGCAACTTGTGGGCCGAAGGGCCTGTTTGTGCTGTGGCTTTCTATGTTCTATGTTCTATGTCTACATCCTCCTTCCTCACTATCAACCATATAACCTAATTTTGTATCACCCACTAACTCTTAAACATGCATCCTTTATTTAAGTCTAAATAATTGATATACACCATGAAAAACACCCTGCAGAACCAATCGACCTTTACTCTTTGCTTTCTGTCATGAAGCCAATTTTACATCCAACTTTCTCTTGGATCCCATAGGCTCCTACTTTTCTGACCAGTCTGCCATGTGGTACTTTGTTAAAAATCTTGCTAAAATCCAAGTAGACTACATCAAACGTGTTACCCTCTTGACCCACCTTGATATCTCAAGATATTCAGTCAAATTAGGTTAATTTGACCTTGCCTTAAGTCTACAGTAACTGTCTTTGATGTGTCTTTCTAAATGATGATTTGTACTGTCCCTCAGAATTGTTTCCAATACACTCATCACCAAGGTTAGACTGACTTCAATCACTCAGTCTGTCCCTTCCTCCTTTTTTAAACGATGTTAGCAGTCCTCCTGCACCATACTTGTAGCCAGAGAGGATTGCAATTGGAAAGATTAAACAAAGTTTCATCTTGATTTTGTGGAGTCGGAGGAATGAGAAGTAATGAGATCCTGCTCATGCATGTGCAGCCAGACTTCAAAGTGGGAGCAGAGTTTATGAACCTTATCTGTGCAATTGTTGAATTTCAGTTTGTACTTGGCAGTGAGGAGTGTTACATGTGATCAGTAACGAAGAATATGTGGAACATATTGACCTTGTATGTAGTTCAATGTACTTCCATGCCAATTTAATGTTGTATGAAAACTCATGTGAGAGGGTGGAGGGCACATTACTTCACACTCCACCCACCTCCTAAATTCAACATCAGATTTTGAGCAAGTAAGGTGTTGGGCAGAGTTCAGTAGGTCTTATTTAGATATTTGTAGTCTTTAAGTATTTATCAACTACTAGTAACTATATACATAGGTACAGTAATGCTCCAAGCTAGGAGCTGCCTTCATGCTTCTGTGCACAGTTCTGTCCAATATGACACTGACTCCAAGGTACAGGTCATGTGTTCTCTGACATCATTGTGCATGGTACTGTACTCAATCCCACGTCGACCTCTATGTGCCAGACCCTTATACTACAGTGAGATCCTGTTTCATCTTTCCAATTTTCTTTGTAAAAGTGTTTGAAATAATTAAAGATTTTTGTCAAACCCTGGCCTCGCAATGCCAGCTCAATGACGAACAAAACTAACCAAACTCCAGGTGTCTGTAACGCACTCCATTGCTTGTTGCATGTGTGAGAAAACACAGACAATAATGCCCAACATTGTGTTTAATCTGTTTATGTCAAGAGTCCTGGCATGGCACTCAGAGTCAGATTGGCGCTCTGTCCCACCTACTCACCATGAGATGAAGCTGCTCCTTTCCTGCCTGACCTTCCAACTCGGGCCGGGTGAGAATATTGTAGAGTGATGGGTTCACGCGGCCTTGTGTTGAGGACAGGAGGGTTGCAGGTTAAGAAGCCAGGTGCCCTTTTTTAACAAACTGCTGTAAAGCAGGTAAGTTTAATGGTGCAGCCCCTTTGACAAGCCAGGGAGAATGTACGTTTATAAGCTAATTAAATAGGATTTCTTGGGGGGGGGGGGTTGTTGGGTAGTGAGGGAGTGCAGGTCAGCTGGTCAGTGTGGGGTGGTCCGTGGGGCGTTGGGAGGTCAGATGGGGAGTGGTTCGGGGAGGGCGTTGGGTGACCCCGTTGGGGGGTCGCAGTGTGGAGGGAGCCTTGTGGGTGTTCAGGGAATCCCATGTGTGGTGGGGGATGTTGTTGGGAGGGGGAGTTCAGTACTATATTTACCCAGAATTTGGAAGTGGTTTTAATTCTTCTAATTTTTTTCTGGGTAACTATTACAGTTGGAACCATCGAAAGTTTAAGATTTGTTTGTAATTTTGGATGGTTCCCATTCCAGGGCAATTGCCCAATGGAAGTCTGAACTTCTCAAGCAATTGCCAAGCAATCCTTACCTTTGGGAGGGCGGGGGTGTCCTTTCCAGTTCAAAAATACATGTATAAGTCTGCCAGTCTGAAAAAGCAATTAAAAGTGTACTTTCTAATCCTGCAAGATTGCCATTGCAAAGATTGTCTTTAATGAGCTTGGTGTAAAGTGTTGAAGTACTTTCTCTGCTTTCTGTCAAGTGTTGTGCCATGCCCACTTTTGTCTCATTGCAAACTTAGATTCAATGTGGCTGCAGTTCTTATAGAATGAGGTTTGAGCATATTGACGTCAATTCCAGCTTTGACCACGATGTGACCTATCTGGACGTGGTGTCAGCACAGTGATTAGCACTACTGCCTCACAGCGCCAGAGATCCAGGTTCAGTTCCCGGCTTGGGTCACTGTCTGTGTGGAGTTTGCACGTTCTCCCTGTGTCTGTGTGGGTTTCCTCCGGGTGCTCAGGTTTCCTCCAAGAGTCCAAAGATGTACAGGTTAGGTGGACTGGCCAGGCTAAATGTAGGAGGGAATGAACGGAGACCGTGTAGAATTTCAACAAAAACAGCTTTATTCAACATGCATGAGGGAGAGCAGATCACATGGCTGTAACTACAGCTTGCTTCCGAGCGACTCTACTGAGCATTGGCTCTTATAGATTCTTATACACCTTTCTTTACATTACAAAGCGTTACATTTACATCAGGTTGTCATATTGTTACTTTGAATTGGTTACAGTTCTGTTTTTGATTACATTATACGGTTCCATTGTCTTGTGTGCTTTAGTTTTAATCATCCTGTGGACATCTCCTGTCAATCTGTTTACAATATCAAAGCGTTGTGTTTGTCAAACTGATTTCAATAGGGTGTTAACTGTCCCATCTCCTGGATACTTGATTAGGTTTTCTGAGGCACAATGGTTCCTCTAGACCTTTTGGAGCCTTGATAAGTGACATCAATTCCCTATGGCTGTTGTAACCTTGGAGCGATTCCATCTGGGGTGTGACTGTTTTAGTGCCGTCTGAGATATAGTTATTTGTATTTTGTCCTATTTGCCTCTAGTGAGTGTGGATGCTACAGTGCTGCCTGTGTAACCCTTTCCATACATTCCTCTCCTGTTGCAGCCCACACTCCCTGGGATTTGCCCTACTACAATTCCCCCCTGCTGGCTCTTGATCATACCCAAGGTAGCAACTAAAAGGTATCTATTTGTGTCATGTAATCATTTATACCACCTTGTGGATATCACTGCCGGTCCCCATGGATGCTCTCCTTCCTTCTGGTTATTGTTGAGGGCACGGTACCAGATCCTTAGGGTGGCCAGCCCTCCAGATCACCAAAAGTGTCCTAAACCACCCTGCTGTAAATATCAGCTGCTATCTTCTCCCCTTCCCGTGCACTAAGAGGTTCCATTGGAATATCCTGAGGGGCGGTCAAAATCTTTCCCACCTTTCGATGCTGACAACACATAACCGGTGCCCATACCAGTATTATACCCGTGCCAATGGTCCTCCCTATTCTAATCGCCTCCCGCCCATCTGTTAATCGATTCCCTGCCGACCCTGGAACGAATATGTCTCACCAATGGTGTGTCCCAGAGAGTCCCACCCGGGTTGGGGTCTGGATTGCTAGGTTCACCTGGATCCTTCCCTTGCTTGTCTGTACCTTGGCATGCCTGACATATTCCTGAGTGAGTTCCGTTGCTCTATTCATGGCCTGTCGGATTATTTTGCCTGGTGTTTCATCAATGTACAGGGAATCATCCCACCATGCCCTGAATAGGTAACCTGACGTTCTACCTGGGAGATGAAACTCTCCCACTGTTAACGGGTCTGTCACCTGCAGGCAGAAGCCATGACTACTACCACGAAGTAGGCCCCCCGAGATTATCTCTGTCTCTGGTGTGATAAAACACCATTGAATCGGGCCTACCTGTTTGGCTTTAAAGGCCTCCTTCAATGGCAGAACATCGACTATTACCTTGCTGTTATTAGACAAAGGTTCAAGGGTCCTACAGGCACACACTATTAATGTGCTGACTCCGAACAGCACTCTGCAGTGCTCGTGTAGGCCAGGCCTCCTTTATATGTTATGTATCCTCTGGATTCAGTCCGGTAAACCCAATCCCTCTGCACTGCCCCCAGTGATTCAAACCTGTAACCCTTTGGATTGGTTCTCCTGTGGGACTGCCATAATGTACTTTACAGCTCTCTCTACTGGCCCGCCCCGCCTGGTCTTGTGACCACCAGTTCGTGCCTGTCCCTGTGTATGTTAAGGAGATTTACTTTATACAGAAAGGTGGATAAGAGTCGCGGGATAGCACCAAATCTCAAGTCTTCAATGTCAGCCTGGATACTGTCAATCGAATCTCTAGCAAGGGTATCACAGGCTTTTCCCTTTGCTTGTGCTCTGGTGGTTTAAATTATACCCGCGGATACTTTGTCCAAGGCCAGCAGGAGCCTTTCCCCTTGTAGGTTTATGGCAGTCAGTGCATACTCGGTCCCGTATGCCCCATATTGTAGCTCTTTTTTGACCTCTGCAGCTACCCAGGAAGCATAACGGTTTGTCTCAGCGAGCTGCACCGAATTCATGTCCGGCTTTGCGTTGCCAAATGTCTTCTAAAGTGTTCCTTTCCTTTTGCCTGTGTACCCTAGGCTCGGGCGTTATCCTATAATTATAATCATCTATGGCCTCCTGTAGTCTGATTTTTGCCCACATAATGGTGATCCTGGCACTTGGAGTGTAGAATCTCTAATAACCCTGAGACGTTATATGTTATTTCTAAAGATACCTTTGTGACATCATGTAAAAGGGTTTTAGGTTTCCCAATCCTAACTAGTCCGTCCGGGGGGAGTTCAGCCAATTGAGGGCACCGGGTAGGCTTTTGCTATCCACAAGTACTAAGATTATGGCAATTAACATCACTGCATCCAAGTCTATCTGTTACATGTGTACAGTATTCCTGACAGTACTCACCTCCAAGCCAGGGTTCCCACACAAAAGGAAGGAGGTTGGCCCATCCGGCCGCTAAATTTAAATACGGACCGAATATCCACACTCCCTCTTTTGCTTCCATTATGTTACATGTATAAGCCCACATACCCAACCTCGTATGTACGTCATATATCCCCTTGATAACCACATGTCGACTTCAGGAAGCGTAAAGGAGAACAGGCCCCTATCTACATCAATGGGGATGAAATAGAAATGGTCGGGAGCTTCAAGTTTTTAAGTGTCCAGATCCCCAACAATCTGTCCTGGTCCCCCCATGCCGACGCTATAGTTAAGAAAGCCCACCAATGCCTCTACTTTCTCAGAAGACAAAGGAAATCTGGCATGTCAGTTACGACTCTCGCCAACTTTTACAGATGCACCATAGAAAACATTCTTTCTGGTTGTATCACAGCTTGGTATGGCTCCTGCTCTGCCCAAGACCGCAAGGAACTACAAAAGGTCGTGAATGTAGCCCAATCCATCATACAAACCAGCCTCCCATCCATTGACTCTGTCTATATTTCCCGCTGCCTCGGCAAAACAGCCAGCATAATTAAGGACCCCACGCACCCCGGACATTCTCTCTTCCATCTTCTTCCATCAGAAAAAAGATACAAAAGTCTGAGGTCATGTACCAACCGACTCAAGAACAGCTTCTTTCCTGCTGCTGTCAGACTTTTGAATGGACCTGCCTCGCATTAAGTTGATTTTTCTCTACACCCTAGCTATGACTGTAACACTACATTCTGAACTCTCTCATTTCCTTCTCTATGAACGGTATGCTTTGTCTGTATAGCGCACAAGAAACAATACTTTTTACTGTATGTTAATACATGTGACAATAATAAATCAATTCAAATCAAATCAAATCCCTCTGAGTCCTTTTCTGTTTTTGGTTCACCACACCTTCTGAGTTGGGACGAATGTCCATTTAGTAATTCCTGAAGGAAACACCATCCCGTGGGTTGTTTCACAACGTCAGATTTCCAGCCTGTGTTAGCCCATCCTGGATCTTTGACCTGAATGGGAATCTTGGGTTTCTCGAGGGACATGGAAAAGGTGCATGCTGACATGGTCTTTCCCCAAACTGGCACAGTCACTTTGTTCGATGGCTGGCGAGAGTTACTCAATCCGAAATCCATTCAGATTGTTAATCCAGTTTCCTGTCCATTCTGGGGTAGCTGGACATATTGTCCCGGGTGTAGGCAGGTGTCCCCTTCCACGTTTGCGGTCGGTGCTTCCCACGTCTCTGTACAGGTCACCAAAGGGAGTAAAATGGGGCCCATTTCAGTCCAGTTTGATTCCCGTCATGGTTCTGATGGTGATTACTGTCCCTTCAAATCGTCTGTGCTTTTCCTCTCCTCTTCCTGCTTACGTCTTACAACTGCAACTTTTGCTTCGTGCTGAAATTGCATTGGCTCTTATCTTCTTACACCCCTTTACATTACAAAGTGTTACATTTACATCAGGTTGTCATATTGTTACTTTGAATTGGTTACAGTTTTGTTTTTGATTACATTGTACGGTTTCATTGTCTTGTGTGCTTTAGTTAATTGTTTTCTGGACATCTCCTGTCAACGTGCTTACAATATCAAAGCGTTGTGTTTGTCAAACTGAATTCGATAGAACATAGAACATAGAACATAGAACATTACAGCGCAGAACAGGCCCTTCGGCCCACGATGTTGCACCGACCAGTTAAAAAAAAAACTGTGACCCTCCAACCTAAACCAATTTCTTTTCGTCCATGAACCTATCTACGGATCTCTTAAACGCCCCCAAACTAGGCGCATTTACTACTGATGCTGGCAGGGCATTCCAATCCCTCACCACCCTCTGGGTAAAGAACCTACCCCTGACATCGGTTCTATAACTACCCCCCCTCAATTTAAAGCCATGCCCCCTCGTGCTGGATTTCTCCATCAGAGGAAAAAGGCTATCACTATCCACCCTATCTAAACCTCTAATCATCTTATATGTTTCAATAAGATCCCCTCTTAGCCGCCGCCTTTCCAGCGAAAACAATCCCAAATCCCTCAGCCTCTCCTCATAGGATCTCCCCTCCATACCAGGCAACATCCTGGTAAACCTCCTCTGCACCCTCTCCAAAGCCTCCACATCCTTCCTGTAATGTGGGGACCAGAACTGCACACAGTACTCCAAGTGCGGCCGCACCAGAGTTGTGTACAGTTGCAACATAACGCTACGACTCCTAAATTCAATCCCCCTACCAATAAACGCCAAGACACCATATGCCTTCTTAACAACCTTATCTACTTGATTCCCAACTTTCAGGGATCTATGCACACATACACCTAGATCCCTCTGCTCCTCCACACTATTCAAAGTCCTCCCGTTAGCCCTATACTCAACACATCTGTTATTCCTACCAAAGTGAATTACCTCACACTTCTCCGCATTAAACTCCATCCGCCACCTCTCGGCCCAACTTTGCAACCTGTCTAAGTCTTCCTGCAAACTACGACACCCTTCCTCACTGTCTACCACACCACCGACTTTGGTGTCATCAGCAAATTTGCTAATCCACCCAACTATACCCTCATCCAGATCATTAATAAATATTACAAACAGCAGTGGCCCCAAAACAGATCCCTGAGGTACACCACTTGTAACCGCACTCCATGATGAATATTTACTATCAACCACCACCCTCTGTTTCCTATCCGCTAGCCAATTCCTGATCCAATTTCCTAGATCACCCCCAATCCCATACATCTGCATTTTCTGCAGAAGCCTACCATGGTGAACCTTATCAAACGCCTTACTAAAATCCATATATACCACGTCCACTGCCTTGCCCCCATCCACCTCCTTGGTCACTTTCTCAAAAAACTCAATAAGGTTAGTAAGGCACGACCTACCTGCCACAAAACCATGCTGACTATCACCTATCAATTCATTACTCTCCAAATAACTATAAATCCTATCCCTTATAATTTTTTCCAACATCTTGCCGACAACAGAAGTGAGACTCACCGGTCTATAATTCCCGGGGAAGTCTCTGTTCCCCTTCTTAAACAATGGGACAACATTCGCTAACCTCCAATCTTCTGGTACTATACCAGAGGCCAACGACGACCTGAAGATCAGAGCCAGAGGCTCTGCAATCACTTCTCTTGCCTCCCAGAGAATCCTTGGATAAATCCCATCCGGACCAGGGGATTTATCTATTTTCAGACCCTCCAGAATATCCTGCACATCCTCCTTATCAACTGTAATACTGTCTATTCTACTCCCTTGCAACCCAGTGTCCTCCTCAGCTATATTCATGTCCCCTTGCGTGAACACCGAAGAGAAATATTGGTTCAATGCTTCACCAATCTCCTCCGGTTCCACACATAACTTCCCTCTGCCATCTATAACTGGCCCTAAACTTGCCCTAACCAACCTTCTGTTCTTGACATACCTATAGAACGCCTTAGGATTCTCTTTAACCCTATCCGCCAAAGTCTTCTCATGTCCCCTTTTAGCCCTTCTAAGCTCGCTCTTCAACTCCCTCTTAGCCAATCTAAAGCTTTCTAGTGCACTACCCGAGTGCTCACGTCTCATCCGAACATAAGCCTCCTTTTTCTTTTTAACCAACAAAGAAACTTTTTTGGTGCACCACGGTTCCCTAGCCCTACCAATTCCTCCTTGCCTGACAGGGACATACCTATCACAGACTCGCAGTAGCTGCTCCTTGAAAAAACTCCACATGTCGGACGTTCCCAGTCCCTGTAATCTCCTAGTCCAACCTATGTTTCCTAATTCTCTCCTAGTAGCCTCATAATTACCCTTCCCCCAGCTAAAACCACTGGCCCGAGGTTCATGCCTATCCCTTTCCATCACTAAGGTGAACGTAACCGAATTGTGGTCACTATCACCAAAATGCACACCAACTTCCAAGTCTAGCACCTGGTCTGGCTCATTTCCCAGCACCAGATCCAATATAGCCTCACCTCTAGTTGGCCTGTCTACATACTGAGTCAAAAAACCTTCCTGCACGCTTTGAACAAAAACTGACCCCTCTAACGAGCTAGAGCTATAACAATTCCAGTCAATATTAGTCAAGTTAAAATCCCCCATAACAATTGCCCTATTACTTTCACTCCTAAGCAGGATTGACTCCGCAATCCTTTCCTCAACCTCTCTAGAACTTTTAGGAGGTCTATAAAAGACTCCCAACAGGGTGACCTCTCCTCTCCTATTTCTAATCTCCGCCCATACTACCTCAACAGATAAGTCCTCATCAAACCTCCTCTCTGACACTGTTAATTGTCCCATCTCCTGGAAACTTGATTAAATTTTCTGAGGCACAGTCCTTTTGTAGCCTTGATGAGTGACATCAATTCCCTATGGCTGTTGTAACCTTGGAGCGATTCCATCTGGGGTGTGACTGTTTTAGTGCCGTCTGAGATATAGTTATTTGTATTTTGTCCTATCTGTCTCTAGTGAGTGTGGATGCTACAGTGCTGCCTGTGTAACCCTTTCCATACACTCCTCTCCTACTGCAGCCCACACTCCCTGGGGTTTTGCCCCACTACAGGAAGTGAACGGGGTTACGAGGATAGGGTATGTGTGGGATGCTCTTTTGGAGAGTCAGTGCAGACTCGATGGGGCTGAATGGACTTTTTCTACGCTGCAGGGATTCTATGGTCCATGGTCACCCTGTTGTGTGGTCATTTGAAATTCACAACAAGGTATTTCTCACCATTTTGAAGATGTTCGGTATGGAACAAGTATTCTCACAAATGTTCGTAGATACCATAAACATGGTCTGATGGGTTTGCGCTCAACATAAGTTCGCAACCAGTTTTCCCTGGTTTGCTTTGCTTAAAAAGACAATTCACTTGAAAATAAAAGACATTGGAATTTTTCACATCTTGTTCGTGTCTGGTAGCTGTATGGTCTGCTGTTGCTTTGCACACATTGACAATTCTTCAAGACCAAGTGCCGATACAGATAGAAGATCTCGGAAGTAGTCTATGCACAAGCTCCACATCCCATGGGATATTATATCTGGGCACTGGTGATTTGAAGTCAAATATACCTTTCATAAAAACAAGTGACCTGTGGGTGAGAGCCCAGAGTGTGCAAGCACAGAGGTCAAAGCTGATTTTTGCTGTGTTCATTACAGCCATGTCTGTGAAATAATGAGGTTAGAAATTCCAAAACCGCTTCCACAAATGATTGCAGTGGATTACTTGTTGCCTATGGCAAAAACCTATCTATTGCTCAATGAAAGTGGTGTGCAACTGGTCAGTGGCCACCAGATAGTGAGGATGATATCGGCAGTTTCTGCAGAAGGACCCTTTTGTTGTAGATTTTTCCTGATAGCCTGCAGGACATAAGACCTGGCATATTGTTGAAGTACTTTGAGAATTAAATGCTTTAATGGGAATATCATTTGTCCTTGCAAACTATAGCTGTGTTGGCCATCTTGGGACTTCCATTAAGTTTTTTTTAAGTTTAAAGTTTATTTATTAGTGTCACAAGTAGGCTTACATTAACTCTGCAATGAAGTTACTGTGAAAATCCCCTAGTCGCCACACTCCGGCACCTGTTTGGGTACACTGAGGGAGAATTTAGCACGGCCAATGCACCTAACCAGCACATCTTTCGGACTGTGGGAGGAAATCGGAGCACTTGGAGGAAACCCGCGCAGACTCCGCACAGACAGTAACCCAAGCCGGGAATTGAACCCGGGTCGCTGGCGCTGTGAGGCAGCAGTGCTAACCACTGTGTGCCACCCTACTGCCATCAGCTTCTTCCTTTTCAATATTTTATAAGCGCCTGTTTATCAGGCAGTAAAAGGGGGAAATATGGCGACCCGGTCTGGAAACATAGTTTCCATCTGTGTATTTAAACATAATGCAAAGAGATCAACATCAACATGTACAGCTGTAGGAAAACTGTCTCATCTAGCTTCTAGCTCGTTGTTGAATTTCCTTGATTTATCCTCAGCTATTTGATTCAAGGCACCAAGCAAATGTTTTGTGGTGACTCAAGTGTCTCTAGATATGTGCTATTTCCAGAAATTCTTAGCGGGTTCATTACATGCCGATGATTTTGTTTCTCATGTTGTTTATGTGTGCCTCTGTGGTTGTGCTGTCCAGATGTACAGCAATGTGTACATGGCCTATGTAAGGCAAAGAAAACAGCCTTCAATTCAAAGTAATTAATTTCATTTCTTTCTGCTCGTGCTGTCTCTTCAACTTGCCATTTTTCTCCAGTTTGTGCACTACCATTGGAGGCAGCCCATCCTACTCCGGAGGCACCTCCTGATGTGTATTGTTGGCACCCCCTTATCAATGTTATTAACAGTGGTTGACATAGGGCGGCATGGTAGCACAGTGGTTAGCACTGCTGCTTCACAGCTCCAGGGACCTGGGTTCGATTCCCAGCTCGGGTCACTGTCTGTGTGGAGTTTGCACATTCTCCTCGTGTCTGCGTGGGTTTCCTCCGGGTGCTCCGGTTTCCTCCCACAGTCCAAAGATGTGCGGGTTAGGTTGATTGGCCACGCTAAAATTGCCCCTTAGTGTCCTGGGATGTGTGGATTAGAGGGATTAGCGGGTAAAATATGTAGGGATATGGGGGTAGGGCCTGGGTGGGATTGTGGTCGGTGCAGACTCGATGGGCTGAATGGCCTCTTTCTGTACTGTAGGGTTTCTATGATATTCACAGTCCACCAAATGTGTTCTTCATGAGCTATGGGAGAAAGGATCATTTTTCTGTCAGTGTCTTTTCCTTTCTTTCCAAGCCCATGTGTTTTTTTTTCCCCTTTACAAGCGTTCTGGGCTCACATTGTGCAACAGAGAAAGCAACCACTAATTTGCTAGTTGCAGAAGAAACAGATTGCATTGGTGACGAATGTGCGGCCAACAAACATTTACTGAGGCTGACTTGCATTGTGGAGGAGTCCAGTTTAAATGTTGGCAAAGTCATTTTGTGTGCTGGGTGATGGATGGATTTGTATGGGTGCGTGACAAAACCAAGGTCTGGCGGTATTTCGGCAGTTTCTCTGACTGCACCTTTTACTCACTTTGGCAGCCAGTAAGATGTCACCTATTTATGCTGCTGCAGTGTGACCTTTGCTCCTCATAGTTGCAACTATGTTTTCAACAACTTCGTGAAGACCTGAGCTCAGTCCATTTGGGAATATTCATCATGATCACTGCCACTGCCCCTTTCCATCAGATATTTCCTGTGTTATCTTGCAACTGGTACCGTGCAGTGTGCATCTCTGAGCTCCAGTGAGGCCATAAAGCAGCCCTCGATGAGGAATTGTGCATCAAGGTCTAAAGTATCCATTTTAAAAAGGTGGTGTTTATATCTTTGCTCGGATATTATTGACCTAGAATCGTGCAAAATCCCCCATCCCTTTTTTTTTTCAGTCAAGCAAAAATATTTGAGACAATCGCCGGAATTTTACCGGCATGCCCGCCTGAGGCTCGTAAGATCGTGTCCGAGGCCAACGGAGAATGCTGTTCAGCGAGTCGGGGCAGGCGGGGTGCCAGTAAAATCAGGGCCAAAGTCTCCATGTGCTCGTACAGAGACCAGTCGGTGTCGCTGACCCATGGCCCTGGCTGACCCGTAGCCCCGGTCGGGATGGCTGACCCATAGCCCCAGTTGGGGTGGCTGACCCTCGCTGCACCAGGGAATCGATACAATTTGAGAGCAAACAGAGCTGAATCTTATTTACTAAGTCTAGAAGCTGCCCTCAATATTAATGTGTTTTGTTTGGCTGCTGGAGAAATGTACGTCTGGTGATGCTGGGAAAAGGCTGTTTGGATTTCTGGTGGGGAAGATAAGAGAGATGGAGTTCTAACCCGTACAAACCGCTTTAACAGTTGCTGCTGGCACAGGAATCCTGCCTATAATGAGAACCTTTGGAACTGGCTTCGGGTGCTGTTATTAGGCAGCTGTTCCTGCGCTGGCTTATCACCAAGTCATTGATCATTGATGGACAGGGAGTTTATTGCACGCAGGTGGTCTGTTATGCTGGTGGCGCCACACAGGTGGTCTCTCCACAAAGCTGCTCCCTCGACACAGGTCTTCCAAAACCAGTTTCACTTTTTCTTGAAGCTCAACACCTGAAGCCTGTTCCAAATGTGCTCGTCATGCACAGCACTTTGGGCCGAGTCCTGGCAGCACCTCGACCATGTTCACTGCATCCAGCAGTGACGGGGCCTAGCACACACAATCTGCAGCTTCTCGAGGTGAAACTGGTTTCATAAAATAAAAGCAAAGGGGCAGCAATTAAATCTCTGTATCAAAGACTTATCATCCAATCATTCCGGAGGCGGAGCAGGCTCGAGGGGCCAAATGGCCTACTCCTGTCCCCATTTCTTATGGTTCCATGTAGGTTTGCGGTGTAAAATCACCAGGAGTGAATTATTACTCAATGTCGGAGAAACATGCTCAGAGTCGCAATTAGATTCTAGAGCCTTGAAGAGCAGGGTCCAGGAGAGCAGAGAAAGGTGGGCAGGATAAGCACATTAGCATTCCTGGGAAATTGCCTGTCTCATCGGGAGTGGAAACTCCATCCTCAGTGAATAAGACAAGTGGAACTTTCCAATCTGTGCACGAGTCCGAACTGAGGCCGTGTTTGAAGTTGAAGAGTTAATTAGTTTTGCAGCGAGCAATTCCTCCTTCATGTCCTTTGACCAGATTGTATTACAACCAGTGACAGCAAGCAACAGGTATGAAGCATCGCAGATAATAATGCTGGTACGGGCTACACACCAGCTCTCTGTCCCTCTACATCCTCTCCAACATCATGTTTGTCTCCATTAAGCACAGGGGTGGTCAGACTGACTAGTTGTTTCAAGTTGAGAAAAAAAAACATTTAAGGTCATGCACAGGATGTGGAGCGTGGAGGTACAGGAAAGGAGTACGGCTTGTGGAGACAGCAGTCTCATTCAGCATCCTTCTTTGTCCTGCTATTTTTAATTTTTCATTTTCAGTCCAGTTTTGGAATGTGTCGTTTGGAGGTATGGCATCACTGACTTGGTAGTAGCCAGCTAATGGGCAGATTCCTAATGTTCCAGCTTTTGGAATCTTAACATCTATAATAATTCCTGTTCACCAGTTAGATGAATAACTGCAACGTCTATTTACGTCTAACAATAATACAGAGGCTCACAGCCTCATGGCTACCAGTCAGCTGACAAGAAGGTTCTGGAACAAAACCCGAGGTCACCAGGGTGATCCCCCACCCTGCTCCCCGATTGGTTCCTTTACTCTGCTGATGGAATCTCAAAGGAACAATCATCATAAGTCCCTTTTATACAAATGTCAGTACGAAATTTACTCAATTAAACATTTAGTACCTGAATTTAGTCAGTCATAAATGAAGTCTTTTGGGGGGGGGTTTCCAAATCCCTATGGAGCGGTGTAACTCCTCACTCTGGGGCACTTCGAAAGGATTATTGTCAGCCTGAAACCACAATGACAGGTTCCTCTTCAGGCACAGGCAGTTCAATTGTATTTGTTTCCATGGAGATGACCGTTGTGCCTGCCACAGGACCACAGGTACTTCACTGCTTGGATTGTCAACAACATTCCCAAATGGCAAAAAGCTCCTAATGGCAGTACTGGCTGCTGGGATAACTCTCGCACTCGCATATGGTCTGTGTGTTTCCAGACGATCCTTCATTCTCCATCTACTGATAAGACAGGACTCCAGCTTTGGATACGACAACTCCAGGGACCCAACTCAACCCCCTTCCAAAATTCCTCACATGTACATCTTCATCCACTGATGTTGCATGTGGGAATGGTCCGATAGCCCAAAAGGAATCGTGAGATTCTGGTCTCCAGGGTCCCTCCTGACTGTTTCTTTAGACCAGACTTAAAGGTTTGGTTGGCTCGTTCAGCTAGTCCATTGGATGTTGGATGATAAGGCCACTGAGGACGGTGAAGTTCTCAAAGTCAGCCCTCGTGAAGGCTGTTCCATTATCAGACGCTTTGACTTCTGATATTCCGTGGGTGGAAACACATTGGCGTAATTTCTCAACTGTAGTGTGTGATGTGGGAGACTTCACCTCAAACACTTCCACCCACTTTGTGCATCGACCAGGATAAAAAACATTGTGCGCATGACATGGACCAACATAATCAATATGGACCTGTACCCATGGCCGGCTCGGCCACTCCCAAGGGTGCAGTGGGCTGCAGCAGGCAACCTTTGTAGCAACTGGCACTGTTCACAGTGCTTGCTAGTCAATGTTGGCGTCAATGCCAGGCCACCAGACATAACTCCTGGTGAGCTTCTTCATCTTAGATTCACCTGGATGGGCAATGCATAATTTAGCTAGGAGCAACTCTCTTCCTGGTACAGGGACAGTGACTCTTGCTCCCCAAAGTATGGTGCAGTCTTGGCAACTCAACTCATCCTTTTGTATAAAATATGACTTTACCTCTTCAGAAACTGGCTGATTAACCCAACCCATTAGCATCCTGATGGGGGTTGCCTTGCTCACTTTCACGTTAAACAATGAATGAATATTTAAGTCCTCAGGGTCATAGAATCATAGAATCCCATTCAGCCCACCAAGTCTGCACTGACAACAATTCCGCCCAGCCCCTATCCCCGTAACCCCACATATTTACCCTGCTAGACCCCAAGGGTCAATTTGGCACGGCCAATCAATCAACCTAACCTGCACATCTTTGGAATGTGGGAGGAAACTGGAGCAACTGGAGGAAACCCACGCAGACACGGGGAGAATGTGCAAAATCCACACAGATAGTGATCCGAGGCCGGAATTGAATCCGGGTCCCTGGCGCTGTGAGGCAGCAGTGCCTACCACTGTGCCAGCGTGCCGCCCCTTAGTATTGGACTCTTCCATATTATGCACCTGTGATGTATTCCTAACCCTGTTACTAGGTAGACCTGACTTACTGTTGCATCAGTGCCTTAAGTGACCTTTCCTGTGGCAGAAAAAGCATTCAGCCTCTTTATACCTGCAGGCTTCAGGGGAGTGATTACCCCTGCACTGCTTACACTCTATTTCAATCCTAGGCAATCGATTGCCTCTTTTAAATCTTTTTGCTCTATTTGTGGATGGCATCTTCATTTTTGACACCACTGCTAACTGCAGCTCCCCCCACCCTCCCCAACTGCTGAACTGAGCCATTTTGTGCACCCTGAAGCTCCTGTGTGCCCTTCTCAGCACTCTCCATTGGCAGCATTATCTCCAGCACTTTCTTAAAATTAATTTCTGCCTCTGCTAATAGCTTTCTTTGGATGGTCTTATTATTTACCCCGCAGACTAAATGATCCCGCAGCACGTCATTGAGAGTGGCTCCAAAGTCGCAGTGCTCTGAGATCTGTCCTCACTTGGGAATATAAGTTGAAATTGTTTCCCCAGGGGCTTTCCCAGTTGAGTTAAACTTAAATTGCTGCAGTTTTACTGTTGACTTTGGTAGTCGTGTGTTTTCAGTTATCTCAGTGAATGAGTTGGAGTTGGGCACGCTGGGTATATGAGGCTACATATTAAATTACCTGGGTCCCACATGCACTCAGAAGGATTACCTTTCTCTTCTCCTCTATTTCGTTGGCCTGAAAATAGTAGCCCAAATGTTCAATGTATTGTGTCCAATCCTCCACAGTGGCATCAAAAGGGTCTATCTGCAAACACTCTGATGCGCGATTAATTCACTCGGGAGGTTGGATCGTACCCGGGAAAATAAAGGCTTTTATTAGCAACAAGAATGGAGCATACTGCTTATCAATACAATCCCAGACTAAAGGGTCACTAGGCAGTGCAGTGACCTTTATACTCCTATAGGTAGGCGGAGCCAACCGGAGTGTACCACAGAACAATACCAACAGGTGGAACACCCCAACCCTAACCCCAACAGTAACAAGAGTAACATATGTACAAGTCCCCATAGTGATCACCATCTATGGTTCAGTACCCATAGTGGTAACCATCTATGGTTCACCACACACTCTTCTGTTTCTCGACTTGAACTGAACTTCAGCGTACCTTAAACTCATGATCTTGGAATTGCTTTTTTTTTCTCTTTTATCCTTGTTGCCAATGTAATAATTTCTGTTCACCAGTTAGATAAATAACAACTGCAATGTTTATTTACATATAACTATAACACAGAAGCTCACAGCCTCATGGCTGGCAGTCAGCTCCCAGGAAGGTTCTGGAACAGAAACCTGTGCTCACCAGGGTGATTCCCCCATGCCGCTCCCTGATTGGTTCCCCAGTCATATGACCCTTACTCTGCAGAAGAAATCTTAAAGGGACAATTACCTCAAGTTGAAAAAGTAACATTTTAGGATACAGGATGTAGAATAATATAATCTGATGTAGAATAATATAATCTATATTGCAGAAGAAAGCCATTCAGCCCATCGAGTCTGCACCAACTCTCCAAAAGAGTAACCCACCCAGATATTCCCTCCACCATATCCCCATAACCCCATGCATTTACCATGGCTAATCCACCTAACTGCGCATCTTTGACTGTGGAGGAAATTGGAGCACCCAAAGGAAACCTACACAGAGACGGAGAATGTGCAAACTCCACACAGACACCCGAGGCCGGAATTGAACCCCAGTCCTTGGTGTTGTGAGGCAGCAATGCCAACCACTGTTCCACCGTGCTGCTTTATGCAATGTGGGGGCACAGGAAAGGAGTAAGGCTTGTGGAGACAGCAGTCTCACTCAGCATCCCTGTTAGCCCTGCTACTTTTGATTTTCATTTTCAGACCGGCTTTGGAATGTGTCGTTTGGATTCCAGTGGGGGTATGGCATCACTGCCTTAGCAGTAGCCAGCTAATGGGCAGGTTCTTGCTTTTCCAGCCGTTGGAATTGTAACACCATAGAAGATTATTGGGTTTGGGGATCATACCCCAACTCCAGTTTGTGTCCCGAGTCGCAAGTGTCTGTACAATATTCCTGGAGGGAACCAGTTAATTGGCCGCTTCTGTGAGCCCCATCCAATTAGAGGCAGCGAGCACTCTCACCAGATGTCCAATCAGGTCACTCGAGACTGTAGGCAGCCAGCAGCCCCACTCTGAGGTGGGCAATCCTGATGTTGGAAGGAGAAAACAAGGTGTAATGACTTCAATCAGGCCGTGGAATTGGCCTATTGGAATATGAGCTCCCTGATTAAGAAGTCAATTGATGGGCCAATCGGGGAGTCTTTTCCTTGTATTTAACCAGGACTGTCAGTTCCTCTGGCACTCCCGAAGGTAGACTGCTGACTGACAGCACTCTGTGTACTGCTGTTGGAATTATGGATCAAGGGATTCTTGTGAAAGGACTTCTGCCTCCGAAGACTTATTACGCAAGGGCACCTTAAAATGGAGGCATTGCCTGAAGAATTAAAAAAATATTTGTTAGGTAAAAATGTAGGCACAGTTGCCTGGCCATGATTGGAGAGAGGGGTGGGATCTGCAGCCCTGGGAGAAGGTGGGAATTGAAACAGTCTTGCTGCACCCCTGGTCTGTGACTGGGGAGGAACCTTCGGGTCACTGGCAAGCTTTGACCTCAGCAAGGATTCCATCTGTCATTGGGATGTCCTGGCATTGTGCCATTCTTCCCACGTTTGGACACCTAATTGGGTACCCGTCCCTGGTGGGTGAGTAGCCATTGTCATCCTGAATCTACCTCCGGCAAGTCTGCAAGAAACACATTGGGTGGATGATACAACCTTCACAAATTCCCCTTCCAACTCCACACAGCTGAAAAGATTCTGGCCCATTGTGAATATTTGTGTGTAGCTCCGAAAAGAAAGATCAGAGATATCTGCAACTTCAGTCGTTAAAAATCTGCAACAATGAGTAATTTGCTTATATCTGTGCTGTGTGGAGGAGGCACAGAGACAGATTAGCTTTCTGATCTGGTGCTTTATTTGAGGTCAGGGTAAATTCAAACACAGTTTGTGTGTAAAGAGTACAATGTATTTAATAATAACCAGGGATAAAAATGATCCAAATCAGCAATTATTTACCTTTCCCACTATAGCCCAGTCTAAGGAGGACAAAGCCAGCCAGGGTTTCTGGCTCTGATCATTATCCACTGACTCCTGCTGGAGTGTATGTGGATTTTGGATAAGAGGATCAGGCTCCGCTGTTATGCTCTCTTTATTTGGAAAGCAAGCTGATGCATGAAGGATGACCCCAGACAAGTACCTAGGGATGATATCTAAAGGCCCCCATGGGACCCCCACTCCATCCAGGCACCCTCAACCCTTCTAGCCCCCCAGGGCCATATGCCAGAAGGAAGCAGCGCCTGAGAGAAGAGAAGTGGAGAAAATTTGAAGTAAAATAAGAAAAATACAACTGACGGATTTGCCAACGAACCTCAACCTTTTGTTGGCAGCGCTCAGACCGGTTAACCAAAGGCAACTTGACTCTGGTTTTATCTCAAACCACAGAACAGACAGTTTGATGGAGCGTCACAAAGAGAAGAGGGAACTTCCGCAGTCCAGTTCAGGAGAAATACTCATCTGGGATTCAGTGAGTTTCTGAGTTCGAGCTGGTTATTTTGGCTGTATAACATGACCAGCCTCACATCTGCGGGAGGGGCATCAGTGAGTTTAGCAGAATGTCTTGTGTCTAACTGGGTCTCCTTCGATGCTCTTGTTATTGAAGTTAGCCAAAGGGTGAGGGGAACTAGATTGCCATAGGCTTACCACGTGGCACCTTTCCAGCTCGGAATGACTTGGAACATTTTCTCTGCCACGTGAAATGGATTGGCTGGTAACAAAGTGAAGAAGGACATTCAAAGAGGATCAGTTGCTCGGCGTCTGCTTAACTTTCTCAACTCTCCCGCAGTCATGGGCCTCTTATTGCATGGACATCTGGAGAGAACTGAATCAGGCTGTGCTGTGATGGCTCCACAGTTGAATAGCCAACCTGTACTCGGTGTATAGGCTCACTCTTAGAAAGGTGGCTCGGGGATCAGTACCCCAGGAAGCAGGCAGGGCATTTCGGGAGAGCCAATACAGAAAAGGGTTGATTTGAATGAACATTATTTGGACGCGATACTCTTAGTGACACGTTGTCACTTGCTTGAATAGCAGCAGTGCAGAGATTGGAATTTCTGATTGTGTCAATTGCATGTCAGTAGCCAGCAGCCCACTCTAGCTGCATTCCAGGGAGTGGGTCTGCTGCTGCTGTGTATTATATCTAATCTCAGTTTATTGTTCAGTGAGCAATTAGCCCGGTTAAGCTGCACTTGCCTGTGCAAGTTGCCTTGTCCTGGAAGTGTTTACAGAGAGTTGATCTGGGCAAGAGATTTTTTTTTGATTGTTTGTCACCGTGTTACTTTCTCGGAGCTTGAAGTGCTCTGGGAGTCCGTGGCCCGAGTTACATTTGACTACAATTGCTTTAAACGTTTCATGGGGTTTTTGTTGCCTGAAGGTTTGGGGAGGATGGAGTGGTATCAAGGGTGGGTTCATGGGCTGCATGTCTGTTTTGTACACCAGCCAAATCCCATAAACCTAATATGGAACAAGTGGTGTTCAACTTCTGCTTACAACTGGCGTTGTGTAACAAGGGTTATATGTAGAGTAAAGCTCCCTCCACACTAACCCATGAAACACTCCAAATCATATACTACATGGGTTGAATGCAGAGTATAGGTCCCTCTGTACGTCACCATTTCTGTGACCCAGCTCAGTCCGAGTTTACTGGATGTGAGTTTGCCGAGTCTGAACTCACTGTTCAAATGCATTTGAGCTGAGCTGAAGTAGTTTGACTGGTAGTTGTGTTCAACGTTGGGGGAGGTGGCGGCATAGTGATATTATCACTGAGCTAGTAATCCAGAGACCCAGGGCAAAGCTCTGGGGACCCGAGTTTAAATCCCACCGCGGCAGATGGTGAAATTTGAATTCAATGAAAGTGTGGAATTTCAAGTCTACTGATGACCATGAAACCATTGTCGATTGTTGTAAAAAGCCATCTGGCTCACTAATGTCCTTTAGGGAAGGAAATCTGCTTTTGATTTTTGATTTGATTTATTATTGTCACATGTATTGGTATACAGTGAAAAGTATTGTTTCTTGTGCGCTCTGCAGACAAAGCATACCGTTCATAGAGAAGGAAAGGAGAGAGTGCAGAATGTAGTGTCACAGTCATAGCTAGGGTGTAGAGAAAGATCAACTTAATGCGAGGTAGGTCCATTCAAAAGTCTCATGGCAGCAGGGAAGAAGCTATTCTTGACTCGGTTGGTACGTATCCTCAGACTTTTATATCTTTTTCCTGACAGAAGAAGGTGGAAGAGAGAAGGTGCTGGGTGTCCTTAATTATGCTGGCTGCTTTTCCGAGGCATCAGGAAGTGTAGACAGAGTCAATGGATGAGAGGCTGGTTTGCGTGATGGACTGGACTTCATTCACAACCCTTTGCAGTTTCTTGTGGTCTTGGCAGAGCAGGAGCCCATACCAAGCTGTGATATAACCAGAAAGAATGTTTTCTGTGGTGCATCTGTAAAAGTTGGTGAGAGTCTTTACCCGGTCTGGTCTTCATGTCACTCCAGACCCACAGCAATATGGTTGATTCTTAAACATGCTCAGCTGAAGGACAATTGGGGATGGGCAATAATGTTGGCGCAGCCAGTAATGCACATGTCCTATGAATGAATAAAAATAAAATTTCACTCCGTGGTTGGGAAGCACAGCATGTTGGAAGTAAAATGAGGAGCTCATTCATCTTTACAGCACATGGAAAGTCAACCTCAAAAGAACTGCCGACCCATTAGGGTATCACACTCAGTGGCACCTGGCACCAGTCTCTGAACAAGAACACTGAAGGCAGCTGAGAGGCAGGTCTATACATTACAGTGCAACAGTAGAGAATTGGCAATTATACATACTCTGGACATCCTAAAGTGTTTTACAGCCAATTAATTCCTTTTGACGGACAGTCACTTGTTGTTATGAGACCAATGGCAGCCATTTTTTAAAAATGTTATTTCTTGGGACGTGGGCATTGTTGACAAGGCCAGCATTTGCTGTCCATTTCTAATTACACTTGAGAAGGTAGCGGTGGGCTGCCGCCTTGAACTGCTGCAGTCTATCGGCTGTAGGTAGACCCACAGTGCTGTTAAGAAGGGAGTTCCAGGATTTTGAGCCAGTGACGGTGAAGAAATGGCGATATATTTACAAGTCAGGATGGAGGGGAACTTGCAGGTGGTGGGCGTTCCTATGCATCTGCTGTCCTTTTCCTTCCAGGTGATACTGAGCACATCAAGGCCCCACAAACCATAATGAGACAAATGATCAGTTAATCTATGTTGGGTTAGGATAAGTATTGGTCAGGACAATGGGAGAGTACTTGTGCTCTCTGATAAGCCTCATGGGATCTTGCAGATCTACCTGAGCAGGCGGATAGGGCCTCCATTGAATGTTTTCTGTAAAAGATGGATGAGGGCAAACGATTTGACGCTGATCTTTTCCCCATTATATCTATGTAACATGACACAAAAACAGCGAGGTACTGAATGGCCAGCATGTTTAACAGGCCAACAGCAGTGTAAGTTTGAATCAATGTCTGGGACCTTTAGTCACTGACCACTCAGTATGACCATTTTCTACAAGCAGCAATAAGCACTGGAAGCACAATTATTACAACAAAATGATACTTAGCAAGACAATAGTCACGATTTGTTCTTGGGAACACCAGCTCCGGACTCTCCGGTTGGTTGGGGTGCTGTCCCGTGCTAAATTCTTGTTGTTCACTGTGTTCTTGTTGACCAGAGTCTATCTTCGCTTCTCTCGGTTGTGTGTTGAGAGTCACAAGAATCTTCCTTTACCCTTTCTGCGTCCAGCCTTGCACACTGTTAGGTGACTGATTTTTAACTTAATCTGTAAAGGGTGAAACCACAGCTTAGCCAACCTGATTAGTTTATTCTTATTTTGGTATTGACCTGATTAGTTGACCATTATTTCATTATTGTCCATTACTGTACCTACACATCCCTCATGCATGACATTTTGTTTTTCAGACAGGAGACCCTTCGGCTAACATAGTTAACATACTTGCTTATCTTTGCTCATGTCTTATTACAGAGTTCAACAGGCAAAAATGCTTATTGGCCAAAGGTCGGAATACTTCCTGACCCAAGCTTTAACAACAGCTTGATCTGTCTTTCCATCGTCCCCCACACGTTGGAATCTTGCATAGACTAAATTATTAAAAATTATGCCTAGGTTCCCAGCACTTTTTGTATTATTATTTCCGGACGAATCCAAGTATTCCCTGTCTTGAGGGTGAAGTGAGGCTGATCCCTCAAAATTACTATAAGCAATAACCATACACTCAATACATTACTATTCTACCTAAATCCATGCCAAATATATTTCATAAACCTATGCTTTGGGCCCCAATGTTCGGATTTCCTGTTTCATCTTCCTTGGCTGGTGGGGGAGGGTTGGAGAGGTGGTGGGGGGTGGTTTAAAACTTAATTTTATGGGTTGTGGGCGTCGCTTGCGAGGCCAGCATTTATTGCCCATTCTGTTCATCGGTGAAGAATACGTCTTCAGCTTTCATCCAGTTGAAGTTTGAACTTGTGTTTGGCGCGTTTCCACATGGTCTCAAAGCAATGGATAACTCTATGCTCTGCATTTTCCTGAGGTCTTGTATATACAGCATCTTCATGTTTAATTCCTGCAAGATAGAGATCATGTTTAGCAATTCATTCTTTAAAGTTTTCAGTTGATTTATGTGGAACCATTGCAGCGTTGTTTCCTGTTCATGCCCCTCAGGAATTGACAACAAATACACGGCAGGATATGATTTGTCCAATACACTGTACCATCTTGACCATTTGATATCAAATGAGTGTTCCTTTGGTTTGAAATTCTGTAGCATTACCCACTCCTCTACCTTATACTCGAGAGACGTGACCCGTTAATCAATATGTTTCTTGGTTTGGTTTCGAGATTTCCCAGTATTTCTGGCCACTAAATTATTAACTTCTATCACATGATCAATTAATTCCTGTGGCTATTTTTGACGATATGGTTGGAGGATAAAGAGTGCAGTTTGTGTGAAATTTGTAGTAATTTTAGATTTGATGGGGAAAAGGATCAGCATCAAATCGTTTGCCCTCATCCATCTTTTACAGAAAACATTCAATGGAGGCCCTATCTGTCTGTTCAGGTGGACCTGCAAGATCCCATGAGGCTTATCAAAGAGCAGGCGTGTTCTCCCATTGTCCTGGCCAACATTTATCCCTTGACCAACATAGATTACCTGATCATTTACCTCATTATGGTTAATGAGGCCTTGATGTTTTACCGCACGTTGGCGAGGGGCCACAGGTGGGGTGGCAAGGGGGGTGGGGGGGAGTGGGTGGATTGGTGCACAGTTTGGGACTGCCTTCATAAGCCAACATCAAAGGCAACAACGTGACTCATTTGGGAGTGATGGCCAGACCTTGTTGCAGAAATTCCAATCTCCATTTACTCAGTCTCTGGGATGACACTTTCGTGTCACTGGGCTTCAGCCACACATTAAGAGGGGTATGGGGTGAATGTGAGATCAGCTTCTGTATCCCGTCACACATTGGGCATGTCCCTCCCTAGGCTGGGTGAGGGGGTGTTGTGAATGTTTATCCCTAGGCTGGGGAGGGCAGGGGGTGTATTGGGGAGCTCCCTGGGCAAGGTGTTTGGGGGCGATGGGGGTTATTGGGGAGGTCCCTCCCTAGACTGGAGGGGGAGGGGGTGGAGTATTGGGGAGATCCCCAGGCAAGGTGTTGGGGGGGTATAGGGGAGGTCCCTTGGTGGGATGTAGAGGGGGGGGGTATTGGACAGGCCCCTCCCTAGGCTGGAGGGATCCCTAGGCAAGGTGTAGGGGCAGGTATTGGGGAGGTCCCAGGAAGGGTGTTGGGGGATTATTGGGGAGGTTCCTCCTTAGCTGGTGGGGGATGGTATTGGGGAGGTCCCTAGGTGGGGTGTGGAGGGGGGATATTGGAGAGGTCCCTTTCTAGGCTGGGGTGAGGGTTATTGGAGGGATCCCTAGGCAGGGTGTAGGGGCGGGTATTGGGGAGGTCCCTCCCTAGGATGGGAGGAGTGGGAGTAATGGGAAAGTCCCTCCCTAGACTGGGCGGGGGGAGAGTATTGGGGGGCTCCCTAAGTGGGGTGTGGGGACATATTGGAGAGGTCCCTCCCTCAGCTGGGTGAGGGGTGGGTATTGGGGGGGCTCCATGGGAAGGGTGTAGTATTGGAGAGGTCCCTCCCTAGGCTGGGTGAGGGGTGGGTATTGTGGAGGTCCCTAGGCGTAGTATTGGAGAGGTCCCTCCCTAGGAGGGGAGAGGCTGCACCAACAGGAGGAGGTTCGGTGGCCTTCTCCAGGTGACCCATTCCTCAAGCTCCCTTCCTGCCTTTGTCAGGTCCGGCACGCTCTATCCCGGTGCTCGGGTTTTCCACAATTCCAACAATGCCAGTGACATTCTCCCTCCATCCAGGGCCTGGACAGCGTTCTCGGGGCCAGCCTGGAGTTTGCCCTGGTATCTAGTGTATTCCCAGACATTCCTAGCCTGCATTCCTGCCCATGGGATCCAGTGGTTAACAGCATTGCCTCGGGCATTGCTGAGATCTGGGTGTAGTCTTGTAGAAACGTGTTTTTTAAAGGATTCCGGGATGGTACTGGTTATTCCTTCACTAGATTCAGCCGGCATCATTTTAAACAATGTTTACAGCCTCTCGCCAAACACACTGGCGTGCAGCCTGTCTGCTCTTTAACACCTCCCTGAGGTCTCTGTGGTTCAGCTCCCCAGGCAATCCGAATTCCCCGCTTGAAATCTCGCCAAATGGCCCCACTTAATGAGATCTCTGCGGGAAGATTATCTGGTAAATCCTTGGCACGCGTTGGCAGCAATATCCGTCTGATATACTCATCCCCTAACTGTCAGTTACACTATCAAAAGAACTCAGACTCTGGGCCAACTCCAAAGGGAGTTTTGTCAGTTACTGGGACCCAACTGTTCCGGGAAACTGGGGTCAATGCTTCTGTTCAAGTTTTGATCCTGGGTCCCTTTGTCCAACAGCTGGAGGGGAAAGGGTGGATGGACACACTTGGAGGGGGGAGAAACACCCTCCTCATTGTCCCCACAGATACTCAGTCTCTTTGACCAGTTCACTGGACACTGTGTCATGGTGATCACTCCCTGCTGCTTTCCCCTAATCACAGCCTCGGTTGCTGGGTCCTTCTTTTATACCTCAGTTGCTCCAATGGGTTGCACCAAAGCTTCTCTCACCTTCACCCTCTGTCCCCCCCTCCCCCATCCAAAGGCATTTTGTAACTTTTTGCATAATGTGTACATTGTCCTGAATCAAGGCAGCAATTTGTGTCTCTGTCATTGCAGCTGAACAGTTCAGAGGCCATCCAGAGCTTGATGCTGCTATGTGCCTTTAGACGATGCCAACTGGTGTTGTGTTGTATTTAGCTGTGCTCGCTGCTGTTCAGTGGGAATATCAACTTGCTCCTTACACAGCAACACATTATGCTGGAGGGGACCAGCTGCATTGCTTTGTCCACTTTTCCCTGCTACCTGGTCCTGTATACGTCTCAGCATGTCTCCATAGTGACCCGACTGCTCTTCCAGACACCTCCATTCATCAGGACCTGAACCTCTTGGTGTAGCCACCTGAGCCTCGAACTCCTGCCACAGATTCCCCTTCAGATCTGTCTTGCTGGATATTTAAGTGATCACTGCCAGAACAGCATGAACTGACACTCCTTCCCATTGTCAATGAGAGGTTCTCCCCACACGTTCACTGTCAGCTAAACGGGCCTCCCCGCTTCTCACTGCCCCCTCATTTTGTGATGACGTGGAGATGCCGGCGTTGGACTGGGGTGAACACAGTAAGAAGTCTCACAACACCAGGTTAAAGTCCAACAGGTTTATTTGGTAGCAAATACCATAAGCTTTCGGAGCAGTGCTCCGAAAGCTTATGGTATTAGCTACCAAATAAACCTGTTGGACTTTAACCTGGTGTTGTGAGACTTCTTACTGCACTCATTTTGTGCCAGTCTATTCCCCAATTTTGGCACCAATTATAAAGTTTGGGTCAATGTTTAGAACCTTTAGTTCTGCCTCGTCACTGACCACTCCAGGAATGAGGCATTTGGTATAAGCAGTATTAGGTGTATTAAATACCACAAAATGATACTTAGCAAGACAAGAGTCACAATCTCTTCTCGGGATCACTGGCTCTGGACTCTCTGGTTAATGGGCATGCTGTCTCCTGCCCTGTTCTTGTTGCACACTGCGTTCTTGTTGACCTGAGTCGATCTTCTCTTGGTTGTGTGTTGAGGGTCACAAGGATCATCTTTTATCCTTTTTGCGTCCAGCCTTGCATTGTGTTAGGTGACTGATAGTTAACCCTGGAGAGTGTGAAACCATATTGTAGCCAACCTGATTAGTTTATTCTTATTATGAACCTGATATAATTATTGTCCATTAATGTACTGTCAACCTACACGTCCCTTATGCATGATATTTTGTTCATTAGACAGTAGATCCTTTAGCTAACATAGTCAAGGGAGGCAAGGGAGGATAATGGTGGTATTATCGCTACACTATTAATCTAGAAACTCGGCTAATGTTCTGGGGACCTGGGTTCGAATCCCGCCACGGCAGATGGCAGAATTTGAATGCAATAAAAAATATGTGGAATTAAGAATCAAAACGCTTATCCAAAGTTCCAATCAGCCAAAGGTCAGAATACCCAAACTTTAACAACAGCTTGATATATCTTTTCGTCGACCCCCATACATCGGAATCTTACAGTGACTGGATTATTAAAAAATATGCCTGGCTTCTTGGAATTTTCGGAATGCAGATTTCCATACTGACCCACAGCAGGTCACGCAAACCAGGAGAGAGAGAGTCTCCCTCTAACTCTCATGGACTCCTTTACATTTGTGGGGCCCACTCGCCAGCACTTAATACTCCAGTAATGTTGAAGCCCCTTTAACAGAAACGGCGAGGCCTTGTATTTTGTTCTGGAATTCACAGGATATCTCTCTGTCCCTGGGTTATCATAGAATCCCTACAGTGCAAAAGGAGGCCATTGAGCCTGCACTGACCCACAATTTTTGAAATCTTACCCAGATCCATGACCCCACATATTTACCTGGCTAATTCCTGTAACCTAGACACTTTGGACCCTAAGAGACAATTTACCCTGGTCAATCCACCTAACCTGCACATCTTTGAACTGTGGGAGGAAATTTGAGCACTCGGAGGAAACCCACGCAGACACGGGGAGAACGTGCAAACTCCACACAGACAGTGACCCAAGGCTGGAATTGAATCCGGGTCCCTGGTGCGGTGAGGCAGCAGTGCTAACCACTGTGCCACCGTGCCGCCCTAACAGTTTTTGGTGATGGAACAGGCCCTCTTAAGGGGAGACTCAAGGCCTGAACATAACAGCTTTCCCCAGGACTTGGGCTATCCTGGAGCTGGGGGCTTTGGGCGTCAGAAAATGTACTTTGGAGCTGTCTAGAAGTTTACTTGCAATAATTTGCGCCTGCAGAAACAGTCAATGCTTCTGTTGGCGAGGTTAAAGGAAGCAACTCCCTGATCAGTATCTCAGCGTGCAGCTGGTGTTAGTTAAGATCCAGCTCGCTTTTAACCCACTTGATAGCAAACTCTAGGCAGAAGAGGAGGTCACAGGGATAGTTTCTAGGAAATCAGTTGATAGGAAAAGGTTGAGTGACAAGTGGGAAAAGTACCTTCCTGCCCCGTGTCGCCACAGCTCCTTAGCTTTTACCTCACTCATCCATTATCTAGAGACAGATAGCCCAGTGAAGGTGGGAGGGCTTTGAATGTATTTTTGAGCTGGAACTGGGGTTTTGTTTCTGCTCATTAGGCTGTCTGCTTCCGTGACGCTTTGTAAAATAGTTGATCCATCTCCAACTCTGCTGTGCTGTTCCTTGACACCGTTGCAGTGTCAAGGCTGCGCCTTAGACCTTGCCCTGCTGGGTTCAGCAGTTGATTCACAGCTGGCCCTGTTCATTGTATGACCAACAATGTGGAATGTCACGATCCAGCTGAGGGAATTGATTCTGCGCACTTTCTGGGCGATGTATGGCATTTCCTTCATGAAATAGACACGGGAGAAAAAATATATGGATTACGCACATTCTGATGGTAGAGTGTGGGTGAGGTACACCTGTTTTCCCAGGGCTACAACGATTATGAGTGTAGTTGGCTGGTCACGGTAGAATAGTGGTTATGTTACCGGATGAGCAATCCAAAGACCTGGGCTAATAATCCAGAGATCTGCATTCAAATCACAGCAGTTTGTGGTTTTGAATCCAATTAATTAAATAAATCGGTATCAGGGATGGAACACAAAGCTATTGTAACAATCCAACTGCCTCACTAATGCTCATTAGGGAAGGAAATCTGCCACTCTTACCTGGTCCGGCCTATAAATCACTTTGGACCCAAAGCAATGTGGTTGACACTGAAATGCCCTCTGAAATGCCCTAACGCGCCACTCGGTTGTATCTAATGGCTAGAAAAAGTTTCATGAGAATAAAACCAGACGGATCACCCAACATTGGCCAAGGCATCGGATTAAGACGCGACAAAGACACACTCAGCAAAGCCAAAATGTAAAATCCTCCTCGCTAACTCTTGGGGATTTGTGCAAAAATGAGGAGAATTGTCCCACAGAATAATCAAGCGACAGAGTAATCTAAACATACCGAATCATACCCATCAGCCAACATCTCCGATTCCTCCGTCACCATCCCTGCATTTGTATCTCCCCACAGGCAGGACAGATGTGGCGCTCTGTTGTCTACAGTCATGAAGGCTGAGAGCTTTCAACGTTGACATTGCACCCTGTGTCATACTTTCTTAGTAAGAAGTCTCACAACACCAGGTTAAAGTCCAACAGGTTTAATTGGTAGCAAATACCATAAGTATACTTTCTTGCCCATGGGCAAGGAAACTTTCTGCTGGTTACTACCTTTCACTAGCAGATGACTCTGTCGTTCTCCATGTTGAAGCCCATTTGGAAGAAACAGTGGGAGCAGCTAAGACACAGAATGTCCTCTGGGTGGATGCTTTCAGTGTTCATCATTAAGAATGGCTGGCTCCATAGCGCCACTCCTGACTGAGCTGGCCAAGCCTTGACAGTTGCTTTTGTAATCATCTTCAGTCAGGAATGCTGAATGGATGTTCCAACCCAAGCCTTCTCCTACGGTCCCTGCCATCACGATGCCAGTCTTCAGCCAACTTCATGTCATCTCGTGATATCAAGGTTGATTGTATTAGAAGTTGTAAAGGCTATGGGCCTTGACATTATCATAGAATCATTACAGTGCAGAAAGAGGCCATCTGGCCCATCGAGTATGCACTGACCACAATCCCTCCCAGGCCCTATCCCCATAATCCCACTTATTTACCCTGCTAAGCCCCTGACACCAAGGGGCAATTTAGCATGGCCAATCCACCTAACTTGCACATCTTTGGACTGTGGTAGGAAACCGGAGCACCTGGAGGAAACCCACGCAGACATGGGGAGAATGTGCAAACTCCACACGCACAGTCACCCAAGCTGGGAATCGAACCTGGGCCCCTGGAAGCAGTGCTAACCACTGTGCCGCCCAGATTGTACTGAGATGTGCTACAAGCCCTGGACAACATCTAGACTCGGGCTTTGTAGAAAGTAAAATTCACGTTGTACAGACAATGGGCATCGCCAACTAGGAAGAATCTAACCATCTCCTCCTGACATTCAATGGCATTATCAGCACTGAATCCCCACTGTAATCAGCATCCTGTAGTTACCATTGACCAAAAACTGAACTGGCCCAGCCCATATAAATACTGAGGATACAACAGCAAGCTGGAAGTTGGAGATTCAATGGTGAATGATTTACTTCCCCAAAGCCTGTCCACAATTTACAAGGCACACATCAGGAGTGTGATACCCTCCAATTGACTGGATGATCATATCTAGAAGACTCAGAAACTCAACACCATCCATCACAATTTGATTGGCATCCCATCTACCACCTAAATATTCACTTCCTCCACCACCAGCGCACAATGCAATGTGTGTCATCAACAAGATGCGCTGCATTAACTCTCTAAAGGTGTTTTGATTGGATCTTCCATACCAGCAATCCCTATCATTCAGAAGGACAAAGGTAGTTGCATGAGAGCACCATCATTTCGAAGTTCCTCTACAAGTCACGCACCATCCTGACCTGGAATATCACTGCTGCTTCACCATCGTTGGATCCGAATTCTGGATCTCTTGTCCCCCTAACGGCACTGTGGAGGTCTCTACACCACACCGAATGAAATGGCTCAGTAAAGCAGCTCTCCATTCATTGCCTTCTCAAGGGCATTTAGTAACGGGCAAGAAATGCTGGTCTTGCCAGGGATACCTTAATTCCTTGACTGAATAAATACGAAATAAACGGAGCCATGTTTGAGTATCTTGGAGAGCACTTTGAACATGTGACATCTCAATCACTCATTGCAACTCAGTACGTCCAAGCAGAAACTCATCAGCTGCAGCCTCCTTTGTGAGAGATACTCACATTGGAGTGTGTGTGGACTGCTGTGAGGAATGCAGGTGACAGGTGGATTATTGTGCTAAGAATACTGGTGACAACATTGGATTATAGTGTGAGGAATCCCGGTGACAGGAACATTGGATTATAGAGTCATAGAGGTTCGCAGCATGGAAACAGGCCCTTCGGCCCAACATGTCCTTCCCCCCCCCCCGTTTTTTTTTAAACCCCTAAGTTAATCCCAATTGCCCGCATTTGGCCCATATCCCTCTATACCCATCGTACCCATGTAACTGTCTAAATGCTTTTTAAAAGATAAAATTGTACCCGCTTCTACTACTGCCTCTGGCAGCTTGTTCCAGACACTCACCACCCTCTGTGTGAAAAAATTGCCCCTCTGGACACTTTTGTATTTCTCACCTCTCATCTTAAACCTATGCCCTCTCGTTTTGGACTCTCCTATCTTTGGGAAAAGGTATTGACTATCTAGCTGATCTATGCCCCTCATTATTTTATAGACCTCTATAAGATCACCCCTCAGCCTTCTGCGCTCCAGAGAAAAAAGTCCCAGTCTATCCAGCCTCTCCTTATAACTCAAATCATCAAGTCCAGATAGCATCCTAGTAAGTCTTTTCTGCACTCTTTCTAGTTTAATAATATCCTTTCTATAATAGGGTGACCAGAATTGCACACAGTATTCCAAGTGTGGCCTTCACAATGTCTTGTACAAATTCAACAAGACGTCCCAACTCCTGTATTCAATGTTCTGACCGATGAAACCAAGCATGCCAAATGCCTTCTTCACCACTCTGTCCACCTGTGACTCCACTTTCAAGGAGCTATGAACATGTATCCCTGGATCTTTGTTCTGTAATTCTCCATTAACTGAGTAAGTCCTTCCCTGGTTCAATCTACAAAATGCATCGCCTCGCATTTATCTAAATTAAACTCCATCTGCCATTTGTCAGCCCACTGGCCCAATTGATCAAGATCCCATTGCAATCGGAGATAATTTTCTTCATTGTCCACTATGCCACCAATCTTGGTGTCATCTGCAAACTTACTAACCATGCCTCCTATATTCTCATCCAAATCATTCACATAAATGACAAATAACAGTGGACCCAGCACTGATCCCTGAGGCACACCGCTGGTCACAGGCCTCCAGTTTGAAAAACAACCCTCTACAACCACCCTCTGGCTTCTGTCAGGAAACCAATTTTGTATCCATTTCGATACCTCACCCTGGTTCCCGTGAGATTTAACCTTATGCAACAACCTACCATGCGGCACATTGTCAAAGGCCTTGCTAACGTCCATGTAGACAACATCAACTGCACTGCCCTCATCTACCTTCTTGGTTACCCCTTCAAAAAAATCAATCAACTCCATGCTGACTGTCCCTAATCAGTCCTTGCCTCGCTAAATGCCTGTAAATCCTGTCTCTCAAAATACCTTCCAATAACTTACCCACCACAGATGTGAGGCTCACTGGCCTGTAGTTCCCAGGCTTTTCCCTGCAGCCCTTTTTAAACAAAGGCGCAACATTTGCCACTTTCCAATCTTCAGGCACCTCACCTGTGACTATCGATGATACAAATATCTCGGCTTGGGGACCTGCAATTTCCTCCCTAGCCTCCCCCAATGTCCTGGGATACGGTTCATCAGGTCCAGGGGATTTATCTACCTTGATGTACTTTAAGACTTCCAGCACCTCTTTCTCTATAATATGTACACTCCTCAAGACATCATTATTTATTTCCCCAAGTTCCCCAACATCCATGCTTTTCTCAACAGTGAATACGGATGAGAAATATTCATTTAGGATCTCACCCATCCTTTGTGGATCTGCACATAGATGACCTTATTGATCCTTAAGAGGCCCTACTCTCTCCCTTGTTACTCTTTTGCCCTTTATGTATTTGGACAAGCTCTTTGGATTCTCCTTTGCCTTATCTGCCAAAACAATCTCGTGTCCCCTTTTTGCCCTCCTGATTTCTCTCTCAACTGTACTCCTACACCCTCTTCAAGGGATTCACTTGATCCCAGCTGCCTATGCATGCCATGTGCCTCTTTCTTCTTCTTGACCAGGGCCTCAATATCCCGAGTCATCCAGCGTTCCCTATTTCTGCCAGCCTTGCCCTTCACTCTAAGAGGAGTGTGCTTACCCTGAAACCTGGTTAACACACTTTTGAAAGCCTGCCACTTACCAGACGTCCCTTTGCCTTCCCAGACTCCCCCAATTAACTTGTGAAAGTTCCTGCCTAATACCATCAAAATTGGCCTTGCCCCAATTTAGAATTTTAACTTTTGGGCCAGACCTATCATTCTCCATAGCTATCTTAAAACTAAAAGAATTATGGTCACTGGTCCCAAAGTGATCCCTCACTAACACTTCTGTCACCTGCCCTTCCTTATTTCCCAAGAGGGGGTCAAGTTTTGCCCCCTCTCGAGTCGGGCCATCCACATACTGAATGAGAAATTCCTCCTGAACACACAACAAATTCTCTCCATCCAACCCTCTAATACTATGGCTGTCCCAGTCAATGTTGGTAAAGTTAAAATCTCCGACTATTACCACCCTATTTCTTTTGGAGCTATCTGTAACCTCCTTACATATTTACTCCTCAATTTCCAGCCAACTATTTGGGGGCCTATAGTACAACCCTATTAACGTGATTTCCCTCTTCTTCTTATTTCTCAGTTCTACCCATAAAAAACTCAGTGGCTGAACCCTTGGATATATCCCCTCTCGGCACGGCCGTGATGCTTTCCCTAACCTGGGCGGGACGGTAGCACAGTGGTTAGCACTGCTGCTTTACAGCTCCAGGGACCTGGGTTCAATTCCCGGCTTGGGTCACTGGCTGTGTGGAGTTTGCACATTCTCCTCGTGTCTGCGTGGGTTTCCTCCGGCTGCTCCGGTTTCCTCCCACAGTCCAAAGATGTGCGGGTTAGGTTGATTGGCCAGGTTAAAAATTGCCCCTTAGAGTCCTGAGATGTGTAGGTTACAGGGATTAGCGGGTAAATATGTGGGGGTGGGGCCTGGGTGGGATTGTGGTCGGTGCAGACTCGATGGGCCGAATGGCCTCCTTCTGTACTGTAGGGATTCTATGATTCTAATCAAAAGTGCAACTCCCCCTCCTCTCTTACCTCCTGTTCTATTTTTCCTATGGCATCTGTACCCTGGAACATTAAGCTGCCAGTCCTGTCCCTCACTTAGCCATGTTTCAGTCATTGCTATAATATCCCAGTCCCACGTGCCCATCCATGCCCTGAGTTAATCTGCCTTGCCAGTCAGGCCTCTTGCATTGAAATAAATGCAGTTTAATCTGGACTTCCCTTGCTCTCTGTCTTGCTTTTGCCTGATCTGTCTGGTACTAGGATTACTGACACTGCCATTTACTACTTAATGTGCTCTCTTTAACTTCTGTGATGTCCTCAACCTTCTCTTCTGTCTCCCTACTGCTTTGGATCCCACCCCCCTGCCAAACTAGTTTAAACCCTCCCGAGTGGCTCTAGCAAATCTCCCCGCCAGAATGTTAGTCCCCCTCCAGTTCCGGTGTAACCCGTCCCTCTTGAACAGGTCACCCCTTCCCCAGAAAAGGTCCCAATGATCCAAAAATCTAAATCCCTGCCCCCTGCACCAGCTCTCAAGCCACGCATTCATCTGCCTAATCTTCCTATTCCTACTCTCACTAGCACATGGCACCAGTAGTAGTCCTGAAATTACTACCTTTGAGGTCCTGCACTTTAGCCTTCTGCCTAACTCTCTATATTCACACTTCAGGACCTCATCCCTTTTCCTACCTATGTCGTTGGTACCAATATGTACAACGACCTCTGGCTGCTCACCCTCCCCCTTAAGAATGTCCTGCAATCGCTCAGAGATGTCCTTGATCCTGGCACCAGGGAGGCAACACACCATCCTGGAGTCTTGATTGCGGCCACAGAAATGCCTGTCTGTGCCTCTAACTAGCGAGTCCCCTATTACTACTGCTCGCTTGCTCTTTGCCCGACCCTGCTCTACAGCAGAACCAGGTGATTATAGTGCAAGGAATCCCGGTGAGAGTAACATTGGATTATAGTGCGAGGATTACTGTTGACACTGACAGCTACAATGTGGTTTGAGGAGTGCTGTTGACACTAATGACTACAGTTTGGAGAGAGGGAACTCTACTAACAGTGACAGATGCTGCCTAATAAATATCTAGTCTCGTGTATAACAAATGCAAATTAATAACGTCGTTGTTACAAACATGTCAGCTTGTGCGTGGGGAGAATGCAAATTATGTGACTTTAATGCATGCATTATCTAATGGAATTCCAGAGCGTTTTAGTTCTTAATGAATGCAGGAAATAAAGTATGTTTAAATTATCCTCCGATAACTTGATTTAAGAGACCCCAGTGCGTGTGATTCCTCGCTATTGGGGTTAATTCATTAACACTAAGAACTGCAGGTTATAAATTTTAATTGCATGGGGTTATGGGAATGGGGCAGAGCGGAGGGTCTGGGTGGGATGCTCATTCATAGACTTGGTGCAGACTCAATGGGCCGAATGGCCTTTTTCTGCACTGCCCGGATTCTATAGATTCTAACGCAGACAAATAGGACTGATAAAGGAACGACAGGAGTGGAAAGTTTAATGCTTGTTTATGGGGTATGGTTTGTGCCACTACCTCCAATTAGCATATTGATTGTTCAAAATCTTCATTGGGTTTCATTTTAATGTTATTTCTTGCCGATTAACTTGTGAATGGAGGGCGAGTAAAGGCCAGTTGCCACTGAGGTTTCTGTTGGAGGTTGCGAGCAATCCAGGTTCTGTCCAGTTCCAGATCATATGTTCTCTAATTCACAAGCGTACGTGAAAGATGGGTGGGGAAAAGTCAGCTGGCCCAGCAAGCCTGTCAGCACTCATGATAGAAACATCCCAACTAAACACTTGCTGCACCCTACACCCCGCAGCCAAAATCTTCTTGGGGAGGCAACAAGGGAATAAAAATGTTTAGGAAAATTCTTCTCTGATGCAATGAAGAGGTCTTTTTTGACATGAGGTGTTGGTTGGGCCAATATAGGGGAATTGGTTTCTGTTAACTGATACTGTCCCTGTGTAACTACACAGAACTCCATTAGGGCCTAGGTATCTGAAAGCACAGTCATCGAAGGAAAGGGGAATGGAGATCAAGGGGGATGGAGGAGGGGGCAGAATGAAGTGTTGGGTTGGGTGGGAGTGGGGGCGGGGTGTTACAGTAACGCTGGATGGAAGGATTTGAACACAAGGATAACATATTAAATCTGAGGTCTTTAGGTAGCAGGGCACAGTGGCATAGAGGTAATGTCACTTGTTTAGTAATCCAGAGGCCCAGCCTATTAGCCTGGAGACATGAGTTCATGGCCGTTGGTGGAATTTAAATCCAATTAATTAATTAAAACCAAAATCTGGAATTGAATGTTAATCTCAGTAATGGGGGACATTAAAACAGTAAGAAGTTTCACAACACCAGGTTAAAATCTAACAGGTTTATTTGGTTCACTTCATTCACCTGATGAAGGAGCAGCGCTCCGAAAGCTCATGATACCAAATAAACCTGTTGGACTTTAACCTGGTGTTGTGAGATTTTTTTACTGTGTCCACCCCAGTCCAACGCCGGCTTCTTCACATCATGACCATTAAAAGAATCAGTGATTGTTGTCAAAACCCATCTGGTTCACTGATGTCCTTCAGGGAAGGAAATCTGCCACCCTTACCTGGTCTGGCCTACATGTGACTCCAGACCCACAGCAATGTGGTTGACTCTTAACTGTTCCTAAGGGCAATTAGGGATCGGCAACAAAGTAGGTCTTGCCACCAGTGCTCAGGATTGGATTTTAATGAATGGCCAGTGAGGAGGAGCGTTCGCTGTGACTTGGTGTGGAACAGGATATGGGGAGCTGTGTTTTGGATGATCTGAGGTTTATGGAGGATGGAGGCAAACCTGGAGAACATTACACTAATCGAGTCTGGGATGGGCAATGAGTGTTCCCTTCTTGGTGTCTCCCACATCCCAGAGACAAAGTAAAACAAATCATAGAATCCCTACAGTGCAGAAGGAGGCCATTCAACCCTTCGAGCTGGAACCGACAACAATCCCACCCAGGCCCTATCTCCGTAACTCCACGTATTTACTCTGCTAATCGGCCTGACACTAATGGGCATTTACCATGGCACTGAGGGGCAATTTAGCATGGCCAATCCACCTAACCTGCACCTCTTTTGACTGTGGGAGGAAACTGGAGCACCAGGAGGGAATCCACGCAGACACGGAGAGAACGTGCAAACTCCACACAGTCAGTCACTCAACACCAGAATCGAACCCGGTCCCCACTTTGTCTGTCTCTCTCTCTCTGCCTGTCTATCTGTCTCTCTCCGT